>NC_133773.1:103490433-103505780 GCF_003597395.2 Chelonoidis abingdonii
GCAAAACGGGCTCCATGGTTGCCATGCTATGGGGTCTGCCAGTGCAATCCAGGGAAAAAGGGCGCGAAATGATTGTCTGCCGTTGCTTTCACGGAGGAAGGAATGAGTGATGACATTTACCCAGAATCACCTGCAACACTGTTTTTGCACCATCATGCATTGGGCTCTCAACCCAGAATTCCAATGGGCTGGGGCAACTGTGGGAAATATGGGATAGCTACGGGACAGCTACCCACAGTGCGACGCTCCAGAAATTGACGCTAGCCTCAGTACATGGACGCACACCACCGAATTATTGTTTTTTTGTGTGGCCGCATGCACTCGACTTTATACAATCTGTTTTACAAAACCGGTTTATGTAAAATCGGAATAATTCTGTAGTGTAGATGTATCCAGAGATACTCAAACAGCAGCATGATGCAGATTTTATATGCCTTTAGCCATATCAGAGATACTCATAGCCATAACAGTAGGGATCCATAGGAATAGAACCTAAGTCTGCAGTGTCAAGGACAGCCAACATTCCCACTTTGCACCTGGTAGGACATGCAATGCTATATCAAAGTCGAAATAGATGACACAGGAAAGTATTGCCTAAATGGTGCTGAGCGATGGCACCCTCTGGTTTGCTGATTGGCCAAGCACACTTTTTAACCCTGGGGGGTGGCCCAGGAAGTTGTCAGGTAACCACACAGATTCTAGCCTGCTGCTACTCCAAACTGCACTTCACCCTCCTCCCGTTCCCCCTCTGATCTTCAGTCTCCAATGCCAGCCTAACTCTGACCCTTCCTTCTGATTCCAACCTGGTACTACCTTAGGTTTTCAGTCTCCAACCTTGGCCTGACTTTTGCCTATTGATGCTGGCTCTAGCAATTACTCCAATCCCTGCTCATTGACTACCACCTTGTAGCTGTCCTTGACTTGTGAACAGCAGCCCAGCTGTGCCATTAGGCCAGACTCCCTTTGCCCTGGTTCCTTACCTTTTGCCCAGACCCACTTTCAATCCCCTCCATGGAAGACCCTTAGCAGGGATTTGGAAGGTGTGGGTCTACCACTATCCATTGAACCCAAGGGGGTACCAGATCTACAGAACCAGTGTGTTGCTGTGATAAAGCCTCTGTCCCAAATCTGGACCTTAGCATCCAAAATTTGGGGGCTTAACATGAAACTCTCCCCAAGCTTATACCCAGCTTGGCTTTGATCTCGCTGCCACCAACCAGGATTCAGTGCCTGGTACACTTAACCCCCCAAAATCGTCTGTCCCCCAAGATCCAGAACCCCTGGGTCTCCTATCTCAAACGGGAAAACAAGTTCCTCCCCCTTGTCTCCTCTTTCTCTGATCCCCAGCTTCCCTCCCTGGGTGAGCCTGGGCGATACAGTACTTAACTCCTTGAATGCAAAACAAAGAGGCCCATTAACCTCTCCCTAAGGTGATGCATTCAAACCTAGTAAAGCTAACATAAAGAGATTTTCCACCCCCCCCTTTCCTGTAGCTTAACCAGAGAAAAACCAAAAACCTCAACCAGGTTTTAAAAAGAAACTTTATATAAAAAGAAAGAAAATACAGAAAAATATAACCCACTGCATTAAGATACCAGTTACAGGCTCTTGCTTATAAGAATTAGGAATACACAGTCTGATTCAAAAAATAGCCAGTTTAAACCAGTCCAGCAATTACACCCATGTAAATACAAACCAAAGCACATAACAGCCTATTGCTAGGTTTCCTTGTACTCACACTTGATAGTAGAATATTAGAAAGAAGATTGGAGTTAGCAGAAAAGCTTTTCAATCCATAGCTGGCAGAAACAAAAGACCCCGAGTTCCTTCCCCTCCCAGACTTTAAAAAAAATCCAGTTCTCTGATTGGTCCTCTGGTCAGGTGCTTGATTCCCCCCTGTCCACCCCTTACAGGTAAAAGAAAATTAACCCTTACCTATCTACTTATGACAGTTGCTCAACTCCAAAGAGAACCATGTGCTGTGGTACCATGTGGCACAGCTCCTAGTAGAAAATAAGACACTCCATGAGTAGCAAGTAAGGTTCCTAGGAAGAGAGGTCTATGCTGCATGCTTGGGTTTGGCCCAGTGCCTTCTGAACAGTGTCCTGCAGTACTGCTACTTCAATGTTTTGCTGGGAACCAATGCTATCTCCTTTTCCTTCTCCATCCTTGAACATATCCCACCAACCAGGCCAGGGTGGAACTAGTGATCAGTTTGCTAGCCAGAAAAGCACTGGATTGGCCCACCACGCACCTGCTGGAACAGAACAGTCCAGTGTTAATGGCTTGGAATTCCTCCCTGCAAGTGTTTTCCACATATTTTGATGATTCTTATTTCACTCACTCCACAGAAGTTGCACTATGAAGGCTCGAGCAAGGGTGAGGGTTAGTTGCATCATACGCTGCCCAGTGCCAGCACTGAGTGGAACAAGGGGTCCCAATTGCACCAATTCTTAGTGAGAAGGTAAAGGATGAGCTAGCTTGTGCTGATAGCCCAACCAGCTTGGATGCTTTTATTGGCCTCTCTCTCACTTCATATTGATGATTGACTCCATGATCAAAAGGAGGAGAGGAGGGGCACCATGCCACAACTTCACCCACACATCATGCTGAAAACCCCAGCACCAACCAGCAACTGATGCAGGTTGATCTGAGTCACTGACACTTGCCCCTGGAAGAAAAGAAATGGTGAAGGCATAATAATGTATGCTTTTATTACAGGGTGCACGGAACTTTACCATTAAGGAATAGGGAAATGAGTAAGCCCAGTCCATATGGGGGAGCCAGCCTGCACACCACCAGGATGCTATGCTCCAGAACTAACCCCAGCCCTTGAAAGAAACCTGACCCAGGACGTGCGGGCCCTCCCAAACTTCCAAGAACAAATACAGTTACATACCACAGATGCGGCCAAGTTGATTTCCCCCTTAGAGACCCCTGATTGATTCCAGGTCTGCTGATAATTTCATAGACTCTAAAACCATTCAAATGCTACAAATCCCCCTCTATTTAAAGCCTACATTCATTCTTATAAAGATGATAGATGGGTCACTCCTGTCCTTGATGCCAATGATGCAGGAAACAGTAACCCTAGAAAGAACAAGAGTACTTGTAGCACCTTAGAGACTAACAAATTTATTTCAGCATGAGCTTTCGTGAGCTCACTTCTTCGGATGCATAGAATGGATAGTATGGAATGCATAGTAACCCTAGAGGCCATACTTCAGGGTCATCAGTAAGTGGTACAATTCACTATGGTCCTTTCTCTACACTTCCCCTTAATTACTGGCATTGCCTAGCTGGAGTAGCACAACCCTTGCATCTCTTGGTGATAGAAGATTGATCAGCTTCCCTCTGAATATTGCCAAAGGGTCTGCCTGACTGCAGTCAGCCCTAACTTTCTGGTCTCAGCCCATAAGAAGCTACAACGACTGCGGGGGAACCTAACATGGTGGCACCTAGCCAGAAGGAACCACTCCCAAGCCTGATTCCCGATCTCACTGACAAGTATTGGAATTATGCAAGCATTTTTTTTAAAGAAAAATGCAGATATGCTACCTCCACATCAGGACTGTGACTGCCCCAGAGACCTACAACCCAGAACAAAAATCCCAAATAGATGGATCTATGCAATGTCCAAGTCAGAACTGGCAGCCTTCGTGCGTACGTACAGGAAAACCTGGCCAAGGGCTTCATCTGGCACTCCATCTCCCCAGCAGGAGGCTCTGATCCTCTTGTTAAGGAAAAAGTGGAACACTATGCCTCTGCATAGACTTTTGGGCCCTAAACCAGATAAGAGTATGAAATTGGTATCTCTCAGTTATTAAATCGTGTGTTCTGCCAGAAATTTCACCAAATGGGATCTCTGGGGAACTTACAACCTAGTGTGCATTAGGGCAGGACATGAATTGAAGACTGACTTTCAAAGTCACTATTGGCAATTCAAAGATTTAGTAATGCCATTCACTCTGACGAACACTCTTGCAACCTTTCCACACTTTTTGAATGATATACATAGGAACAACCTGAACCAGTATGTAGTCATCTATCTTGGTGACATTCTTGTGTTTTCAGATAATACTGAGCAGCATTGTTACCACATTTGTTCTAGAAAGACTATGGAAGCACAGTCTGAATGTGAAATTGACTGGTCCTCTACAGAATTTTTGGGTTATATCCTTTCCCCAGAGGACATTAAGATGGACCCCCAGAAGGTGGAAGCCATCCACAGCTGGGCAGTGCACAATTCTCCATGGGAGATACAGTGTATCATGGGGTTTGCAAGTTTTTATTGATGGTTATTCCAGGCTTCCAAGACAAACAGCCCCCATGACAAACCTTCTCCATAAGGCCATCAAATTTGTTTGGATGACTGAAGCTCACCACTCCTTTGAACAGCTCAAGGCTCCTTTCACCACTGCTTCCATTCTAGCACATCCAACCCTGGGCCAGCTTCTATAATAAAAGCTGACACATCCAGTGTAGCCATTGGGGTCATACTCTCTCAAAGCAGCAGAATCCTGTGGCACCTTATAGACTAACAGACATTTTGGAGCATGAGCTTTTGTGGGCGAATACCCACTTCGTCGGATGCATGTAGTGGAAATTTCCAGGGGCAAGTATATATATGCAAGCAAGAAGCAGGCTAGAGATAATGAGGTTAGTTCAATCATGGAGCATGAGGCCCTGTTCTAGCAGTTGAGGTGTGAAAGCCAAGGGAGGAGAAAATGGTTTTGTAGTTGGCAAGCTATTCACAGTCTTTGTTTAATCCTGAGTTGATGGTGTCAAATTTGCAGATGACCTGAAGCTCAGTGGTTTCTCTTTGAAGTCTGGTCCTGAAGTTTTTTTGCTGCAGGATGGCCACCTTAAGATCTGCTATTGTGTGGCCAGGGAGGTTGAAGTGTTCTCCTACAGGTTTTTGTATATTGCCATTCCTAATATCTGATTTGTGTCCATTTATCCTTTTCCGTAGAGACTGTCCAGTTTGGCCGATGTACATAGCAGAGGGGCATTGCTGGCATATGATGCTATTGTACTATTGTGGCATGAGTGATGAACCATGTCTGGTATGGCTGATCTTGTTCGGTCCTGTGATGGTGTTGCGTGTGTGTAGATTATGTGGCACGTTGGCACGTGAGGTTGGTTGCATGATTGTTCCTGAGTTTAGACAGTTTACTATTGGTGTGTGTGCAGTCCTGGTGACAATATGCTATTCAGGTTGCGTGCTGTGATTTGAGGACTGGATTGCCACCCAAGGCTGTGAGTGGACTCCTTTGCCAGGATGGGTTGTGATTCCCTGATATGCTTTGGAGGGTTTTAGCTGTGGGGGTGTTATGTTGTCATGGCAGGTGGAGTTCTGTTGTGTCTTTCTTGGTCTTGGCTCAAGTAGGGGGTTCTGGTACACGATCTGGCTCTGTTGATTATTTCCTTATTTCCTCCTCTTGGTTGTTTCTGATGGTGTTAGGGCAAGGATTTGTTTTTGTACTTGTTGTGCATATAGGGTCTTGACTTCTTCATGCACCACGCAAAGGCCAATTTTCTGTTATTATGTTATGTAATAAACTTGTGTGTGCCACAGATAGTAACCAAAATTTTAATACTTTTTAAGTCCCTGTGCAGGAAAACACTGTACACAGTGCTTAATTTTTAACACAAATGACACAGTTTCCATTAGCATGATTATCTTTTTGAGTTACTCATTGAGCATTTGTTTAAATATTTGTTAAATTAGAGCATGACAATGTGTTATGATGGAGTGTCTCTTCGGAAAGAGGCTCTTGACATTCTACACATTTCAACAGCTTCACCACCCCATCAACCTCAGTCTTGGACCTTACAAGGAGGTCCACTTCCTAGACACCACGGTGCTGCAAATAGTGAATGGTCAATTCACACCCTGATACCGAAAGCCTACCGAACTGCTATGGCCTACCTTGTCATTGGCCTTCTAGCTTCCATCCAGTACATCGTTACGATCCTTGTCTACAACCAGTGCTACTGCGTCAACTGCATGTGCTCCTAACCCCTCAGACAGGGACCCCAACACCTACAAATTCACCGAAGCATTCTAGAAAACTTTACATACCGCACGAGCGAATAAGGAACGCATCACAGTAGAGCCCCTATGCAAGACACTTTCAAGAATAGAAATAACAGAACTCCTACTGGCCATTCACTATCGCCCCAGCTGAATAACCCGCACATCTCATGGGATCTACAACCCATCCTGGACACATGATAGCCGGACACTTTCACACGGCCTTGAGTTGGCCTGGCAGCCTTACCCAACAAGACACCTGATGCATATGTCACCATAACTGCATAGCACTCATAGCTTAACTGTTAACTCAGAACTTCCATGTCAAACAACCTCTAATTGCCACTGGCCACATATCTACTCCAGATGACACCATCACGAGACCGACAGATGAGCACACCATCTATTGGTTTCATTAACTCTGGATCCCTATAACTATCCGCCATTCATCTGCGCAATGCCCCTCTGCTCTCGTACTTCGGCCAAACTGGAGTTCTACCCGGGAAAGGAATAAATGGACTACAATCAGATCTAGAGGAATAGCAATATAACAACCTGTAGGAAACACTTTCAACCCTCCCGTGGCCACACTTTTATTAGCAGTCCTTAGGTGGCTCCTTGCAGCAAAAATTCAGGCACCTAGACTTTCAAAGAGAAACCACTGAGCTTTCAGTCATCTTGCAGATTTGCTACCATCAGCTCAGGCATTTTACAATAAGATGCTTGCAACCTACAACCCATTTTCTTCTCCCTTGGTTTTTCACACCTTTCTCAACTGCTTAGAACAGGGCCTCATCCTCCTGATTCTGAACTAACTTCTCGTTATCTTCTAGCCTGCTTCTTGCTTGCATATATATACCTGCCCCTGGAAATTTCCACTACATGCATCTGACAAAGTGGGTATTCGCCCACAAAAGCTCATGCTCCAAAATGTCTGTTAGTCTATAAGGTGCCACAGGACTCTTTGCTGCTTTAACAGATCCAGACGAACACGGCTACCCCTCTGATACTCTCTCAAAGGTGCATCTTAGAGCAAGTATTGCACTCTTGTGCATGTTACTCCCAAAAACTCACCCTGGCTGAATAGAATTATGAAATATTTGATAAAGAACTCCTTGTGATTAAATCAGTCATCAAAGAGTGATGCCATCACCTCAAGGGAGCCCAAAACCCAGTGTAAAGCTTTTCGGATAATAAGAATCTTGAATATCTGCAAAAGGCTCGATCAACCCTTGAACCAAAGACAGCTCAGGTGGGCATTATTCTTCTCTAGATCAATTTTCATCATTACCTTTTACCCAGGAAGTAGGAATGGGAAAGCCGATGCCTTATCCTGAAAGGAAGAATATTACCAAGAAGTCAAGGAGCCTAATCAAGAGCCATCCTGTCTTCTAAAACCTCACAAATTCGTTAGTGCTGCAGTACACCAAGATCTGATTGATCTAATCCAATTCCCTTTGTGGGGCAATCCATTAGCCCAGTAGGTGATGAAACAGCCTAAGCAAATAAAAGCCAGAATCAGAATGCAATTCCCTACACAGGGTGGGATCTCATACCTTTATGGGCACACATACATACCATTGTTTCATCTCTGCTGTGAAGCTCCAGAAATATATGAACATTTTTGAACTGTGTGTGAGCATAGTGATGATCCACAGAAAGCACCTCAGTATTCTACTACCCCTGGACCTTGGCCTTGATCACCCTGTGTGTCATATTAGGATTCCCTGACTCTGACCACACAGTTGTCTTGACTGTTGTAGACCGACTGACTTTGTTCTCTGTGACTGCCTGTCTTCTGGTGAAACAAGCTCAACTCTTGGTGAGGTATGTTAACTCTCTTCATGGGCTTTCACACGGTATCACTTCTGACTGAAGCCCAAAGTTTGTCTCTCACTTTTGGAATGAAATGCTCTGGTTAATGGAGATATGTGCTTTTACCTTCACCTTGTACCACTTCCAGACAGACGTGCAGACAGAGGGTGAACCAAGTACTAGAGCAATACCCAAGGTTCTTTGTGAACTACCATCAAGATAACTGGTTGTTCCTTCTGCCTTATGTCAAGTTCTCATTCTACAATGCTGACCATGCTTCCAAGGGGAAGAGTCCCTTTTTGCAAATTATGGGTTCCATCCTTGCTTCCACCCAGCTTACTGGCAGCCTCTCTGAACCCAGTAGACGCTGGGATCCAACAAATTCACCGTATTCAGGAAGAGCTTAAGGACCACCTCAAAGATATGAAAAACGACTACTACTGACATTGACTTACTGTCAATGTCAGTAAGGCCCAGCTTTCACAGTGGGCCAAAAGGTCTGGCTTGATGCAAAACACCTCTATTTGAACAGGCCATACTGCAAGCTAGACCATCAGTTCCTTGAATCATTCCAGATTTGTCAGCAAATCATCCCATCATCTTCAAATTGCAGCTCCCCTGCTTCCTTAAGATACATCCTTTTCCCATGTATTTATTCTGAAGCCTTACACAGAGGACAGCTTTCCTGACATGTCCCAACAGCCACCCCTACCGGTCCTAGTCCAAGGGCATGAGGAATATATTGTCCATGCTATCCTCAATGCTTAACTGCAGAGGGGGAGACTGTCCTACTTCATTGACTGGGAAGCTACTGAAAAGTGCTTCTGAAAACCTGCTGCCTGTGTCCATACTTCAGTAGAAAGGTTTTGTCAAAACCATCTGGACAAACTAGGCCTGGCACCAACCACTAGGGCTTGGAGTAACATAAAGACTTGGGGGACTTAAGCTCTTGGACTGCAGAGCTTGGGTCAGGTGACATTCCCATATCACCACTGAGAGGGCATGCAGAGAGTACTGTGGTGATTAAGCAACACAGGAAGTACTACCCAAAGGTTCCACAGTGACAGCTGCCTGTGGCCCTCTGATTAGCCAAGCGAACTATTTAACCCTGAAGGGTGTCCCAAGAGGCTATCTGGGCAACAACACAGACATCTGGTCTGCCCCAACTCCAGATTGCACCTTGATTTCTGATCTCTAGTCTCTGACCCTACCTGGACTCTGATCCTGACTCATGCCTCCTCATTGCAGCTTGGTAACTATCTTTGGTTGCTGTCCCTGCCAGCAGGTATATGGGATCTTGGGGAGCAATTACCACACAGGTGGGGTGCCAATTAATTTCTTTATTAAACGAAAAAGGAAGTGGTGGGAATTTAACAATAAAATATGAAGGGATGGGGTGTATAGGGTGTTTACAATAGACAATGATGGGGGGGGGTTCTTCTTATTGAAGAGTGTAGGGAGTTCTAACAGTGGGGTACAGTAAGTGGGGTTCAGCACAATGGGATACAGTACAGTCAATAAGCAACTCAACTTTATATAGGAACAATTCTAGATACAGTGTGAAATGCAAAACGTACCAAAAAGATATGCAAAATAAAAAGCTAGCTTCTATTTAAAAGGTTAACATCTTAGATTTAGATGTATTTACGTGGTTGGTGGCCTTATATTACAATGTAACACAATGGTATTAATGTAAATACAAAATATATCAAGCATATGGATGATAAGTGAAATTATGCAATGTAGAAAATTACTTTAACTTAATCTGTGAGGCTGTGATATGTACCTAAAAGCTGGGTTAAGGAATGGGAGGGTGGGGTGGAGTGATGATTAGTGGGAACTGATGAGAGGAGAGTGCGGCTGAAGACAGCGAGAGGCTTTGAGACCCTGCAGGTAAGGACAATGGGCCTAGAGAGAGGTTTTTAGCACACAGAGGGGGAGATATGAGCGGGGGAAAAACAGACAAAGTTATACAGGGGGAGAAACAGCAGGGGTTGGAAGTTCAAGGGTGATGCAGACGTGGGGGGCAGCAAGGAGTTGTACAGGAGAGAGTGCAGATGCAGGGAAAAAGCAGCCAAAGGTTTGGGAGTTTCACAGGTGATGCAGACACGATGGGGGCGCAGCAAGGAGTTGTAACAGGGGCAGATGAATTCAAGTAGCAAAAACTTTAATCTATCTTACCTACGACTTGGCAAAACACAAAAATCACAATTCTAAGGAACTATAAATAGCAATATACAGAGCACAAAGCAAGCAAAGTACAAGACAGGTGAACTTACCAGGTTTTATATTCTTAACAAACATATGACTTATTTAAACTAGAAAACAACCTATGCGTGCTTACACTTATGCTATGGGGATTACAGGGGGAGGTCGTATGTGCCCAGGGATGGTGGCTGCAAGCAGTGGTATAGCGAACAGAGAGCCGGCCCGCAAAGCCCACAACAAAGCTTGCAGCAAAGTGCTCGGCATTTAGGAGAGGTTTTAAGACCCAGACCAGGTTTAGTCTTGAGTCTGTTGCTGGGGACAGGCAGCAGCTAAAATAATAAATAACGATATAGAGAGTTTACAGAGGGATTCTTACCAGCCCCAAAGGAAGCAGCAGAGGCAAAAGCAGCAGAACATCAGAATGCTAGGTATGGTTCAATAATCAGGAGATCTTCAGGCAGCAATTCGTTCCTTCATGGGTTTTTTTTTTTTTCAAAAAACGGTTCGGGTACGCTCAAAAATAAACGAGAGTGGAGAAGGACTTCCCACAAACCCTTGGTCTGATCAGACAGGCAGCATCCAGGACCTTCCGATCTTAGTTTTAAATGTCTGTTTTAAGGCAAACTCAGGCAGTTTCCCGCCAGTTACTTTTATAGGCTCCTCTGTCACAGGGAGGACGGGCACAGGGAAAAAACTTAGGTGAGCCAGAGACATTGTCTGGCAGAGTGTCCTGTGCAGTAGTAGTAGCTCAAAAGCATGAGGCCTTATGACTCATGCCCAAGATCTTAACACAATAGGTCTTGCAGCTTGGAATTGCCTACCCTACACCGAGCCAGGTTTAACAAGGTTAACGGACTAACCTTTGAACAGGGCAGTAGTCCCACTTAGCACAGTGGCCATCCTTTTGAGAAGGGCAGTGGGCTCTTGGTAAACAACCTTTAAGGGGCCCTCCCTTTGAGGGGCAGTGGCCTTGGTAAACAACTTAACAGCCAGGTAAGGGAAGGTGGCCACAGGAGTAGAACAAAATGGAGTATGGGGACAGCTGTAAGAAAACAAAATGGATAGGGGGATAGCTGTAACAGACAGTGCCAACACCCTGGCCTGACTCTGACCTTGACTCTTGCTTATGATGGACAGCTCAGTTATTCCTCCAACCCCTGCTCAGATAAACTACCACCTTGTGGTCTTCCTTGACTTTGTGGCCATCAGCCCAGTTGTGACCACTCAGCCAGATTGTTGTACGCCCTGGTCTATTACAGTAATATTAATAGTTCGGTAAATCACCAAAACATCAGAGGTGCTGTAAATCCATAACTGAGATAAATCCCATGGTTGTACAAGTTGAGTAACATTATATGCTTGGGTAGACTGCCTCAGTCTATTAAAAAATCCACAAAGTATCCCAACATGGTGCTGATGCAAGAAGCATTTTCAAGAGATTTGTCTTCACTTCACAGGCTTCTTCATGATGTTGTGAATCCAGAGTCACATTAAATCTTCATAGTTATGCAGAGATCCTGTTTTGTTTGGCTGTTTCTTCAGCACTCCACATGTTGGCACATTATAAAACTGTAGCTAAAGGCAGTTTACCAGTATTGACAAGGTCCTTTTATCTCCCTTGTCTAATTGCCCTCTAATTTCAACCACTCTTTGGTGGTTATTTCTTCTCCCTTTAAAGTCCTTTTACTCTTCTGTGACTGTCATACTCATTGGCTTTTTAATTTTGCATTAATTGCATTTTCTGTTCCAAGTAATAGACTGTAGGTGCAGTCACAGAATTAAGTTTACCAATGTCTTTCTGGAAAAAAAAAATCATATCTAAGTCTGATCAAACCAGTACGTGTAAAACTAGAGAGGAATATGGATAAGATGGCTTAAATAACCTTTGCCTCATCAATTCTGGACCAGCCTGTTGGACTGCTCTAATATGGCCAGCTAGCCACAACCAACGGTGCCATTCTGGCAGCAGAGATTAGCCAAATATAGTATCTCCCTGGCCATGTCCTTTCCCCCAGACATGTCTCCTCTACCATAGATAGGGGGGTAGTGGCTTAAGAGCTTCTGCTGACAGTCATGAGTAAACATGTAAGCCCACATTCCCACAGAAGCTGACATTTCTAATATATTGATGGTACTATTTACTTAGAATTTTACCACAGGACATACTACTGTCATAAACAGATAGTTAAGGGTTTAATGTCTCTTTTACCTGTAAAGGGTTAACAAACAGTGACCTAAAAACCCTGACAAGAGAACCAATCAGGAGACAAGATACTTGCAAATCTCAGAGGAGGGAAGCTTTTGTTTTGGGCTGTTTCGCCGGGTTTTTTGTTCTCTCATGGGTTCTGAGAGTTGACCAGCACATGTAAGCAATATCTCCAAATTTCTAAAACAGCTTCTTCTGTTCAATTTGTAGTATCAATTAGGAAGCAGTTTTAGTCTTTTTGTTTGTTTTCTTATTTTGGCAAATGTGTATGCTGGAAGGATTATATCTCTGTTGCTGAAACTTGTATTTGTGCTGGGAGGAGGATTTTCTCTAGTGCGTAGAAGTGGAAAGGACCCTTTAACAATTTGTCATCTTGATTTTACAGAGACAACTTTTACTTTTTTTCTTTCTTTTATTAAAGCTTTTTCTTTTTCAAGAACCTGATGATTTTCGGCTCTCTTGTGTAAGACCCAAGGGGAGGGAGTCTGCATTCACCAGGGAATTGTGGGTATGAAGGGAGAAAGGGGAGGGGAAAGCCTGATTTCTCTCTTGTTTTAAGATTCAAGGAGTTTGAATCACAGTGATCTTCCAGGATAACCCAGGGAGGGGAAGCCTGGGAGAGGCAACGGTGGGGGGAAGGGTTTACTTTCCTTGTGTTAACATCCAGGGTGTCTGGGTCTTGGGGTCCCCTGGGAAGGTTTTGGGGGGACCAGAGTGTACCAGGCACTGCAAGTCCTGGTTGGTGGAAGTACTACAAGATCTAAACTGGTAATTAAACTTAGGGGGGTTCATGCTAGTACCCCATCTTTTGGATGCTAAGGTTCAGAGTGGGGGCTCATACCATGACAACTACCTTCCAGTTTGTCTGCAGATACGTACATGGTGCTGATTCTGACTTATAATGTTGTTTTAAGGTTTGAGTCTTTCACAGCTTGGAGTTGACTTCTGTGTTCTTGTTTTACCCCCCTACTATTGAGATTTATTTGTAAATTCATTATAAATTCAATGTAATAATAATAGGAGATATACCAATCTCCTAGAACTGGAAAGGACCTTGAAAGATCATCAAGTCCAGCCCCCTGCCTTCACTGGCAGGACCAATTTTTGCCCCAGATCCCTAAGTGGCCCCTTCAAAGATTGAACTCACAACCCTGGGTTTAGTAGGCCAATGCTCAACCCACTGAGTTATCCCTCCCCTGTCTGTTGTAGCCAACTGGTTCCTTGTTTTATATTTAGATTGTGACCTCTTTGGGGTAGTGGCCATCTTTTTGTTTAGTGCACTGTGGTCTCTTCATCCATGAGTGGTTCTCCTAGGTGTTACCATGATACAAATCATTCTAAAAATAATAATATCCCTATATGTGCTTGTGTGAAGGCTTGGGGTGTTCTCAAAGGTGGACCCCAGACAATAAAGCCAGAAACTATTTACTTTCAGGAACAACTGTAAAAACTGTTTTCCACAAATTTTTCTGAGGAAGCAATTTGAGTGGAGGTGACTAGACTGGCAGGAATGTGGCTCGGTCTTGTATTGTCATTGGGTCAGCCTTCATTTTCTTTGTATCTTTAAAAAAATTGTATTGAGAATGTGCCTAGAACCTTGGACACGGTGCACTTTTGAAAATTAGGATGTAAGTCCCTGGGCTAGGCACCCTAGAGGGTTAGAGCTCTCTGATTCCTCTACTGGGAGGAATTACATGACTTAAGTTGTTTCCACCTACTGTGTGGTGGGTTTGTTTGTTTGTTTGTTTGTTTGCTTTGTTGTTGTTGGCTGGAATTTACATTTTGATGAGTAAATGAGAAAATAGATAATTATCAGTACAGTACCAATGAAAGGGCACAGGAATTGTACAGGATATGACCTGAGTGAGGGATCACCCTGACTTATTAGTAATGGACTTTGGAAGGGTAACAAAGTTTGGTTCTACATAGGCAGACGGGTTCTGTCTTGGAGATGAGGTTCTGCTTTCCCAGGGTCTTATTTTGCTTTGAGTTCATCAAATGGAAATTCCATGTCCTGTGTGGAGGAAACTGCCAGCGGAAGCAGAGCTGAAATCACAGAACCAAACCAGGTAGCGCCACTTTGGAGCAGGGACCTAGAAGAGCAGTTCTCTCTGAACTGCCTAATGGAGGACAGCCACCCACCTCTTGGCTACCACTGAGATGAGCTCATCCCAGGGGTGGAGTTTTAAGTAGATGGGGTTTTTGATGAGAGAACTGGGGTGTTAACCAAACTCCTAATATCGTGCCTGGAGTTTGCCTTACCCAGTTTCACTAAAGCCAATAATAATCTTCCCATTGGCGTCAGTGGGGATTGAATCAGGCCTATAGCACTGGATTCTGATATCCTTACATTGCACATACATGAGTAAGTATAACTTGCCATATCAGTTCCATAATACCCAACACAGTTTTAAAAGAGGAAATTTATTGTTGCATCAGAACTGGAACATTTGCCTGTCTTCACTAAGAAATTTATCAGTACAGTTATACTGATAGCAGTAATTAGGGAAAATTCCTAGTCTACACAAGGACTGATTAAATTTAATTTATATGAATTTCCCCAAATCCATGCAAATTTATGCAAATTGATATTTATTGCCTTTTCCCTGAAGATATTGGCAAGAATGAAATTTAAAAAGGGAAAATTTGTTGTCTGAACTGAGTCCTAGATCCGTTTCCTGTTCTAGTGAGTCTGGGTAAACAGGCATGAATCTGTCAAGACTGAACATTTCCTATGATTTTTCAGTGAGATTCAGTTACAGGGAAAACACTTGTATTTTCAAAGAAGCAGGGAGTTTCAGGGGTAAGGTAAATGGCTTTATCTAGATGTTAGATCATCAATATAGTGGATGAAACTAGACTCACGGTTTTACTGTGTATGTTTCCTGCCTCTGCACCCTCATTTTATATATATATAATGAGGGTGCAGAGGCAGGAAACATACACAGCATCAAAACAAACCATTCATGGACGAGACAAGAGAACCTGGAATTGATGGAATGCTACTACAACAGTAGACCTAATGAGAGGGGATATATGAAACGTATGAGGGGACTGTGGATGGACAAAAGACCTACATCC
>NC_133773.1:103506371-103568574 GCF_003597395.2 Chelonoidis abingdonii
TAAAGTGGTCCCAGTGGTGGTAGGAGCCACTCGGGCTGTGACTCCTAAGCTGGTTTGAGTGGCTCCAAACAGATCCCAGGAACAACATCAGGCTTCTCTGATCCAGAAGGTGCAGTGACTAGGATCAGCTAAGATACTGCGGCGAGGACCCTCAAACTCCCAGGCTTCTGGTAGAGGACCCTTGGTGGTATGTGTCTTCCTCAACCTCAGGTCCTCTTACCAGAGGCCCTGGGAGTTTTTGAGGGTTCTGCGCAGTATCGTTAGCTGTTCCTAGCACTGCACTTCTTCTGGACAGAGAGCTCTGATGGTGGTTCTGGGATCTGTTGAGCCACTCCCCAGCTTAGGATCACAGCCCGAGTGCTCCTACCACCACTGGGGACCACTTTGGCTCTTCACTTTCCACATCCTCTCGAGTTCCTCTTTTCAGGCCCTGTTACTCTCCAGCTTTCTCATATTCCCTTCTTCCTATGTTCTGTTCACTTGGCACTTATGCTATATCTATTTCGCCACCGCTGTCTTGCCTTGTCTATTACACGATGTGGTTGATTGGCCAGTACCGTGCCTGTCCGTTCCTGGATTCTGGAGTCCCACCAGAAATCTTAGCACCTCTGTTGATCCACCAACCTCTGTGGATCTCCCATCTGGTCTGTGGGGAGGGCTAGCCATACGCCTGTGCAGATGTTCCTGTACCAATGCCAATGCCACTTTGGTGTGCCGTTTCAGTGTGATGCTGTTCCTGCCTGCATCTTACATCCTGCCACTATGTGTTTGACTGTCCTCTGAGGTCTCTCTGCACGTCTGCACCTGGTGGTTCTTCTCTCGTGTGTGGTTTATAGACCCCCTGCCTTTCAATGGATCGTGCCAGTGCCTGTTCCTGTGTGCTATTGATGCAGTGCCTCCACGTGCTTCTTTTAGTCCAGCCCTTTCCAGCCACTGGTAGGATTTCCAATGTCAATCCACCTCAGCTATCTGTCGATGGTACGTCCCATGCGGGCTTGTCTTGCCATGCACTTCTTTTGCTTGGTTTCCTTCCTCCCTGTCTGCTGCTGCCTCAGGATTCTCTCAACAGCTCATTTTGGGGGCCCATCTTACTGAATGTACTCCTGGGATGTTCCTGGGTTTCATCCAGGACAGTGGCTTTGACGCTCACAAAGCCCCGCCCGCCTTCTTTCCGGCTGGTATACAGTCTCTGGGTGTTGGACTTGGGGTGGAAACCTCCGTGCATGTGAGGAGCTTCCGGGTTTTCACATCGGCAGCCTCCATTTGTCCTCCTTTGGCCAGCTTCACTATACCGGGCAGGGTATCTGATGACTGGCAGGTGTATCTGTTGATGGCGTGGATCTTGTTTCTTCCCACTGAGCTGGCTTCTTCAGGACCTGTCTTATCCTTTGCTGATACTGATGTTGCTGTCTTCCTTTGCCTCCCTTCATCATGGTTTCCATGGTGACTGTGGGACGCCAAGGTACTTGTAGCTGGTCTGTTGTGTCTTGCTATTGGCCCGCTGGTAGTTCCACCCATCAGTCATTGACTCCTCCCTTCTTCACTACCCATCCGGCCACACTTCTTCCAGCCGGAATGACATTTCCCGATATCCTCACTGTAGATCCGCGTCAGGTGGATAGCGAGTCGAGTCTCTTTCATTCTTAGGCTACACTTGATGTCATCCATGGTAGAGGGAGGTGGCTATGCGTAGTTCCACTCCTGAACCTGTACCCGTATCCAGTCCTTGTTGATTATCTGGCTGAGTTGGTTTAAGCTATGCAGAACAGCAAACGGGGCAGGTGCATCACCTTGTTATATGCCACCACTTGATGGCCACTTTGTGCAAGCTGCCTGAGTTGATTTTAGATGTTTTGTCTTCCATAGTACCAATTGGGGAAGTTCATGGATGGAATGTGTCCTTTACGTTGTCTGTTCGTTGGACTTGATAGCCGCGCCCCACAGACAGTTCCACAGAATCCAGCAGAAGTTGTGCAGCGCGGCCATTCGAGTCGTAGGCTCTGCCTTCCTGTAGTCAAATCCAGGCTGGTATCGCTCCAGTTGGTCTGTCTCTAAGACTGAAAGTCTCTTGGGCGACTGCTCTATCTAATGAGCAACTGTGTTTTGAGCCTCTGGTGTGTTCCCATGCCCTTCTGTGAGCTGTGCTCATTGTATCTGTCTGGCCATGGGTCCTGTGGCCTCTGGAGCATATGATGCCTGATAAGACTTTTCCATGTTTGTAGTTGAGAACAGGTATATGTCTGGTATAGTTGGACGTTCTGTCCCTTGCAGGGGCTTTCATATCAGCACTGTCCTTCCTTGTGTTAGCCAGTTTGGTGGGAGCCTGCTGCTAGCAAGCTGGTTCATCTGTGCTGCTAGGCGTTCATGCACTGCTGTTAGGTATTCTTTAGCCAGTGGTGTGGATCATATCTGGAAGTGTCCACGACTATCATGTTTTGACCGCTGCTGGATGTCTTCTACCGTATGGTGACTGGTTTTCTGTTCTGGGAATTGCTGTTGCTCTTTCAGGTCCTGCAAGCCACTTTGCACTGCTGGTGTTATGAGTCTTCTCTTAATCTCCCAGTATCTTCCTAGTAACTCGTAGATCAGATTTTCTACGCCTGAGCTGGTGGCATCTGCCTGTTATTGGTGTTGTTGAGCTCTATTGGGATACACCTGGAGGTTCTTTGGAGACAGGGGCATTTACTTTTTTTGGCCTCTGTTTCTCTAGTGTACTCTAGCCTAGGTAAAGCTAGTGCTGTGAGCCTTTTTAGCAGCTCTAGGGCTTCAGATGGAGTCAGGTCCTTGTATTTTTTTCTCGTAGCCGAGTCTTATCCTTAATTCTCTACACCCTTCTGTAGTTCCACCAGCTGACTAACTTCTCTCCGAGTCGGCCTTCACTTTCCACATCCTCTCTAGTTCCTCTTTCAGGCCCTGGTACTTCTCCAGCTTCTCATATTCCTTCTTCCTGATGTTGCTGTCACTTGGCGTTGCTATATCTATCACCACCGCTGTCTTCTGGTCCTTGTCTATTATTATACACACAATATCCACAAGATGGTACTGTGCCACAACCAGGTACAGTTGAACTATAACTTCTTCAGCATTTGAACTTCTGAGCTATTTGAATTGGTTTGCTTCTCACACTGCAATTTGCAAACTCTTTTCTCCACTCCGTAACACTATTGAGTCTCATTACCCGAAAGAGATTGGTGGGTGGGAGCGCAGAAGAGAAAGGAAAACATTCTTAAGAGGTTGTCTTACTTCCACCATAAGGCTACACATACTCACTATTTATTTACTCAAATCACTAGTGTTTAGGATATCAAGGCCTGATTTCTCCTCTCATATTGGTGTAAAAGAGAGGAGAATTAAGCCTTTTACACTCATTTAGCTACAGCTATGAAAACTCATTTACCTATACCGAGAACTATGGAAATTAAAACTTCAGTCCCTGCCTTTCTGCTGATACAATATTTGTTCATTTATTTTTCTGTAAGTGCTTCTCCCCCTGCAACAAAATATTTCATATAATAAATGGATCATATTTTTCACACAAATTGATGATGATGAAATTATGCTGAAATAAAATGGGAATAATATATAAAAATGAAGATGTTGTTGAAGCTGGATACTCATGATTAAGCAGGGTTACAAAATATCTAAGAATGAATGGAAATAAGCCAGTTGCCTCAGGATCCAATTCGATTTCATTTTTAATACGTAAGAAATAGCATTTTCATCAAATTTACCAGCAAAAATGTGCTTCCCAGCATTTAAATAAGAAAATTGCTCAGCGGGATTGTTGTTTTTAAAAGTTTCATATACATGTTCTGTGTTTTCTAAATAACTCAGCTTTTGAACTATGGAGTGAACTGGATGTCTTACCATTGTACTTTCAGTAAATGTCTGTTTTAAAACGTTGTTTGAATGTTGTTGTAGCCAGGAAATGACAGAGACAAAGTGGGTGAGATAATATTTCTCATTGGACCAAATTCTGTTGTTGGAAGAGACAGAAGTTATTGAGCTACATTGAGCTCTTCTTCAGGAGAAAGTGCATTACAATCTCTTTCTGGAAACAGAAGAAAATATATCTCTGTCCTGCTGTTGCTTCATTAAGAATTCTGTATCAAGGATCTTACTTAAGCCATAGCCAGGGCCAGCTCCAGCATTTTTGCCACCCTAAGCAGAGAAAAAAAAAAAAACCACGGATTGACCTTCCACCGAATTGCTGCCAAAGAGGAAGTGAGGCACTGAAGGACCCACCACCGAATTGCTGCCGCAGACCCAGATGTACCGCTCCAGCAATGGATGGACTGCCGCCCCTTTCTATTGGCCACTCCAGGCACCTGCTTCCTTTGCTGGTGCCTGGAGCCGGCCCTGTCCATAGCAGACCATTACATTATTCCCATTTTTGTGCTGAACTATCTGGGGTTGAGCATTATGCCACATTTAAAGAATTGTTTTCATGGATTTCTAAACCTGATTATATAAAAACTCAGGTTTTCCCACCATCCACTTCTATAGTTGTACAAATTTCATTGGTGATCTAGAGCCTGGGCATGGGATCAGGCCTCTTAAGCACACTGATTTCAGTCTGCCCTAGTAACATTCTCTTCTGAATCTATGGCTGTCAAGGCTTTTTCCCCACTTTGAACTTTAGAGTTCAAGAAGTGGGGACCTGCATGATCACTTTTAAGCTTAATTACTAGCTTAAATCTGGTATGCTGCCACCAGCCAGAAGCCTTTTGTCTGGCACACTTTCTGTTCCCCCAAAACCTTCCCTGGGGAACCCAAGACCCAAACCCCTTGGGACTTAAAACAAGGAGAAATTAACCATCCCCCTCCTTTTCCCCCCAGACTCTCCCCTCCCTGGGTTGCCTTGGGAGGCTTACACCGATCCAAACTCCTTGGATCTTAAAACAAGGAGGAATTAACCATCCCCCCTCCTTCCCCTCCACTAATCCCTSGTGAGTTCAGACCCAATCCCTTGGATTCTAAAACAAGGAAAAATCAATCAGGTTCTTAAAAAGAAAGCTTTGAATTAAAGAAAGAAAAGGTAAAAATTATCTCTGTAAAATCAGGATGGAAAATGCTTTACAGGGTACTCAGATTCATATAGACTAGAGGGACCCCCATCCCAGCCTGAGATTCAAAGTTACAGCAAACAGAGGTAAAAATCCTTCCAGCAAAAACACATATTTACAAGTTAAGAAAACAAACATAAGACTAATCCGCCTTGCCTGGCTATTACTTACTATTTTGAAACATGAAAGATTGATTCAGAAAGATTGGGAAAGCCTGGGTGTACGTCTGGTCCCTCTTAGCCCCAAGAGCGAACAACGAACAAAACAAAAAGCACAAACAAAGACGTCCCTCCACCAAGATTTGAAAGTATCTTGTCCCCCTATTGGTCCTCTGGTCAGGTGTCAGCCAGGTTCACTGAGCTTCTTAACCCTTTACCATCTGTTTATGACAATGGCTTACTGCAACATTCAGATAAGGTATAGCAGTACACACTGCCATGTATCCTGTAAGACTGTTGTTCTGCTTGAGCATGTATTGTAGCTCAGCTGATTTTACAAGCAGAATGATGACGTGTTCTCACTTACATGAGGGCCAACATTAAACTCTTGGCTGTTCTTTGATCAGAAGAAGTGGTCATCATCTTGTTTATTTTTCCTTTGGAATGATAACATGAGTCATTGTGATGAATTTCAGGAAAGACTGCAAAATCCCTTGCCTACTCTAAGTTTACCCAGCTGTAAAATAACTATAACAAATTTGGTTGTAGGGATCTAACAATTTGTCCATGCAACTGTCAGATTTGTATGAACAATTATGTCTGACTCCTTGTAAATCAGTCTCAGTATTTTGTTTGTTTGCTTATTTAAACATCAAATGCATACATGGATAACCCAGCTCTCTTCAAAGAGGTGTGACAGGTTGCTGGGCAGGGTCACCTGAGCCAGCCCTCTGTCACTCCAGTTCCAATTAAGGGAGGTAAATTGGAGCTGGCTAGAGAAACCTGCACCTGATTGGCAAAGGGGAAACAGCTGCCAGCCTAAGTAGCCTGGGGCTGCATATGGCCCCAGAGGTAAGACGGTGGGTGGGGGGGAGAAGGGAGCCAGAGAGTGGTATCTATTCCCTCCTGGGTGCAGAGGTGAAGATGTCCTTAAGGCTGAAACTAGCAAGCTGTATATGGTGAAAAGGTGGTGGGATTGCATGCTGTAAATAAACTGCACTGGTGATTGTTGAACCTGAGCGGGTCTGAGTGGTTTTTGGAATTGACAGGGGTAGGAGCAAAGGGGGCGCTGCTACACCCTGTTACAGATGGCTACAAATATTGTGAGCTCCCCTTCTCCAGTGACCCATGTTAACAACATCAAATATCATTTTCCTGGGATCACACATTTGATTAAGTTAATCTTCTGTTTTTCCCCTAAGAAATCACTGTTTTCTGTTATTCTGTTAATCACTGTTATTACTGCTTTCCTGCAATATCCTCCAGTAATGACTAGGGTTACCGGATACCAACTGTGAAAAAACGGGACGGTGGGGGAGATAATAGGTGCCTATATAAGAAAAAGTCCCCCAAAATGGGACTGTCCCTTTAAAAATGGGACATCTGGTCACCCTAGTAATGATCCTTCTGCAGCTTGTTTTCTTGTACTGTCATATCTCTCTGTATCTATCTAACTTCGATGGAAAACAGGCTGGCTGACCAGCCTGCCTAGTCTCCTTCTCACCTAGGTCCCCTGAATCTCTGGGAAGCTGCCTCCCTGGGTTGCCCAACCTCTCAGATAGCTGGCTGCCTGGGGAGTAGGGCAGTATGGGAAGTGGCTGCTTGGGGATTCAGGCAGCCAGCACGAAGCCAAAAAGTTGTTTTGGTTCTCCAAAAATTGGATTGTTCAGAATTTTTCCTCCAATGAAAAAATTAGATTTTGTAACTCTTTTATCCTGATTCAGAATGAATTCCTCCCTGCCTCCCCCAGTCAAAATTTGCTACAAGGGATAAATTGCAATTTCCACCCTAAGAAGTTTCAGTTTGTATTTGGGTTCAAACAAACTCAAATCGAAATTCATCCTTAAACTACCACAATGGCCACCTTCATTAGCCTCAACTAAAAACTAGACTGGTTATTTTAGAGAACTATTTACAGAGATGCTGCAACTTCAGTTACCACTTATGCCATTTGCACACAGACTTTGGTCCTCGACCCTCCTCCAAATCCTTGCTTCCTGCAACCTGTACCCCTCCCTTCAAGTTCCATGCAGGTTGCTATACTGAGAAACTTTTCAAGGGTTGTGGTAGATTCTCCATCGCTAACCATATTTAAATCTAGATTGGATGTTTTTCTAAAGTATATGATCTAGGAATTATTTTGGGGGAAGATCTATAGCCTGTATTATCCAGGATTTCTGACCAGATGATCACAATGGTTACTTCTGGCCTGGGAATCTAAAAGTGAAAACAACGTGAGCATTGACTGCCTTGGGATTCCTTTACGATAGTTCACAAAGTTCTATTCATAGCATGCTGTGCTGAGATGCTGTATCTCTGTCTTTCTTATCCAAGAGTATGGGAGGATAATTTAAAAAATGTAACAATTACATCAGTATTTTCCTATGTGTTTTAACTATTGTCTCTCCAATGAGGCAATTATCTTTTCAAAGATGGTAGTTGATTATATAATTTTCATTCAATTTTTAAAAATGCATTCCATCTTTCAGTAAATGTCAATGCACACTGAAGCCCTCATCAAAAGAAGATGTGGTGAGAATCCTTCTGAGTCTATAATAACCACAAATGGCCTATCTGTTGTTGTTATAGAGCAGCTTTTTGTGACACAGTAGGTTTCCTTTGTAAGTGAAGATAAAATCAGGTTGAACCAGCTGTGTTCACATCATGGAATATAGGTGAAAGAAAAAGTTACAGAAAAACAAAATCATATAGCAAAATTGCATGTAACAGTAAGAAAAATAAAGACGAATTCTGGGGAAAAACTTAACTACTTTTCATTCACATTTAGGTGCTTTGAAAACAAGACTTTTTTAAGATATAAGTTGTCTCAGTTTTTCTAAGCACACAAGTCTCTGTGTATATTTCTAAAGCTAGAGGTCAATGTAAAATATCTATAATTTCTACGGCAAAGAACTTGAACCTAGAAAATGTTTAGATTTCAAACATTTTCTCATTCCACAATAATCTGTCTGATATTTATGGCTCTTTCCTTTTGTAAAGCATGTAACAACTTCTGTTGAAGATCAGCTCTGCATTAATTAAGGCTTCTCTCCAGTCAGAGGTTCACAATACAACAGCTCAAATATTATCTTACAATCCATGATACAGATACTGTAAATGGAATTACTGCATGCAGCAACTCACAAACGTTCAATACAGTTGAAACACATTATTATAATTCTAATACCTATTTTTATAACACTAACACACAGGTGAGCCACACTGATTCCTGCTATGTATTTGTCCGTGCTCAATTGAGATATAGGGACATTGGCATAGGCTGGAAACAGGTCTGCCAGCATCCATCAACCCTTTCCCACAGAAAAAAAATTGGCTTAGATAGAACAGCATTTTGGACCAAAAAAACAGTTCCACTGAAAAATTCCTAACCAGTTCTACTGAAAATGTTGCCTAAACAAAGGCCACATTGGCAGCTTGCCAAAGGGTCACACCTAATTTCCATCTATTGCAGCAAACTATAGCCACTCTCACTGTAATATGAGAGAGATTGCAGGTTTCAGTCCATCAGAATTCACAGCTGCCATATGTCATGCATCATATGCGATTTGCATTTGTAGTCCTGTTCATGGAACTACTAGATTTTCATGAATCTAGTATCACTGCAGGCAGACAGCAGGGCTTCCTTTACTGTTCAATCTTCCAGCTGCAGGGACCAATTCAGCATCTGCTGAACAGGCCTCCCCCTTGCACTCCTCATCACAGACTCAGACTTTAAGGCCAGAAGGGACCACTGTGATCGTCTAGTCTGACCTGCACATGGCAAGACACAGAACCTCATCCACACACTCCTACAGTAGACCTGTAACCTCTGGCTTATGGCTTGCAGTGAGCAAATATGGTTAGAAGGTGATGGCAGCAGTGCCTTCCCAGGATGCACCTGAATCAAATCCCTAACTCTGAGCACCTCTAAACTTTAATAGGAGATGGGGGTATTTGGAATCTGAACCCGAACTGGGATCTGAACTTCACACCTCCCTTTCTTCCTGTTATATTGCAAAGCAAATAATGGGATGCTCTAAACACCCTTGATCTTTGGGATATTGAAAAGTTGGCTGCAGATATGAATTTTGCCCCTCTAGCCTAAAGGTTTCACTATTTTAACTTGGTATTGAGAGGAGAACTTATTTTGATTCATGTTCCCAACTGAATGGATTTGTGAGGGGAAACAATCAATTATAACAAACATTTCACCCTCCTTATCCTGGCTCTTTTCCTAATACAGGTACATTATTTTAAATACACTCTAATTTGATTTGTCAGTTTTAATTAGAAAGATTCCAAAAGTTCTGATCAGTTATGTTATTTGTTTCAACAGTATTCCATAGCCTTAAACAGTGGATGATGCTGTTATCTTCTGGTGGAGGTAGGTGTGCGTCTGTGTGTGTGTGAAATCTTATTTATCTTTGTGTATATTATTTATATTTAAATAGGCTGGAGAAAGAGGTTGTCTTTGTTAACAACAAGGACAACACTAAGTCATTTGTTTTTCTGAAGGAATTGCAGTTGTATAAGTAAACTAGCTATTCCTTTGAGACTAGCAGCACCATAATTCAGGTGCTGTTTAAATTGTTGCTGAGTATTATTTAAAGGTTTTCTTTGCTCATTCTACAATCACCAGGAGTCTTGCTACCTAGTATTTGCATTACAGTTTTTTTTGTTTGTGTCACGTATTTTGACATCCCTTTATTCAAGGCAGAAGAAAAAGCTGATGTTAGAGTACTTCAAAACTAAAACACAGTGCGTTTAGTCTGTTTGCTTTTTAAAATAAGAAATATTATTTGAATGTTCAAAATGATTATGCAAATATTACCTTCAAAAACTACATAACACAAAGCAAAGCACTGTTAAAAAAATCATGCTTTTATTCTAAATACTGTGGTTATATCTGTAAATTAATGTGATTAGTGGTTTTCCAAATTATATGTCTTTATGCAAGATAGTCCAAAAGAATGGTATATGAATAGACTCATAGACTCATAGGTCAGAAGGGACCAATATGATCATCTAGTCTGACCTCCTGCACAAAGCAGGCCACAGAACCCTACCCATCCACTTTTATAACAACCCCTAACCCATGACTGAGTTATTGAAGTCCTCAAAATTGTGGTTTGAAGACCTCAAGCTGCAGAGAATCCACAAGAACCTTCAAGCTGCAGAGAATCCACCAGACAGAGCGACACAGCCATTGCCCCACGCTGCAGAGAGAAGGCCGAAAAACCTTCCAGGGCCCCTGCCAATCTGCCCTGGAGGAAAATTCCTTCCCGGACCCCGCGAAAGATGGGTGATCAGCTAAACCAACTGAGCAATGTGCGGCAAGACTCACCAGGCCAGCACCCAGGAAAGAAATTCTTGCCAGTAACTCAGATCCCATCCCATCCACATCCCCTCACAGACATTGAGCCAGACTTTATCTTGCTTGGATCAATCCAAGATCCGCAGTTGCCCAAATTTAAACCATATCCCATCATATCAATCCCCGTCCATATACTTATCAAGCTTTAGGTCTTTAAAGCCAGATGAAGTCTTTCCCCCACTTACTTCCCTCGGAAGTCTGTCCAGAACTTCACTCCCCTAATGGTTAGAAACTTTCGTCTAATTTCAAATGTCTTAAACTTCCTAACTATCCAGTGCCTGTACCCATTTGTCCTTGTGGATCCTACATTCAGTACTAAGCTTAAATAATTCCTTCTCCCTCTCCTACCGTTAATCCCCTGACAATATAGTTTATATAGAGCAGCATATATCCCCCCCAACACCCCCAGGCCCCAGACTGGCAGGGCTAAACAAGCCCAAGCTCTTTGAAGTCTCCCTTTCATAAGGCGGTTTTCACATTCTCGGATCATCCATCCTAGTAGCCCGTACTATTTCTGAACCTGTTCCAGTTTGAATTCATCCCTTCTTAACCTGGACACCCAGAACTGCACACAATATTCCACGGGTCAGTCGGGTTGGGTTCTCCACGTCATGGAGCAACGGAGACGGCCGCCTAATATATAAACGGCACAGGTAACATACCTCCTTATCCTTGCTCGCGAAATTACTCGCCCTGATGCATTCCTAAAACCGCATTTTGCTTTTTTTTTAATGGCCATCTTATCGCAATGGCGGCTCATAGTCATCTGCTATCAACCAATACCCAAGTCCTTCTCCTCCTCCGTTGCTTCCAACTGATGCGTCCCCAATGTATATCTAAAATTCTTATTTATTAAGTCCCTTAAGTGCAATGACGCTTTGCACTCTTTCACTATTATTATTTCATGCCTATTACTATAACTCCAGCTTTACAAGGTGAGTCCAGAATCTTACACTGTGATAGTATCTGGGTCCTTCTCCGTCGTCAGACACTACCTCCCACAGCTTCTAGTGTACATCTCCCGCAAATCTTTGTATTCAGTGCACATTTCCCAGCTGCCTTTGTGCCTTAACAGAGTCCAGTAAGAACAAAGGTGTTCTTACAAGTAAGATTGGCGACCTTGAGGGACTACTCATTCCCAGCAAGACTCCACTCAGTAACCTCGCTGGAGTCTGCCAGGTTAACCAGTTCAGCTTATCGACCTAACTTCAGTATTTCCATTTACTAACCAGGTTCGTTATGCCTCGGTGAACTGTTGTCCTCCTTATCTTGATTCGATGGGTAAAAGCTTGTATATATTCGAGACTGAATGAAACGATAATATCCCCATGTTTGAACCGATGTCATCCTCAGACTCTGCCTCAAGCTTTTTTGTTTGACTGGTAAGATTATAGATCGGTACTGTCATATCCTTTGTCGTACAGTCAATCGCGTGTCACCTTCTCAAAGAAAGAGATTCAGGTTTGTGGGTTGTGTCACCAGTCTACCTCTAAGTAAATCCATGTTGCATATTGCGTTCCTTCAGGTTAACCAGTTGACCTCAATGTCGCTTAACTACTCTTCTCGCTTTAAAAATTTGTTCCAAAGACCTTATATACTACAGGTATACGCATAGCTAACAGGCCTTAGTTTATCCCCCGCGCATCATCTTCTTATTCACCTTTCTTAAACAACTAAGCGAGCTACCTGTTGCAGTGCAATTGCCTCCACAGTCGTACGCGGCGAACAACCCACCGAGTTTGATCGACTGATCTTTAAATACATTCTCGTCGTAACGGGTCGCAGATTTCAGTGCCGCAGCCTGCTTAAGTATCCGGGTAACGTGGTGAAATGCAACTTAACCCCATGCAGCGGCTTCCCTCCGGATTTGTCCCATTAAGCTGTTCAGTTTGCCCGTTACCTCCAGATAGGTGGTAATAAGGTGTGCCGCACCATCCATATCACTGTCGATTTCCCATATTCCCCTTCCGATCATCCGTCAAACTCCTACGCTAGTCTTGATTAGAGATGGAGCTGAAGTGCAGATTTCGCTACTTATTTAGATATCTGGGCCCTGCCAAACACTAGGTTATCCCCTCTGAACCCTCATTCCACTATCTCAGCCCTCCTGCTATAGCCTGGCCCCCACTTCTTCTTTCTTTGTTTTCTTTATTTATGATGGCTTTGAATTTAGAACCTTTTATTGTGATTGGACTCTTTAATTCCTTTAGCAAGGTCCAGTTCTACCTGGACTGTTTTAGCCTTCCTCACTTCATCGTGGGTATCCCTACATGTACTGGACCCTTCACTACAGATAGGCTTCCCCTTGCTATCCCGCCTTCTTCCCCTTCTCCTGTAGCTTTCCGCTTTTTCCTATCCCCTCTCTTGAGATGCTTGTCTCATCCAGCTTGGCTACAACTCGACTGCCATGGTTTTTTTCTTCCCTTTCTTGGGAATGCAGTCCTTCCGACAGTTGTTCCACAGCTGCCGACTTAAAGTAATTCCAGGCCCTCTTCACATTTAAATCCACAATGTCCCCATCCAACCTCACACTTTCCGTAACTAACTTCCTTAAATCTTCAAAATTAGCCCTGGAGAAGTGCAAAAAACGACCTTCCATCTCCAGACATCTATCTATTGTTTATCCTTTCATCTAGTTTGAACTGAATTCAGCTCTATGATCACTCGAACAGAGGTTGTCCCTACCACCATTTCTTCTACGAGTCTTCTACGAGGTCCTCACTGCTCACAAACCAATCTAAATGCATTCCCTCTTTGTCGGTACCTCTAACTACTGATGAAGAAATCCATCCGCTTTCACATCCAAATCTGACCCCTATTCATTCTTGCAGCACTCGTCCTTTTTCCAGGGCTCCTTTTCTATATCTGGGAAGTTGAAGTCTCCCATTGATCACACATTTCCCTTAGTGTTTACTTCATTAAAGACATTAAAGAGGTCTCTATCATATCCAAATCAGATTCCAGCGGTCTGTAGCAACACCCAAGCCGTATCTCCGGGGAAGCTCTAGTAGCTTTTTTACCCAGTGTGATTTTTGCCCAGACAGACTCTGTCTTATCCATTCCATCACTTCTTATTTCATTACAGTTAACCTCATCATTGATGTACAATGCTACTCCACCACCTTTTCACACTTGTATATGGTTTTGCATTTGTAGGGCTGTTTGTGCGTGTTCTCTGCAGGTGCTGTACTGGCTCTTGCCAGATAGCCCATACAGGAGACTTCAATCAAACTGCCCAAGACCATAGACTCAGTTCAGTGGTGAAGGCACTTGGCCAGGATTATTGCTGACAAAGCACAGTATTAGTGCCTTATACGTTACAGTTATACTTAATACACATATGCCCATGACAATGGACCAGCTCAGTGAGCAACAGGACTTTCTGCTCCTCCCCTTGGCCAGACAAAGTCACCCCTCTGCGACCTTTCTTTTATACAGTGATACAAACAAGATACGTATTGCCCCTCTGACTTGGTTAGTTACCACCCTTTAATTTACATATTGGTTCAGTCAAAACATCTCTAGCCATCATCCTTTCATCCAGACGTTATCTTTAGGAAGGGTCAGCATGTCTCTGTATCATCTTCAGGGAATGTGTTTAAACCATAATTTTGTATCTGGATGTTCTGGTACCACCCTCCTGGAATGTGTTTATACAAGTGTCAGTGCTTAGCACGTGTTAGGAATATATGTGTTTTTGCAACACCAGCCATGTTCTTGCCAAGTTCATGTTCCGGATAGTGAATGTGCAAGCAGGCATCTACTTTGTAACAAGGCCGGAGTTTTGCTTATAGCCTGAGTTCTGCTAACTTTGCTTTATAGCTGCAAAACCTGACTTTTGTTTCAGCCTCAGGCCCTTATACCAGGCCTCATATCTCAGGCTCTCTCCTTCCACTACAAGGACCTGCTCCAAAGCCTACTGAAGTCAATGGGCATCTTTTCAGTTTCTTCAGTTATTTTTGAATCTAGCCTTTAATCCATTTAAACATAAACTAATGAAAGCACCAACGATATTAATTATTTAGGTTTTCCCTAGCATCCAACCCAAGTAATTCAGTTCAGTAGTAATGAACTCTGTAGAAGAAAAGTGGTGGAGGTATCCTGTACCCAGACAGTGATGTGAGAGCAGCTACTATGTATCCTAAAGTCTGGAGTAGGATCCTCCAAGACCTGCATGCACCTACTACACAGGGCAAAGGACCAGAGGATCATCTTGGCTCACCCCATTGCATGTCAGTCTGCTGCTATATGTGGCCATGTTGTGTAGCCCAATCTATAGACTTATAGATAGATAGATTAGATTACTTAAGAATCCACAGTTATCATTTTGGGGTTGACAGGTTCTTGGCCCATGATCAGGCCCAGTATTATTCAAATTATTATATAATTGGGAATACTGATGTGCACAGTTGCAACAGTCACACTATAGGAACTCCTCTATATTTCCACATAGTTTAATAATACATTTAGCACAGTCACAGATATCCATGGTAAAATATTCTCTAACACCCATGTGGCTGCAGTACTGTATCTAGAATTAACCAATAGAATTGCTTAAATGTACATCCTCTTATATTAGGTTCAGGGTCCAGTACAAAGGAGAAGGAATGTCAGATGGATAGCAGGAGTAGTCTCTAATGAACCTAGTTTGATATTCTTATGTTTGAAGCACACTTCTGTTTTTCATGGGTGTCCTCAGGTCACAGAGTGAGATCTTGTCAGCATTGAAGTCAATGACAGAACTCCCATTGACTTCAGTGGGACCAGGATTTCATGCACAGAATATAATTAAAAACAAAACAAAATATATTTCTAACATCTGAAATTTTCACCAAATCCCCTTCAAAAAACCTCTAGAGCTCCAGAATTTTATTTTTATTATTTGGTTAAGTATTAAAAATGTTAGATTCTTAACTGAATTTATTTGGTCATGAAAAAAAAATTGATCACCCAAATCTAATATTTACTTATTCAAATTAGTATTGTGCATGCAAAGTGGGCTTTGTGAATGTCTGAGTGCCCATTTGAGAAATTAGGTGCAGCATTTTGGTGTCTGCACATAAGATTTTACATTGTTTTTAAAGGTGGCAATTGGTTTGATCAAGGTGAGCAGAATTTAATCCATACTGTAATATCTGATATTTTAATTATTTTATAGCTGGATTTGACGTGATCTACATAACCTCTTAAAAATGTAGAGATATTTTTTGTTCAAATAGCACAGGTTGGTCTGCCTTGTGGAAGGGCAATGCGTTTCTCCATACCATAGTTATTCTTAGGTAGGAAAATAACTGCCTACTTAGTGACCTTTAATATTTTAATCAAGCTGTGATTGCAAACAGTGCATTTACTTTTTGATTGTTCTAACTCCGACTAGCATCTAAATAGTGCTATTTCCCTTTCACTTTCTATAGAGAAAACATTGGAGTATTTGTTAATATTTTATTTATGAGAAAGCGTCTCCTTGCTGTGCATAACAAATCTGTGTAGAGCAGCACCAAGTAGTAATGTTCAAAAATAACTGCAGTTGCTGCACACATTCATAACACACCACACCACATCCCACTGCACAAAGTGAGATCGAATCCTGTTCTCCTTACTTGCATAGATCTAGATTGCACCTCTACTAGGCAAGATGCAGGAACTAAGGATTTTTTCTTTGCATGTGTTCCGTAAGATCTCTTCAGAAGCACAGCCTCCTTGCCACCTCCAGTAGCAGCCAAGGAGGTAGAGGAATTATATAGGCCCCTGATAAAGGTTATGCAAATTACTTTCCTGGAGCAACTGCATTGCCCTCTGCTGTTTTCCTTAGAATGGAGTGGCTTCTGCACCACCCCTTACTTCGGATAGTGCCCAAAGTAGAACTTGATATAAATAAAAATAATGATTTTTCAAATACTAGGATTTAAAAGCCCCACTGTGAGTAAAATAAACAACAAGACAGAGGACACTGTTGTTTTCCTTAGATCAGACCATTCTATTGAATTCTACATAAATGTGAAATCTTCATTTTTCATTGCAAACATTTGGCACATCTATGGCAAATGTCCATATATTGCTATTGGTATTAGACAGGAATTATATTAAGAAACCACTTAGGTAGGGAAACCCTCTGCATAACCAAATCTGCAGGTGTATCTATCCCAGAAAAAAAGGAGATTATATAAGTTATTACAGTTATAATGTATCTACTTTTTTGAGTGATAAACTTGATTCTATCATATTGAGGAATTGAGCCTTTATTTTGCAAGGCTCCAATTCAGCAAGGTACTTAAGAACATGATTAGTGCATGTGACTAAGACCATTAAGGTCAATGGAAAATCAATAGGACTGCTCCTATGCATTAAGGTAGATGCATGAGTACCTTGCTGAATTGAAGCCCTCTGAAAATAAGTTTAAAAAACAATGCTGGAAGAATAATACTTGTTACTAAATCTTTTGTGAACTGTTTTAATGAGTTCCAGAGCACATATTCATATATAAATATGCATGAGAGAGAATAATTTAAATCTTTGCAAATGTGATGAATATTTGCATGGTCATTAAAAAATGAGTTTCAGGACATTCATTGAAACAACTACAATAACAGCAGCAGCATTCTGATTCTTTCTACCTCTCACCTAGTGAACTCACACATTTCAAGGCCATTACGTGCTCTTCATGAATAGGGGATATCTGGTTTACATTTGATTTTCATGTATGTTACTCTTAGAAGTATGACACGTGCCTCTCATTTATATTTCTGTGTGTATAGATGTATATTTAGATATGTAAAACAATGAGTGTAAAACAAATCTGTCTGATTTTGAACAAACCAAGTTCTTCTGACAAAAACTTACAAATACAAATACAAATAAGCAAAAAAGAAACAACAACCCCATAAAATAATACTAAATAACCAGGCAGCGTAAAAATAAATCAAATTCTTAATGTCCCCTGTATTTTTCCCCTAACAATCATTACTCCTTCAGCAGCCCTCCCCCAAAAAGGTGCTTAGTAGCTTTAAGGTCAATAGATTACGGAGGTTTTGAACCAATGGGTCATTGTACCTGAAAACTGAGTCGACACATGTATAGTACAAGAGAATATTTCTGTGCACAACCTCATACTTAAAATTGGATGAAAACAAGTTAAAGATGATTTTATTGATACACTGGCACAAGTAAAATAGATTTTTATGAAAATCTTACTGTGGAACATTCCAGAAATAATTGAATGTGGGATTTAAATATATTCCAAGGCTAATTTATAGCAAAAACTCAGCAATAGTTTACCCAATGCAGACTGATCTTGCTGATGTGACTAGAGACACATGGCAAAAGGACTATCCCCTCATTGCACAGCTTAGCTCATGTTTTATACACAAACATACTTTGCTTCAATGTCTGGTATAGATGCCTTTCCCTTTCCCTTCTAGACATGACTACGTTCAGGAGTCACAGATACAAAGAGAAGAATACCACTTTATGTTCCAGTTTGAGTTCACCTTCATGCTACTATGGTATTGCATATCAAAATCTTGTTTTACATTTGTCTATTATTTATATATATATTTTACAGGATCCCAGTTTAAGGTCCCAGTGCAACAGTCTAGAACATCCACTCTGTTAACAGCCCTTTGATGCTATCAATGTTATTTCTGTGGACTAATATTAGATTTCCTCTTCCTGACATGCTGAGGTCTGGATGATGCCCTGGACCCAAATGTATGCATTGGTACAAGCAGCTGTTTAGGGCTGAGCCTTCTGCTTTCAGAGAAAGGAAATTGGCAAAGTGTACCATGCTCATCCCTGTGTGGTTCCTCAGGATACTCCGAGTATTGAGTTGCTGACTTTCCTTATCATTCTAAATGGTGTGGGCTAGATGACATCCTGAGGTCTCTTCCAACATTAATCTTCTATGATTCTTTAATACTACAGAGCCCCATGCATTTCTGTCTAATATGCCGTACCAATCCTCTGAATGAATTAATAAAAAAAACCCAAGTATAAACAACTGTGAGGTTCTAACTTACATCTATAAAAATAGTTAAAATTTAAGGCTAATTCTTGGTCCATTATTTACATTCATTAAAAAATAAACAAAAACCCAAGACACTATAGTGTGATGTAAATATGCCATATAGACCCAACCGTGAATTTTTTTAGTTTAAGATAGACCTTTCATGTTACTTAAAAATAATTCTTCTACATTTATTTTCTTTGGGACATTTTGTTGTTTCCAGGTCTTTCATGGGAGGCTATAAACTGTATATAATTCACCTGCAAGACTAGACCAGCTTTTCCAAAGTTATTCTTTGGAAAATATGTATCAACACAGTTAGTTTAAATGTAAATTAAATTCCATAGCCCAGAATACTCCTTTGCTGTAAATATGCAATAAAATAAGCATCTTATTATATAGTAACTTTCATTCTGAAAGGTTTCAGAGTAGCAGCCGTGTTAGTCTGAAGGAATTACAAAGCTTTTTGTAATTGCATATAGTAGCGGGCAACTTGGCATTGAAATGCAGAAATCTTTGATGTTAGAATGAGTCAGAATTTAACAGCAATCCTGTGCCTGTATAACGTTCTATTACTTTTTAGGAGATGAAGAGAACAGTCAATTGACTAGGTGAAGCTGAGCAGGCAGAATTACTTGTGTTAGAAATTGGTCAAGACATTGCTCCTTACTATTACAAAAAATACCACAGGATCTTTAATTAACAAAAGTGGTCAGGATATTGGTTTTAAAGTTCATTCAAAAGGCTGTACCTAAATCAAAAAAGTATATGCCGGCACCATGATAGCAATATTGTTTTAGTTATAATTGTGTGCCACCTACTGAAGTATTAACACCATTGCTCACAATATTTGTGTTGTCCAGGCAAGCTTCCCACCTGCAGTCTGGCCAGCTTATGAGGAGAGCCAAGCTGGTACAAATGCAAGCCGCATAGTATTTAAGTTTTAAACAATTTTTTTGTTAATATTAAAGAAATTCATAATCTTCAGAAATAAGAAGGCACTTGCTCTTCCTACTTAATCTCCAGGCTCCAGCAAGATTCTGTGATGGGTGTCACACCACTAGCATGGCACCTTGGAGTAAGCCAGTTATTTGAACAATGTTGAACATTATGGGCCTAATGAAGAAATAAGTGAATTTTAAACCAGTGCTATGCCAACTTTGTCTCTTTGCCTGGCTAGTGAGGCTATTCAACACACATTAATAACATTTCATTGGAAACCATTCTAAATGGTTTTAAGTAATTTGTATGCTGGTATCTGAGTGGACAAATCAACCTAAAAGGTTGGTGAAAATAAAATGTCAGGTGAATTCCTGGATTGACTGAAGTCAGTGATAGTTTTGCCATTGACTTCAATAGGACCAGGAGTTCATGTATGTTTGTTTGTTTGTTTGTTTGTTTGTTTTTTAATGAATCATGGTGACTAAATAAAAATCTGAAGCTAATCATTCTTTTTTTAAATTAGATTTTGAGGTCCTGAAGCACCTTGTCCTTTTTTGCTATCTATCTCATATTATCTGAAGAGATGGTTGGTTTTTAATTTTTCTTTTCATAGAAATAAAGGGGTGGAATGGGCCTCGAGAGGTTATCTAGTACAGCCCCCTTTGCTAAGGCAGGAACAAGTACACCTACACCCTCCCCAACAGGCATTTGTCTATTTTTCTTAAAAAACCTTCAGAGTTTCCAGGGATTCCACAGCCTCCCTTGAGGGCTTAATCCAGTGCTTAGCTATCCTTATAGTTAGAAAGTTTTTTCCTAATGTCTAACCTAACTTTTCCTTGCTGCAGATTAAGCTCATTACTTCTTTTCTTACCTTCAGTGGACATGGAGAACTATTAATCACTGTCCTGTTTATAACAACCTTTCACATATCTGAAGACTGTTATCAGCTTCCCCTGGTCTCCTCAGTCTTGTTTTCTCAAGACAAAATATACCTAGTTTTTTAAATCTTCCTCAGAGATCAGATTTTCAAAACTTTGTTTCATTTTTGTTGTTCCTCTGGACTCTCTAAAATTTGTCCATATCTTGCCTAAATTGTGGCACCCAGAACTGGACACATTACTCGAACTGAGGCCTCATCATTATTGAGTAGAGGGGGACAATTACCTCTTTTGCCTTACATGACATTCCTGTTAATACTTGCCAACATGATATTAGCATTTTTCACAATTGCATCACATTGTTAACTCTTTCAATTTGTGGTCTGTTTCAGCAATATTTTTGCCTAGTCAATTATTCACCAATTATTTTCTTTTTTACATTTGTCTGTATTGAATTTCATCTTTTTTGATTTCACACCAATTTAACAATTTATCAATTCAATTTTTAATTATAACAGTCTTCCACAGTGCTTACAACCCCTCCCTGCTTGCTGTCTTCCACCGATTTTATAAGTATACTCTTCTCTCTATTAGCCAAGACACTAATGAAAATATTATATAGTGCCAGACAAGAACAGACCCCCGTGTGACTCCTCTAGATATGCCCCACAGTTTGACAGAAAACCTTTGATAACTATGCTTTGAGTACGATCTTTCCCCTGGTTTTACACCACCTTATAGTAGTTTCCTCTAGATCAAATTTCCCTATCTTGCTAATAAGAATGTCATATAGGACTGTCAAAGGTATTACTAAAATAAAGATATAGAATGTTTATTGTTTCCCCCAGCTACTACTCCGGTCAAAGTAGAAAATTAGGTTGGTCTGGCATGATTTGTTCTTTGCAAATATATGCTGAATATTACTTATCATCCTATTATCCTACAGGTGCTTACAAAATGATTTTTTAATAATATGTTCCAGTATATTTCTAGGGATCAAAGTTTGTCTGACTGGACTGTAATCCCCCAGGTCCTCTTTGATCCCCTCTTTAAAGAATGGTACTATACTTGCCCTTCTCCAGTCATCTGGATATCATCCATCCTCCATGAATTCTCAAAGATAATTGCTAATTGTTCAAAGATTGCTTAAATTAGTTCCTTATGTACCTTAGCATTAATTTCATTTGGCCCTGCTGACTTGAATACATATAACTCCCTGTTTTAGCTTATGTTCCTTCTCTCTTATTGTAAATATTAATTTTGTTGAGTAGCTGGTCACAATTAACATTTTAAGCTAAGATTAAAGCAAAATAGGCATTAAAACACCTCCATCTTCTTGATATCATCTATTATTAACTCTCCTTCCCTACTATTTAGGGGAGTGTAGCCTTTTATTTTATTTAAAGTGAAATTTGCAATGTGATATTACACCACCGTGGGTTTGGCTCTGGCAGCTACAGTTTCAGCATTAACAGAATGAAAGCCACCTCTGCTACTTGCTTCAGATTTAGAGTCTCTAGGAACACATAAAGACCAAGGGTAGTGACCATACACACATTCACAAGTACAAGGTCTAGTCTCTTTTACATGTTTTATTAAAGTTACAATTAAACTTATGATTATCCAAGCATATAGAGATTCTGTACAGACATATGCACAAGATACAAATATAGTTATACTCACATCCTTAACAATAGTTGTTAGAGTCTGATGGGTCTCTCATGGCTTGATCATCAGTAGAGGGATGGCTCCTGCTAGAGTTCCCCACAAGGAGCTCAATTTTCCCGTTCTGGGCACCCCTTTTTTATAATGTGATTCTGTCTATACCTACATTCTATAAAAGTGTCAACCCTCTTTTCTCATATTAGTCTCTGTCCCCTAGAAATCTAAGGAACCCCAATTTTATATAGGCTGTGTAAGTTCCCTTTATTCTCATTCTCATTGACACACAACCTGTACCCTATGGTTAAGACACGTCAGAGACAAATGCACCTTTACAGTATTTTTATGATCTAATATTAATCTTCCAGATTATTTTTTGCAATATTACCACTTTGTACCTTTTCCCCATAATCTTATGGCATCGGAATATTTCTCGGTCATTGTCAATAAGCATGGATTTGTCAAGAACAAATTGTGTCAAACCGATCTGATAGCTTTCTTTGACAGGGTAACAAGTCTTGGGGAATGGGGGGAAAGCAGTAAACATGGTGTATCTCAACTTTAGTAAAGCTTTTGATACTGTGTCACATAACCTTCCCCTAAACAAAGTAGGGAAATGCAACCTAGATGGAGCTACTAAAAAACATTCCCAGAGAGTAATTATCAGTGGTTGACAGTCATGCTGGAAGGGCATAAGGGGTGGGGTCTTTCAGGGATCAGTTCTGAAGCTAATTCTGTTCAATATATTCATCTATGCTTTAGCTTTGGTATAGAGAGAACACTTATAAAGTTTGTAGGTGATACCAAGGTGGGAGGGTTGCAAGAGTTTGGAGAACGACTTAGATGTTGGCATAGAAAGTACGCTTATTAAGTTTGCAGACGATACCAAACTGGGAGGGATTACAACTGCTTTGGAGGACAGGGTCAAAATTCAAAATGATCTAGACAAATTGGAGAAATGGTCTGAGGAAAACCAGATGAAGTTCAATAAAGACAAATGCAAAGTGCTCCACTTAGGAAGGAACAATCAGTTTCACACATACAGAATGGAAGAGACTGTCTGGAAGGAGTATTTGGCAGAAAGGATCTAGGGGTCAATAGTGGACCAACAAGGCTAAATATGAAGTCAACAGCTGTGATACTGTTGGCAAAAAAAGCAAACGTGATTCTGGGATGCATTAACAAGTGTGTTTGTAAACAAAGCACGAGAAGTCATTCTCTCATGCTCTACGCTCTGCACTGTTAGGCTCAACTGGAGTATCTGTGTCTAGTTCTGGCACCGCATTCAAAAAGATGTGGAAGAAATTGGAGTAGGGTCCATGAGGAGAGCAAACAGGAATGATTAAAGTCTGAAAACATTGACCTATGAAGGAGGCTGAAAAGAATTGGGTTTATAGTTTGGAAAAGAGAAGACTGAGAGGGACTATGATAGCAGTGTTCAGGTATATAAAGGGTCATCAGGAGGAGGGAGAAAACTTGTTCACAGTTAGCCTGCTCCATATAGAACAAGAAGCAATGGGCTTAAACTGCAGGCAAGGGAGATTTAGGTTGGAATTAGGAAAAAGTTCCTAACGTCAGGGTAGTTAAATACTGGAATAAATTGCTAGAAGTTGTGGAATCTCCCTCTCTTGGAGATATTTAAGAGTAGGTTAGATAAATGTCTATCAGGGATGGTCTAGACAGTATTTGGTCCTGCCATGAGGGCAGGGGACTGGACTCGATGACCTCTCGAGGTCCCTTCCAGTCCTAGAGTCTATGAATCTATGAATAGAATTAAAATTCATAATGAACTGGAGAAATTGTCTGAAGTAAATCAGATGAAATTCAATAAGGACAAATACAAAGTACTCCAGTTAGGAAGAAACAATCAGTTGCAAACATACAAAATGGGAAAGGACTGCCTAGGAAGGAGTATGTGGAAAGGGATCTGGGATAGTGGACCATAAGCTAAATATGAGTCTACAGTGTAACACCTTTGCAAAAAAAGTGAACATAATTCTGGGCTGTATTAGCAGGCGTGTTGTAAGCAAGACATAAAAAGTAATTCTTCTGCTATACTCTGCACTGAAATGAAGTATTATGTCCAGTTCTGGGTGCCACATTTCAGGAAAGATGTGGACAAATTGGAGAAAGTCCAGAGAAGAGCAACAAAAATGATTAAAGTTCTAGAAAAAATGACCTATGAGGGAAGATTGAAAAAAATGGGTTTGTTTAGTCTTGAAAAGGGAAGACTGAGAGGGAACATGATAAGTTTTCAAATACATAAAAGTTTATTACAAGGAGGAGGGATAAAAATTGTTCTTCTTAACCTTTGAGGTTAGAACAAGAAGCAATGGGATTAAATTGCAGCAAGGGAGATTTAGGCTGGATATTAGGAAACTTCTGTTAGGGTAGTTAAGCACTGAAATAAATAACGTAGGGTGGTTGTGGAAGATTATTAGTGGAGATTTTTAAAAGCAGGTTAGAGAAATACCTGTCCGGAATGGTCTACATAATACTTAGTACTGCCACAAGTGCAGAGGACTGGACTAGATGATCTCTTGAGGTCCCTTCCAGTCCTATGATTCTATTTTTTGGAATCATCCTTACCAATTTGTCCATGTTTCCGTAGTTGTAGGATTCCTTTTTTATTTTTGGATCATTAAAGAGCTCCTGATGGAATCATATTGGCTTCTTACTATTCTTCTTATCTTTCCCTGGAACTGGGATAGTTTGCTGTTGAACCATTAATATTGTCTCTCAAAAACTGTCAGTACTCTTGAACTCCTTTTTTTTCCCCTTAGATTTTATTCACATGGGACCTTATCAAGTTCTCTGAGGATGTTAAAGTTTTCTTCTTTAAGTCCACTGTTCTTATTCTGCTGCTTTCACTCCTTTCTTTTCTTGGAATAATGAAATCTATCCTTTTTGTCACTTCCACGCAAATTGCTTTCAACCTTGCAATTAACAACCAAATCCTCCTTATTGGTCAGAATCAAGTATAAAAGGGTTGTATCCCTGGTTACTTCCTCCACCTTCTGAAACAAAAAGTTGTCCCCAGTATATCCCAAGTATTTACTGGACATTTTGTGTTTTGCTGTATCATTTTTCCAACAGATGTCTGGGTAGTTAAACTTCCCCTTTACTATCAGGTCTTGTGTTTTTGATATTTGATTTTGTTCTAGAAATGAGTCATCCACCTCCTCCTACTGATCTGGTGGTCTATACTATAGCCCTACCATGACATCACCTCCATTTCCCCACTTTCATCTGGTCTGTCTCATCTCCTTCTGGACCTTTGAACAAGTGTATCTATTTATTATGTTTAATGCAACACCTTGTTTCCCCCCGCCTGTCTTTCCTGAACAAGCTATATGCCTCAATACCAATACTCCAGTCATAAGATTTATCCCACCAAGTCTCTATGATGTCAATTAATTCATAATTCAGTGTATGTACTAACACTTCCAGTTCATTCTCCACACTCCTTGCATTTATGTAAGGAAATCTAAGATGTTTAGCGGATTCCTCCTCCGTTATTCCTCTTGTTGTTCCTATTGTGACCTTTAGGTAGGTTAGAGTTTACTTCACCACCCTTCTCCTAGTGCTTCAACACAACTCCTGTAGAAAAAGCACAATTAGCAAATGTCAGTCTCCCCATAGTCAAGTCCAAAAAGAACAAAAAAAACCAACAAAAACTCTACATTCTTAAGTAGCAGCTTTATAAAATGTTATAATAATAAACACAATGGCTTAATTTGTACTACATAACAAGGCTACTTCATAATCCACATAAATTATTTTTATAAATATACATAAATATAAACACAAGAAATAAATTAGATCTAAACAGATCAGTCTCCACAGATACACAGTGAGAAGTAACTCAGAATTCAAAACACTGAGGTTGAGTTCATCTGAATCTCAGTTAGAGTCTTGCTTCATCGACTCTATATAGTCTGCTTGGTCAAAAGCACTGCAATAATATCTTCCCTGTTCTTGCTTACAGAAATCTCCAGATGGAATCCATGCAGACTCTTTCTCCTCCTCTGCTGGACTGTAAAATCACTCAGATAATCAGCTAACTAATGAACCAACCAATCTGTATTAAGTATATAAATGAATAACCATGTTACAACAAAAATAAAAATCTGAAAATAACAAAATATAGATGACACTTTCCCTATTGTTACATTTCACTAAGAAAAGAGTTGGTGAACATGGTTAAGACAATTTGATTAAAACAAGTGGGTACAATCAAATAACATTTGAAGTATACAATTAAAATCAATAAAAATTTCCCTCTCAATTTCCCCTTTCTATAACTAACACTGCCAGGGCTTCCTTGTTGGAAAGTTAATAATGGCACTAACATGCTGCAGAACGCTTCAAAGTTAGGGGAAATCAGCCTGTTTTCCTTTCCTGTAATGGAGCTTCTGCCAAGCCATGCTGCAGGTCACATGTCTTTTGTAAAGCAGCTGCCCTGACTACTTTCCTTCAATGGAGTCTAAGGCCACGTCTAGACTACGTGCCGGATCGGCGCGTTAAAATCGATTGCTCGGGGATCGAAATATCGCGTCTGGTCTGGACGCGATATCTCGATCCCAGAGCGTGCTTAGATCGATTCCGGAACTCCAGCTAGACGACCGGACTTCTGGATTCGACATGGCGAGCCGCGCGGATCGATCCCGCGCGGTGAAGACGGGTGAGTAAATCGATTTTAGATATTCGATTTCAGCTACGCTATTCTTGTAGCTGAAATTGCGTATCTAAAATCGATTTAATCTCGTAGTGTAGACCTGGCCTAAAGGAGCTACTGTGCATGATCAAAACTACCACACCCAATTCCAGAAACTTTTGGGCATGGAGTGTTAATTAGGTGCTAACCACAGTGGTCCAGACACAACTCATTCCTCACCCTCCTCTTTAGATCTCTTAAAGAACAATCTCCCCATAAGGCATGTGGGTTACACTATCACCCTATTATAATTTTCCATCCCCATCCCCAACATTTAGTCCTCTGTTATGATCACCTTTTCTTATACCTACTTGTGAGCTTTTGTCACCTGTCCCATTTGAATCTAGTTTAAAGCCCTCCTCACTAGGTTGGTAAGTCAGTGTGCAAAGATCAGTAGAGCCCATTCTTCTCTTTTTTTGTAAGGGGAGGTCTATAAGTCCTTTTTTGTATCTTTTTGAATTTGTGTGAATTTTGGATCATTTCTTTGTTTTTAAGTTTTTATTGGATTGATCCATACCTACAATGAATTAGATAACATGAGCCTCTGTGAAGGAGCGTATTACCCCTTATAGAGCCTACAAACATACCAGCCCACATGTAATGAAGGAGGCTACCTGCCCTGAGTTGGGGCTGGTCTATTTAAACAGGGAGAGGAAGCTAAGCAGCAATGAGGGAACTAAAAGCTAAATATTGACTGTTATGGGTTCAGGTTGCTCTCAGAATTTAAGCAACTAGGATGGCTTGGCCCAGAGATTTGGGTTGTTGACTCTAGGGGTTTGTCTACACTTACCACAGCAATAGATCCACTGACGTTGATTTAGAGGGTCTAGTGAAGATCTGCTAAATCGACCACTGATCTCTCTCTCGTTGACTCTGGTAATCCATCAGAATGAGGAGCATAAGGTAAGTCAATGGGAGAGTTTTTCCCATCTACTCAGCGTGGTGTAGACACCACAATAAGTCGATGTAAGGTATGTTGACTCCATCTACAAGGACAGCTCATTGCGTAACTTAAGCTTACTTAACCCTGTAGTTTAGCTCTGTCCTGAATCTGGAGCCTCTGAATCGGGCTCTGAGGTCAGGGATTCATGAACATTAAGAGTGCCCCTTCCCTGAGACCCTCTTTAAGGGCATGTGTTTGTTTTGTTAATATGTTTTTTTTGTTTTGTTTTTTTTTGTTTCCTCCTGCTTGAATCCTTTACCTCTTATACAAACTAAACTATGAGTAACGTCCATATCCATGGTAAATGTACGATTATCTAAACATGATTAGCCTTCGACAAAATGGCTGAAGTCCCTGGAGATGGCATAGTAAATTGCTCTTATAACAGAAATGATTTTATGCTAAATCCTGAAATGATCTGCCAGAATGGATCCCTTTGTATGTATGGCATACAATTTGCCTTAAATGAGTCCATAGAGCATTGTAGGACAGCACAGTCTGTGCTAGTAGATTATTCTACTGGATGAGGGATTTAGAGAGTGTAGAGCTTCAGTGTTGCTAGCAGAACATAAAATCCATCTGCAGTATTAAAGTGAACTGCCTTATTGTCGAAACTAGACAGTTCAAATATCTTTTTTAAAAATTACTATTACAATGTGAACCTAATGATACTATTAAATAGTAAAATAACTGTTTGCAAAAGTAAAGTACTATTTTATTTGTTTAGATTTCCCTAAAATCTCTATCTTCAAAATCTCCTACCACAGTGCCCTTGTGACTCCCATGGAATATGACTCTAAACTATTTTATAATGAGTAATTATAAAATCTAGGTCTTTGGTTTTGCTTATTTGTATGTGAAAATTCCAAACAGCAAATATTTCCAACTTTTTTACACATCCCCTAGTATCTTAGTCTGCCCAGATAAAACTTTGTTTCCAAACCATGTTATAATATTGTATGAGGAGACTTTGACAAACCAGTAAAGTGCCTAAAACCACTATGGCTTATTGTTAAAGGTGGCCTAGTCAACAAGCTGTAAATTGGCCATTCAACAATCTCAGCTTGACCAAGGCAGGAGGAGCAGGGTGTGAGTGGGTGCCACAGCAAAGGCAGCTTGATCCCATGTCCTTCCTGATAAGAATTGTGTTGAAGCTGCTGATAAATGCATTTTAAAAGAGCAGGATGTACCTTCAGGAAAGTCTATTGGGGTCTCAAGGCTCCAAACCCTGAAAAGACCCACATCCGGTTAATCAATAATCAGAAGGAACCTCTTGCTGAACCTCTTGTAGGCCTTATTAGAGCTCTACAATGCCATACATCCTACAGTATATGGAGATCTTTCCTTGAGAAATCCTATTGTGATTCTGTTAACTTTGCCCATTACCTTGCAGTTTCAAACATTCCCTATCTAGACAAGACAATTAAGATATCAATGGTGCTCTGATTCTAGGGCTTCCTGAATATATTTGTAAGTACTGTATCACAAAAGCAATGTTCTATTACCTTAGTGGTAAAACTCTCTCCTTGCTTGTGTAAATAAAGCATTACAGAATAAAGCTAACATGGCTGCCTCCTAAATGCAACCTGGTTCATTCGGTTATTAAAACATAAACAAAATGAAAGAACATAATACCTAAGTGAAGATAAATCTCACAATAGTGCTGAACTAGGAAGATAATTGAAACAGCAATTTCTGATTTATATGAAGGCTATGGTGTCAGTGGAAAAGCTGAAGAATAACATTATTTTGTTTCTGCATTTGGTGTGGGCAAAGCAGCACTGGAGGATGACAGCACATGCACCTCTGAGAATGACGGTGAAAGAAGCATCTGGATATAGATTTACAGAAATGTGATATATGCTTTCTTAGGTAATAGCATTCAACATCCCTCTGATATCAGTTCTATACTTGTGCGCTAGGGTGACCAGACAGCAAGTGTGAAAAATCGGGATGGGATGGGGGACAATAGAAGCCTATATAAGAAAAAGCTCCAAATATTGGGACTGTCTCTTTAAAATCAGGACATCTGGTTACCCACATATTGTTCCCACAACCAGGAATTTGACTGTTAAAGTAAATGGAGTTTCACTGGTATGCAATTGGTATGATGGGAGAAGCAAGCCTTTTTTATATCAATGCATTAAACTCCTGCTATACTTAATACAGACAAGTATATACACCTTAGTACATACGATACTGAAGTCAGGATTTTCAAAAGTGACTAGTTATTTTGGTGCCTAACTTGAGGTGTCCTAAAGTGGCTTGATTTTCTGAAAGTGTGGTGCCTCTCAGTTGGACACCCAAAACTAAAGGACCCCAAATCATTGCTTACTCTTGAAATAAAACTCAAGGCCAAGATTTTAATTTGAGGCTATGGTAGTTGGTACCTTGGAAACAAATGTACTATTCAAGAAATTCAGGCTTCAGTCTGCTGTGGAGTCAAATACAATAGCTGGCTGAGGTTATATTTATAAATACAGCATGTGTTTATGATGGCTGTTTCAATATTTTGAAAAGAGATATACTTGTAGTGGTTCTGGATTGCAGAAGCCCATCTGATCTTTTTCAAAGTGTCATCGCCTCATTATTTTTCAGATATTGTTAATAAAATTAGCATAAACCATCTTTGGTGGAAGACTGACCAACTTGCTGCAAATGAGTATGCTATAAGCTAACAAACTGTAACGACAGTCTGGGAAACAAAACTAATTTTGCTATTTTTGTTTTTTTTAACTTTTAGTTTTGATGATTGTAGGAGTGACATGTATTTTATGCTTGATGGATGAAAGAAGACAGTAAAAGGCAAGATGAGCTAATAACAGAAAAGTCTGTATTGAATCAGAAATATATTAAGGTAGTGAGAGGAATCCAGATATGTGCTTCAATCATTTGAGTTTGTCACTAGTGAGATTTATTGGTTGATGTGCTGTCAAAGTACTGAGAGAAAAAGGTTTTATAACAAGCAACCAGACTTGCGGAAAAAGAAGTTTAGCACTCAGAGGACTCTGTATAAACAGAAATTATAAAGTGAAGGAGAGCAATAAAGTTGGCGTCATGGGAAGGAGAGAATTGATCCAAGCTTTAAAAAACACAACTTCTCCCTTTTCAAGTACTCTTAAAACTATTTCTTTTTGTCTTTACTTTCCTAAAATTATATGAAGAGTTTTCTAGTTTTTTTTAATTAAAAATCTCTCTCCTTCCACTAGAGAACAGAAGAGAGTGGGAAATGCAGGACCTGCATATAATGCTGAACATCACACTTCCCGCCCCTACAAATCAGTAGTAAAAGTATAACATTTTCTTGCAATTCCATGCTATTCAGATAAATATTCTTTGATTCTTATCAATGAACAAAATATTTGTCCAGATAACTGCTTTGGGTCTTCTTGAAACTATCTGACCATCTTCTAGATCACAATAATCTTTCCCCTCCCTTCTGGCTATTAATGATGCTCTACTCCATTGGCAGTATAGTTATGTAACTGCTCATTTCAATGTGCTGTCACTCAAAGGACAATTTTTTAAAATAAATCTAGGCAATTTATTGAGTTTCACTTATGAGAGATTTTTAACAAAGTATATTCTGGTCAAACAGTTTATATTTCCAGAATATGTTTTCACTGTCATAACATTGGCCGAAGTCCTTGTATCTTCCTATTAGTCCCATTAAAATGTGCCAGAGATCCCCAAGTTTATTATTAGTTAGTGGGCTGGGTTTATGTATTCTCTACAGGGGGCCAGGGAATTGAATGTCCACTAGAATTAATTGACAGTGATAAATCTGGTCAAATACCATCCATACTACCTCAAACTTCTCCCTCCAAATTTCACTCAATACTTTGTTTTGTTGAGGATGTCCTTGCCCGCAGGTATATGGGATCTTGGGTAGCAATTACCACACAGGTGGGGCGCCAATTAATTTCTTTATTAAAAGAAAAAGGAAGTGATGGGAATTTAACAATGAAATACAATGGGATGGGTGTATAGGATGTTTACAATAGACAATGATGGGGGGGTTCTTATTGAACAGTGTAGGGAGTTCTAACAGTGGGGTACAGTAAGTGGGGTTCAGCACAATGGGATAGAGTACAGTCAATAAGCAATCAACTTTGTATAGGAACAACTCTAGATGCAGTGTGGAATGCAAAATGTACCAAAAAGAATGCAAAGTAAATGGTAACTTCTATAATAAATGTCAACAATCTCAGATAGAATGTATTAAGTGGTTAATAGCTTTACAACAATGTAACACAATGGCATCAATGGAAATACAAAATATATCAGAAAGTGGAGGCAACCATGGGGTTGTAATAACCACAAGTAAAATGTGAATCACAGTGCAATGATACAATATGGGTGATAAGTGAAATTATGCATGTAACATATATAAAAGAAATAAATGACTTAATTTGTGAGGCTGTGATAGCAGATAATCTGCAAGAGTGTACCTAAAGGCTGGGTCAAGAAACAGGAGTGGCGGAGGGGAGTGAATGATCATGAAAACTGATGAGAGGAAGTGCAGCTGCAAGCAGTGAGAGACTCTGAAGCCCTGCGGGGGTGAAGCCCAGAGCAGTCCTCAGGAGCCTGCGGGCTTTGGACGTACGGGAGACAAGAGCAGCTGGCGCGCCCTTAAGGGGAGTCTGGAGCAGCAAGAGGAGAGGGCTCTGAACGTGCAAGCGATGAGAAGGCACATGGAGAATGGGGGAGACGGCTGAGGGAAGAAACAGGTGCAGCAGCAGTAGACCAGACTAAGCATAGTTTCCACGGGGTAAAGACAACGGAGCATGTTGGTAGTGATCTCGGTAGGAGAGGGCATTAGGAGAACGGGTTAGCCGAACAGCAGGGGAGACAGGGAGAGGCAGCAGAGAAGTGTAAAGAAGGGCTAGAGCCGAGTTTAGCACACGGATCAACGCAAAAAACAAAGCGGAAGAAGCAGATGCTGGGAAAGGGTCAGAGGGGTCGTCTTGGAAGTTGGAGGGTGATGCAGACGTGGGGGAAAAGCAGCAAAGAGAGTGGAAGTATCGAGCAGGAGTTGCAAGCAGGCAACAAATAGGAGGCGAAAGGTAGTCAAGCAGAAGCGAGGACTAACGGAGACAGCTGGCATGCAAAAGCACAGAGGGTAGATCTGAAGAGTCGAGCGGGACAGCACCACAGACACGGGTCAAAGTTAGGGATCGCACGATCGGGGACATAGCAGGGAAGACGATTCAAACAGCAAAAACCTTATCTATCGTCTAACTTAATCAAATTATATATAAATAACAAGCAGCTTATACAAAGTAACAAAACAGGTACAGAATACAACCGGCAATGGCTTTTAAACTATTCTTAACCAACGACTAGCAAAACAACAATTCACCAATTCTAAGCAAACTATAACAAGCAACTATACGGAGCAACAAAACAGCAAACTATATAGCAAGGCAGGTGAAACTACAAGCGCTACAATCTTAGCAAACTATAACTTATTAAACTAAAAAGCAAAACCTATGGTTCACCTTATGCATGGGAAAGTCACAGAGGGCAGAGTGGATGTGCCCAGGATACAGCTCCCAAGGCAACCCCCAAGGAACCAAGGGATGGTGGCTAGCAGCAGTGGATACGGCTGAAAGCAGTGAGCCCCGAAGCAAAGCCCCAGAGCAGAGCTTCGCAGCACAAACTTATTTTAGCGGCAAAGTGCAACGGAGTTTAGAGAGGGTTTTAAGACACAGACCAAGGTTTAGCTTGAGTCTCTGTGCTGGGGAAACAGAGCAGCAGCTAAAGTAATAAAATAAAAGTATAGAAAGTTTCACAGAAGGGATTCTTACCAGTCCCCAAGGCAGGAGCAAGGAGGGCTCAGTACGGTCTCGATAATCAGGAGACTCTCAGGCAGCAATTCGTTCTTTTGTGGGAGGGGGGTTAAAAATGGGGTACGCTCAAAATAAAATGAGTGGAGAAAGGACCTCCCAGAACCCTGGCTGATCAGACCAGGCAGCAATGCAGAACCTTTCTGATGTTGTTTCAAAAATGTCTGTTTTTAAAGCAAACTCAGGCAGTTTCCCGCCAGTAATCCTGATAGGCTCCCTCTGTCACAGGGAGAAGACACAAGGAAAAACTGCAGGTAGCACAGAACCGTGCCTGGGCAAAGTCCTGAACGATAGGTGTGATTCACACCTCAGGACTCAAAAGCACATGAGGCCTATCTCATGCCCAGGATCTCAAAAACACATTAGGTCTTGCATCTCGGACAATTGCCTACCCTACACCAAGCCCAGGTTTAACAGGCTGATAACCAGGACCAACCCTTTGAACAGGGGCAGTGGTCCCACTTAGCACGCAGCACAAGTGGCCATCCTTCTGAGAAGGGCATGGCTCTTGGTAAGCAACTTAAGGGGCCCTCCCTTTGAGAAGGGCAGTGGCCCTGGTAAACAACTGAACAGCCAGGGAGGGGCGGCCACAGGAGGAGAACAAAAACAAAATGGAGTGTGGGGACAGCTGTAAGAAACAAAATGGAATGGGGGAGAGCTGTAACAGACAGAGGAAATCCATGTTTCTCCACTAGAAACTGGCATGGTTCCAGTCAATTTTAATACATTGACTATAGTAAGTTTGTGTAGAAGCTCTCCAAGGCTTCAAACATTATCAGGAGCTGTGTAATGCTGATGAACTTATATAATGCCTGCCCTCATATTTTAGTTAATGTTGTTTTGGCCCCTAAATTATGACTATGCTTCTTTGTGGCCTTCATATTCTTTGGACTGTGGGATCTACTGCTGATGCTTCTGCTGTCTTTCTATTCTTTCTGGGTGATAGCCAATCCTGAACTCTTAGTATATGAAACTAAAATCAAATTCTAAATCAATAACTGAAGGAATTACAGATGGCAGTACAGCACTTCATAGTGAAGGCTACTAGTGGTATCTGTCAAGAATTCCTAGACAGCTGACACTACATCCTGTGTATGATTCAATAAAAGAAACTTTAATCAAGGAAATGTTTCAGTACAAAACTAAATTTGTAGAGTTAGTCAGAAATCTCAAATACTGTAAGTGAATAAAGGAGTTCCCAGCCACTAAGGAACCTTCAGCGTCCAAATGTGAATGTTTACACAGCAGACACTAAACCTCTGATTTCCTTTGTAAAACTATCTAAACCCTTTGTACAATGATCTAACTGTGGAAGTGCCTTTTGTAGTTCCATAGTTAAGGTTGAGTAGAGCTGTGCACATAAAGCAGGGATAAGATAATACAGCAGTTAGCTCTAAATGATGGAATTATATGAATATAAAATGAACTAAGATATTACCTGGAATATTTTCTCAGAATCTGAAATTCTTTTTTCTTCACATACCAGAAACTCAGACAGAGGCAGAAAGCACAACAAATGCAGCCTTTATGTTTGCGAAAGCAAACTGAATAGACATGTTCTGTTCCTCCATAGCATAATCTGTAGTATAGAGTAGCACTTTCAGCCTCTCAAGGGAATAGCCAATTAAGAAATACTTTGTGAGCCTAGACAAGTAGATGTTCAGCAAATGACAATCCCAGGTTCAAACTTGAAATGAAGCAGCAAGAACATTTCAACTTCAAAAGTTTCACTGGGCCGGAATCACTTCTAACTAAATGCGTTGTGGCCAAAATTTTCAACTATAGGTGTGACATTGTATACCTTGAGGGAATGTACTCTAACCCCCATATCTCTCATTTTCATTTAATTGTGATCTTACATGTAAAGCATCTCCTGTATCAGGAGAAAGGTTATGATTTGCTGAAAGTAACTTCTCTATCCATATTTGTATATTATTAATGCATATGAAGTTATGAGAATTGTGCTATATGGTTGTCGCTAAAACACACTGTAAGTTGGGGAATCAGTCGTATATTAGCTCCCCAGAGGCAACAGCAAGGAAAGTAACCAACACCTGGGTGAGGTGTCAAACAACCCATCAACAACCATTGTCCAGCAAGAGAGATACAGTTCAATGTTTCACCTGTATGAGGCCACACCAGGGGAATTGCTCAACCTTGTCTGGGGATGCAGTAATGCCCCCAGATATGCTTGGACTTGTGCTCCCCAAGCACATGGGACTGAGGTTATTAAACAGAACACAGTGGCCACATGCTGGGCCTTTCTCCTGCCCCCACCTACACTGCAAACAATAAGGATACTCTGAAGACTCCAACTGAGGGGACTGACACAGATTTCAAGGGTGAAAGCTGGGTACTGTGAACTGCAATATCTAGTGGGGTGAGAAAAACTGCTTAATCTAGTTGTTGCCCAGTCTAATAGGGTTGAGAGTTTAGACTGCATGCTTATATTTTATTTCTTTTGGTAACTAACTCTGACCTTTTGCCTATCACTTAAAATCTATCTTTTGTCAATAAATTTGTTTTACTGTTTATCTTTATCGATGAGTTTGTATGAAGTGTGGTGGCAAATCTGCTCAGGTTTGCAAAGGCTGGTGTATATCCACTTTCCATTGGTGAAGTGGTGAACCAATTAATATATTTTCACTTCTCATCGCAGTGCAAACGGCTATATTCCTGAGGTATAATGCTGGAAGCTGGGGCTCTGATGCCTTCCTCTGTGTAATTAATGAGTGGCTCTGGGAACATTGCAATCTTCCTGGCAGTGGGGCTCCACATATAGTAGTGCTGAGTGATATCAGCACCTGGAGGGGTTTGCTGCTGGCCACTTGCAAGGCACTGAGGGAGACAGCTCAGGCTGGAGATAGTTAAGGGGGCATAGCAGCCCACAGTCTCCGGCTGCACCCTGGAGATCCTGTCGCAATAGGTGGCTAAACTTAGGCTCCTGAGTCCATAGTTAGATGCCTAACTATCGCCTAGTCTACATTGGCATTTAAGTCAAAGTAAGTTATGTTGCTCAGGGATGTGAAAAAAGTGAAAAAATCACCCCGCCCCCTCCTGCCCCCGCCCCCTCCCCCCAACAACATAGTATAAATGGACTTACTGCAATGTCTACATGGTGCTATGCCACCAGGAGACACTCTCTTGCTGACTTACCTTCCTCCTTCTGGGGAGGTGGAATACTGAAGTCAACAGGGAGTGCTCTGCCATTGACTTATCACATCTTCACCATACCTTCTAAATCGATGGCACTGCATTGATTGCTGCAGTGCCCATTCAGCATGCCAGTGTAGACATGGCCTAAGTGTGTAGTTTGACTTTCACAAATGCTGTTGAGAGATCAACATTTTTGAAAATAAGGCCATTCATTCTTACTTCTGAATGAGGATTTTGGAGTTGAATTTTAGTTATCTATTTTTTAAAATTTTCTGTGATATGTCTGAAACTCATTAAATGCCTAATTTAGAGGAATTGTTCACTTTTGACTCAAATATTTTGCAAATTTCTCATCATCTTCTGCATTATCTAATCAGAGACAACAACTTTCTCCACTCCCTGAAGTCCATTTAGTTCAATGGAGTGACTCCCATTGACTTTGATGGGCTTTGGATGAGGCTCTAAAACTCCATCCTGATTACCCTGATTCAGAAGACTGAGGAAACAACTAATGGGTCATCCATATTGGATCTGGTTTTGACCAATTAATTGTGAATGTGAAGGCATTTGGGAATGAGTGATCATAATCTGATAGAATTCAAGATCCTAAGGAAAGGAGGGCAAGAGAATAGCAAAACAAGGACACTGGACTTCAAAAAAAAGCAGATTTCAACTAACTCAGAGAAGTAGCAGGCAAGGTCACATGGAGAGATAAATTAGGAAGAAAAGGAGTCAAAGGGGGCTGGCAGTTCCTAAAAGATGTTATACTAGACAGAGCTATTCCGTCAAGCTCTGATGCAGAGGAAAGAAAGAGCCATAGGAGACCAAGGTAGTTGCCCAAGGTGCTTTTTATCTATCTAAAAACCAAAAGAGAAATGGAAAGAGTGGCATGTCACCAAGACAGTATACATGGGAACAGCATGAGTGTGTGGGGACAAAATCAGGGTAACCAAGGCAAAGAATAAATTACAATTTGCAAGAATTGTTAGAGATGACAAGAAGGGATTCCACAAATATGTCAGACAAAAAAGAAAAACCAGGGATGGTGTGGGTCCACTGCTCAATAGAAAAGGTGAGCTGGTAACAGAAGATGATAAGATGCTGCTTAATGCCTACTTTGATTTAATCTTCACACAAAAAATAACATGTGACTGGACAACTAGCAAAGTTATCATAGACAGTAACGGGGAAGGGAAGTCAGAAATCTTCTGACTAATTTGAATAAATTCAAGTCAGCAGGACCTGATGCTGTTCACCCCAACGTGCTGAAGGAATTAGCTGAAGAAATCTTGATGCCACCGGCAATAATCTTTGCAATCTTCTGGATGACAGGTGAGGTCCCGGAAGACTGGAGAAGGCCTAACATAGTGCCCATCTTTAAAAAGGTTAAAAAGGAGGAGCTGGGGAACTATAGTCTAGTCAATCTGACCTCGATACATAGGCTTCTGAGTGTTTCGATAAGGATTCTGTACACATTTTACCTTAATTATGAAGATTGAGAAGATGAACAGAAATATGCTTTTATGCAATAGTTGGGATTAGTCAGGGCCTCCGAAGGAGTATGTAAATTTTTTTTGTAATGGGCCTGGCATCTTAATTGAAAACCTTGCAGACCTGATTAGGTCATTTCAGAGAGGTCAGATGAATACCGTTTATTGCTTATAGAACAGAATCTTCAGATGTCTTCATATATTTTAAAGTTATATAAGACATCTGATGTACAGTCTATATCAGATTATTCTCAAAACTTTTTGGCAAAATTCTAACCTTTTAAATAATGTTTTAAAGAACTAGCATGGATTTCTGTGAGAAGAAGATAAGGGCAGTAAGATCATGGTTGAAATAGCACTCTTAGCTAAAGTCCATGCTTCTGCAAAGGCAAAATAGAAGCACACTGCCTGATTTTAGTCATTTTTCATAGGTATATGCATAGCTATAAATCAGAACTCAGCTAATTCTTAATTATCTTCAGTTAAAGTGTCCATGTCAGCCAATATATTATTTTCAGGTCATCGTGAAAGACAGCCTATTGTCACTTCAGTATATTTATAATTTTAAAAATACATGTATTGTTTTTTCAATTATCTTAAAATTATTTTACTGTTTGGGGTTAAAATAGTCTAATAAGCAGCAGCGGCTCCAGACATCAGCACTCTAAGTGCGTTCCTGGAGCAGCAAGGCATGGGGTGGGGAGAGGGCACCCTGCCGGCCCCTGTGAGGGTAGCAGTCAGGCAGCCTTTGGCGGCATGCCTGCGGGAGGTCCGCCGGTCCCGTGGATTCTGTGGCAATTGGGCAGCAGGTATGCCAAATTCGCGGGAACAGGGACCTCCCACAGGCAAGCCACTGAAGGCAATCTGGCTTCTGTGCTTCGGGCAGCAAAAAAGCTAGAGCCACCCTTGCTAATAAGTGGCATTTTATGATCACAAAATGTCTCCCTGAGTTAGCATGTTGATACAATTGTAATTATTTTGATATTTCAAAATGTGCCCATCCAATGCTCTGCATGATTGGGCTATATAGTAAAATAATAATAAAACTCATTTGTCAAACTATAGACTCTTCTTACCCCAATTTATTCTAGGAAAACTACTATTGGGAGCAATATTGACATTCTGAATGTGCAAGTTCATCAGAGATCAGATGCCTGTAAATAGGATGGTCTTATAAGAGAGTAAAAAGCTGCAGGGAAATGAAATTGAAAAAAAAAAAGACACAATGAAGAACTCAGTTAACTAACCAGTTCCCTGGAATGGGTAAAAGAAAATCAACACCAACAGCTTGTGGTATGACATCTATTTACCTAAAAATAGGTTTAATAAAGTAGCAGCAAAGTAACCACACCAACTCTGCTGGAGTAACCATTTTGAATGCTGAACGGATAATTATGTATCCATTCCCATTCATTCCATGTTTCCTTACTGAGGGTAACAGCTTTCTGATGAGGGTTATCTATTTGCTAAGAACTAGACTGAAGCCACCAATTTGTTTCAGCTAGGATATTCAGCAACATTTATCACCAGATGATAACTTCTGACTGTTGGACAAAGATCAGACATAATATAGAGGCAAAATCTCCAATACCATTCTCATGGGCCGTCCAGACTACCATATATCTACTTTTTTTTGTTGAAGAGTCAACATCTCTCTTATCAGAGGGGTAGCCGTGTTAGTCTGGATCTGTGAAAGCAGCAGAGAATCCTGTGGCACCTTATAGACTAACAGAGGTTTTGGAGCGTGAGTATTCACCCACGAAAGCTCACGCTCCAAAACCTCTGTTAGTCTATAAGGTGCCACAGGATTCTCTGCTGCTTTCACAACATCTCTCTTACAAATACACAGAGGCTAAAAAGAAAGTATTTTTCAATTACCCTTAATAACACTGTATTTGTCATTCCTATAAGAAATATTACTGAAGAAAACTCCTGTGCAATAGGTGTATAGAATGTTTTTACAAATTGTAGATTTAAGAAAAATAGATAAAATGTTAATTATAATGGCTAATTAAGTAGTGAGTTTACTGAATACTTTTAGGCCTCAAACACTGATACACCCGTATATCCTGATGTGAGCTCCAGAAGCCCTCAAAGACATATCAGACAAAGGTAGGTATGGAAGATGTTTCTAAGGGTTTGGCTACACTTGCAGATGTACAGCTCTGTGAGTTAAACCTGCCTTCGTGCAGCTGAGTAGGGAAAGCGCTGCAGTCTGTCCACACTGACAGCTGACAGCACACTGTCGTGGCCACATTTGGGTCACTTGCAGCAGCATTGAGACTGGTGCATTACGGGCAGCTATCCCACAGAGCACCTCTCCCCATTCTGGTGCCATGGGTTGTGGGAAGGGGGCGTGCGTGCAGGGCATTCTGGGTCCTGTCCCAGCAATCCCTATGTTTCTGTCCACATTTGGTGCCATCTTTCAATGGTTTATTTGCAGTGCGATCTGTGTTCTGTTTTGGTCTGCAGGAAATGGAGCCCGACCTGCTGAGGAGTATGCTGGCAAGTCTCACCAGCATGTCACATTTGGCAGTCGAACTATTCCTTAAGATCCAAAGTGACAGTGAGGAGTCCGACAATGATATCCAGTTGCATAATGAGTATGACACGAAATTGTGTCATTCATGGACATGCTCAGCACCATGGAACGCTGCTTTTGGGCTTGGGGAAAAAAGCACTGAGTGGTGGGATCACATGGTCAGGCAAGGCTGGGATGACGAGCAGTGGTTGCAGAACTTTCAGATGATAAAAGCCACTTTCATGGGACTGTGTGAGGAGCTCACTCCCACCCTGCAGTGCAAGGACACGAGATTGAGAGCTGCGCTGCTGGTGGAGAAGCGGGTGGCTATTGCAATCTGGAAGCTGGCAACTCCAGGTAGCTACTGATTGGTCATGAACCAGTTTGGAATGGGAAAGTCGACGGTTGGAATCGTGGAGGAGCGATAGATGGGATGCATATTCCTATTCTGGCACTACCCCACCTAGCATCCAAGTCCATTAATCAGAAGAGGTATCTCTCTATGGTTCTCCAGGTACTTGTGGATCACTGTGGGTGTTTCATTGACATTAACGCAGGCTGGCCCAGAAAGGTGCATGATGAACACATCTTTCGGAACACTGGTCTGTTCAGGAAGCTGCAAGCTGGGACTTTTTTCCCAGACCAGAAGATTACTGTAGGGGAAGTTGAAATGCCCATTGCGATCCTTGGAGATCCCGCTTACCATTTTATTCCATGGCTCATGAAACCCTACACAGGGAGCCTTGACAGCAGCAAGGAGCAGTTCGACAACAGGCTGAGCCGGTGCCGAATGACTGTGGAGTGTGCTTTTGGCCGTTTCAAGGACTGCTGGTGATCTCTGTATGCGAAGCTGGGTTTGGCCGAACACAGCATCCCCATGGTTATATCCGCGTGCTGTACTCCCCATAACATTTGTCAAGGGAAAGGTGAAAGCTTCACTCAGGCATGGACCTCCGAGGTTCAACACCTGGAGGATGAATTTACACAGCTAGAGAGCAGGGCTAGTAGAGAGGCCCAGCGTGGGGCTGCAAGGATTAGGGATGCCTTGAAGGAGCAATCTGAGGCTGAAAATCATCAGTAATGTCTGGTGCCCTGTACACGAGTGAAGTGCAGTGGTTTTAATGTTAGTAGGAATCTGTGTTTGATAAGCTGACTTGCAGTGTCTGTTTCTTTCCTGGGCTAAGATGTCTTTTACTTTCTGCAATAATAAAGAATGTTTTCAAAGCCAAAAAATCATTTATTGAAAAGAAAATTTTTTTATTGAAAAGAAACATAACTGCTTGGGAATCAGAAAGGACAAGTGAGTAGGGTGGGGAATGGTACAATCACCAGATTTGCATATGTCCTGTCTGGAGTGCTGTGCAATGAGTGCTGCACTTAAGGATGGTTATACTTGGATAACAGTCTAATTTCATCTTCTTCAATAGACTTCCCAACCTAAAATATCACTGCTTCAATCAATTTGTTTATACCCTGGAGTTCATGGTCAATTCAATTGATGTATGTTGGGTTACTAGTGCCAACTCAACTACCTCACTTGGTTATCTTTTGGAGTTTTTTAAGCAAAGAAAGAAAGAATAACTCTGCAACATAAGCAAACAGCAGAAAATGTATGTTGTGTGCAACATATATGTAGACATTGCTTCTTTAGAAGAAAAAAATAGCAATAGGCAATTAGTAGTAGGAATGCAAATTTTCTAATTAGAAAATGAGCTACTTCAGAATACTAATGTAGTACGTTCCTGACTGTTGTAGCATGATACAATTTGTTTAGCAAGTGTAGCAATTTACTATGGTTTTTTTTTTAAAGATATAATTACCTCAGGGAAGACATAGTTTACATAGGTCCATTGTAATGCTCTGCTCTGTTTGTAGTGAAGGGCCTGATTCAGAGGACAATGAGGCCAGTGGAATCAACCTGTTACAAAATAGACATTAAGAACCAATTTGGCCAACAAAGTTTGCCCAAATAATCTATATTTCCATATGCAGACAGCTATTTCTATGTGCAAAGTATATAATTGCATGTGTCCCGTTGCATGTACAAATGTAGGTTTGCATGTGCACACATTCTGTGAGAATAATTGAAATAACTTTAAATATGGCCAAACAGTTTAGTACTGCTGATAAAATTGGGGTTGTTAAAATGTTTGCAACAGAATCTAAAATCCTTCAAAATGAGAGGTTTTCACATTTTGTTCGAAATTGGAGGGGGGCAAGGGGAGGAAGGATTTCTTTAAACTTGTGTGATTTTGTGTATGTGTAGTTTTCTGGTTTGTAATAGGACTCTTTTGGTCACAGACATTCTTGAGATAAGCAGCTGAAAAAGAGTATTGAAGGTGGCATTACTTGTGGATCAAAGATGGCAGGAAATTATATGTGAGGGGAATAGAATAGACATGCAGGAAGGGGTTGCAGGACATGTGGCTTTGAACATCTTATATTGAACCTGAAATGTTTTTAGGTACTTCTTTGTTGCCTTCAACCAGAAAATTTCTCCCTTTCAATCCATTATGAAGTCTTTTATAACTGACAGTTTCTGCTTGACAGTCAGTTTTCAAATCTAAAATTCCCAGAATCTACAATAGGGTCACAAGACTTGATGAGTCTCTAGAATGGATGTGGAAGAATACCACAAAATATAGGAGGCCTATTCAGGGCCGGCACTTCCATTTAGGCGACCTAGTCAATCACCTAGGGCGCCAGGATTATTTGGGGGTGGCATTTTGCCGGGGGGGCGGCAGGCGGCTCCAGTTGACCTGCTGCAGGAGTGCCTGTGGAGGGTCCGCTGGTCCTGCGGCTCCGGTGGAGCTGCCGCAGGCGTGGCGGATGGTCCACTGGTCCCGTGGCTCCGGTGGACCTCACGCAGGCACGCCTGCGGCAGCTCCACCAGAGCCACGGGAGCAGCGCGCAGGGCAGCAAAATGATTATGCGTCTAGGGCGCCAAAAACACTGGCACCGGTCCAGGGCCTATTAGGGATTGGGGTGAGTGAGGTTGGAGACAAGAAAGGAGGGAGAAATTCTGGAGAGAAAGGGAGTCACTAGGTTCAACCACAGAGGGGAAAGCTGATTATTATTCATACAGGAAGTAGAAAAGGGATGAGGCCCAGGGTGCTCTAGGATGGGAAGGATGGGCTTTGGGAAAGACAGGGAAACCCATGAAAGGGATCAATTTAATCCCTGGCACATCTCCACTGAAGACAAGTGAGTTGCAGCAGGGATGAATTTGATTCAAGGTTTGTGTAATCATCTAAACTTCTCAAGCTATATTTTTCATTTCACCCTATAATAGTATCATTATTTTCAGTAAAAGCATCTCTCAGTCTGTTATCTGTTTGCTATTGAATGTCTTTCCTCTCTCTCTTTGCTGCACAGCAGAGAACCAATTCAAAAAATTTCAATAAAAACCCTTCCTATTTGGATGACATACCAAACAGGATTAGTTTTAAATCATATCCTGGGTTGAAATTACCCCCTTTTTGTTTCCTTGTCTCTTTAACATATTTCATCATTCTAAAGCTGTCACATAGACTTAAAGAGTGGAATCTATCTATGTGTAGACAGTTCATCACCAGATCAAACTTCTTGAGCTATTGTTTTATTAATGTTTTCCATCTCATTTCCTTTTTGCCTGCTGATATCACAAATACAAATAAAGCTATCTGAAGAACTCTTTGGGATTTAGCAAGAAGGGTGAGTAGCGGGCATCTAATTAAAAACATTTACATTGTTTCTAGCTATGAGTAGATATGCGCAGAAGTGCATTTTAGTGTGTGAATCACATAGAACAACAAACCCACAGACCACCAGTCTAAATTGATTCAAACTCTCTTCAGGGGAATGAGCAACCTATGCACCTTGCATCCTCTGACACAGTCACAGTGCGAGTAAAAGCCTCCTTCAGCTGTTGTGTACACTTGCCCTCTAATTCTAGAGCTAAAATGCCACAGAGTGTATAAAACCTAAAGGAAATATCTGTTCTTACTATTTGGGAAATTAGGGCCTGATACAGAGAAGGGCTGGGCACTTGAAGTTAGTGGAAATTGAGGGTGATCAGTTACCTATCAGCATGCAGCCCTAAATTAAACCTTTCTTCAGTCCTACAGGTGATTTTACATTTGAACTCCAAGAACAAATTATGTCCACCCTTAAAATTCTGAAATAGAGAATGGAAGCCAGGTTAATTCAACTCCCTTCGTCTGCTCTCCCCTGCTTGCAACAGCTTTGCTTCCTTCTCCATTACTCAGAAACAAACCCTCCCCTAAAGTAACAGTGAGAGTTCCTGTGGTGGAGTTTACAGATTCCCATACTAATGTTAAAGAGTGATGGAGCAGTATTGGACTAAGAAGGCCCTGTTCCTCAGCAGCTGCCAGGCATGCTCTCTTTAGAGGACCTACTTAAAAAGGAGCTCTGGCAGGCAGGTTAGGGGAGAGTGAAGGACAGAATGGCTGCAGGAAGGCAGACAGGCTACAGTTGATGAGGCAGCGCAATCTACAGAGGAAAGACTGGGTCTGTGAGTAAGACTTGGCCAGGAGGCTATAGGCCTGTCCCTGTCCCCTTCTCCCCAACTTGGCAGAACGACTGAATTCTGAGAGTGAGTGAGTGTAGGAGCTGGATTTTATAATTTACTATGAGAATGAATGTATGATTTGATTTCATCCTGTCAGCCACCCTTTTTGAATAGCAGAAAGGAATGACAGACCAGAACAATCCTTATGACTGATCATGGTCACCTTTTTGTTTTAGGATAAGTTATAATCTCTACTATGGTTTCCTATATGTATTACAAATTAGGCACTGTAGTTAAATATACTTTTCTTTGTTTAAAGGTTTTAGTAAGTAAGAGACAGGATCTTGCATTGTATCTCTGTTAAGGAGATTAGAGGAATGTTGAGGTCCTGAAGCCCCATTGTGAATTGTTTTAGTTATAAGATTTAGAAAGGCTTGATTTACAATGTATTCTGCTGAATATAAAATGCTGTCTTGTATACTTTTGAAGGTTTCTGTAAGAGATTGTTTGTGTGAATGAGGAATCAGGAAAAGATAAGGTGTAAAGGCCATTGTTATAGCCAAATGGTCCAGGAAGAAGGAGTGAAGAGACATAAAGGACATCAAAGAATCATCAATGCACATCCATAATGAAGGGGAAATTGATGACCCTAAGGTGAAGGCTGGCACCCCTAAGGGCAATTGATTAAATCGGAACAAAGGACAGGATGACCCTCTCCGAGGTGTATTGGAATGTTTACACCAGTGAAGAAGTAATTGGTCACAAACTGACACAGCAAAATCCATAGACTTCACCAGAGAAAAAAACCTGAAAGAACAGGGTGCTTGGTCATGGGACTTTGGGTTCATCTTGCCACACTCCAGGAACATCAGATCGCGACCGACAAAGCTCTGCTCCCCTCTGCGACCAATCTGGCTGGCCACTAGATTGATCCAGACTCCGGACTGATAACTATAAACAGCAGTGCAGGACTATGTGTGTGGGTGTGTATGTGTGTGTGACTAAAAAGCATATGCTAACTGTTGTATTTTCAATAAATGCTGCATATGTGTCCTCCTCTATAAAGATCCCGTGTACTTTATATGAGCATAACACGAGGAAGCTTTCTTCCCTCCCCAGCTCCCCCAGCTGAGGTTCTGAATTATTGAGTGCAAGCAGAAGGCTGGGGCCATGCCTCAAACTGAAGGGAAAACAGAGAGGGTAGGAAGTAGCCCAGGGGAGGCTGATCTGAAATGACAGCCAGAAGGGACTGAGCAGCCTCTCTCCACTTGGGCTGTGGGCTGGGACACGGTGGAGAGGAAGGACCTGGGTTGTATCCTTCCCCTGGCTCCCCAGGGGGTGGTGGTGGGGATGAACTGTGGCCCTTAGGCCACACTCCCCAGACTGTCTGGAAGAGCTGTCCCAAGACTGGAGAAACTGCTTGGCTGTTGCCTGACCACTAGGCCTGTTGGTCCCTGATAGAAGCCTCCTACAGCACCTAGGAGCAGGGATAGGACAGTCTTTTCCACTCCACATAGGCTCAGAGCCTCACAAGTCCCACTCACCATTAATTAGTATAGATATGGAAATTGCATAACACAATTTGGCTCACAACTATCTCAACTCCTTGAATTATTATCTTCAAAGTATTGGCAGCACTCTTGGGTTCCAGTTCAGGCAATCACTTAAGCATGTGCTCCTGTCTATCCCCATACAGGACAGCACTCATGCACCTGCTAAAGTGCTGTTCTGACTGAGAGTGCTTTCCTTTAGCAGGGCTCTGGAGACTTCTCTTGGTTCCAGAGGAGCTGGTCTCATAAGAATATTGTTTGTTTAATTAAGCTTAGCAATGGAGCTGCACAACATTGCCAAATTCCTGTGTTTGAAAATTTGAGAGATCTATTTTTAAATGAGGATGAAGGAGAGGGGAGAAGACCCTGAGACTGATTTAATTACTGAAAGCTCAGAGAAGAGAATTTCCAACAAAGCCCTATAATATAACTTTCCACTATAATAAAAGATTTCCAGCAGGCACTAAACTTAAAAGCCCTGGCAGAGGCATAAATGCCAGCTCACCAGTCTCCTCATCCCTCCTCTTCACTCACTTCTGGATACAGATATGGGCTGTGAATGGGATTTTGTAGATTAGTGTGCTATTCATGGCAGCCATTGATAATTCTCTAATTTACATTCAAGACCTCAAAAACTGCCACCAATCAGTCTGATTTGAAAAAATTATATTGATTGCTAAGTGATGACACATATCATGATTAAAAACATTTACAACGGTGATCTATTTTGAGAGCACATATAGCTTGTTACCCACTAAGAGGAAATTGTTCCAAACTTTGGAAACTTGTCAATTCCCACATCCCACTCCTCCCCAAATAATTTCCTAGCACTAAGAACAATCAAAAACAACTGCTAACCTTTAAGGCAACTGTGAGTCTTCTTCCATTTTAGTCTCTGAATGTCTCCTTATTTGTTATCCACCTTGGCTGTCTACAACATGCTTCCCTCATAGAGGATCCTCTCTCTGAACCTTGCCTTTTTGACCAGAAAAGTTAGGTGTCTTTAAGTCCCCAGTCTGCTGTTCTTAGCAGGCCCATCTGTGTGAGAGTGGCTGCGAGTTATTATCCTCGGAGACTGAAGACCTGTGTGAATCTTTCCAAACAGACAGTAGAATTCTTAGCAAAACCACGGTTTATCTGAAGATTAAAAGCACAGAGAATAGTTTAAACAAAAATAAATGGACACCTAAGATTTTCATTGCACAAACGCTACCTTGACAGGGTCTTAGACTCAAAGAGAAGAACAAGCTTACATTCCTTTAGAAGCAAAGCTATGAACCTCTGATTCTACCTGACAGCCTGTCATGTTGTTCTAGCCTCCATTTTTGTGTCTAGCTTCTACTCTTGGAGAGTTTTTTCATGGGTTTGCTTTAAGCAATGAGGATACATGTCTCTCTTCTAAGTAGGCCAAACTTTCTGTTGGTTCAGTGACTCTCCAGGTGATAAAAATTGATTTAAAACATGTTAATAACCTTTTCTTTTCTCTCTAGAGACCTGTTGACACCCCCTCTTTCTCTCCCTCCAGTATAATTTCAGAAGTTAATCCTATTTTGTCATAACTGGCATTAAATGTTGTATCCAATTACTTAATATAGTCAATACTTTAATAGTTTTTTCTAGCAGGTTTTCATCCATAGGTCTCAAAGCACTCTTTCAACATCTATTGTAGTTACTTAACTGGCCATCATAACCATAGCATCTGAACGCTCCGCAGTCTTTAATGTATTGGTCCTCACAACATCTCTGTGAGGTAGGGAAGTTCTATCATCCCCATTTTAAAGGTGTTGAACTAAGGGTCAGACAGATGAAGGAACAATTTTTAAAAAATATTTAGGGACCGGAAGACACTGGGAATTAGGGATCCTTTTAAGTCCCATTTAGAAGTCCATCTGCATCTTTAGGCATCTAAATACGGTTAAAATCTGGCTCTAAGTAACTTGCCCAAAGTTACAGAGGAGTTCTGTGGCGCAGCATAGAATTGAACCCTAACCACACAGTCATCCTTCTTTTCTACCATCTCTATCATAGGTAAACATTACCACCATTTTTTTTTTTAGAGATGGGAAAATTAGGAGACAGAGAAAAACTGGAACAAATAACCTGTACTTCATAGTTTAATCTAGTTCTGAGCATTTCAATGCTCCCTAGTATGCATTGTAATAAGGATGAATGACCTGGCTTGGTCAGCTGTTAAGCATCAGAGCAAAAGGAGATTTCTCAAAAAAGTTTGAGGGGAAAAACATACAAATAACAACAAACTTTTCATTGGGATGAAGAAATCACCAAATGGATGCACCAGTAATGTGAAGACTTTTGCAGAGAATGATGATAAGCTTAGTTTGTCATGTGAAAGATTGGAAGATAGAAAGCACAGCAAAATTTTGAACTGATTGTTGGACCATCCACTTCAGATAATAGCCTCATGTCAGAAAAAGGTGCAGATATTGTTCATCTTCTTAGTGTCTGGGGTGTGTGTGGAAACAAACAATTTCACACGCACAGTGTGACGTTCCCCTCTGGGGGATAAAGATGAACAGGGGGGTGTAGGGTGTTCCCCCAAGGTACAGAGCGTCACACACAGTTTTGGTTTAGTTGCTGTCCATGAGCTGAACTGAGCAAAATGACTATGTGATCAACAGGGAGAACCATATGGGGGTGTAGAGGCAACTGCAGTATTGAGAAAGGAGTGGGAAGTTCCTTCACCACTGATAGCTGCAGATCTCTCATTGCACCAAAACCTAGTACATTAGGCTTGGTGTAGAGACAGAGCTGGCACTAGGCATAAGCAGACTAAGCAATTGCTTAGGGTCCTGAGTAGCTCAAGGTGGCTGCCTATTAGCTTTTTATTACGTAATGTGTGTGAAGCCCCCCCCCCCGGAATATTCTTGCTTAGGGCCCCTAATCGGATAGTATTACCTCTGTGTAGAGACCAATATTTGCTCATGGTATGGTTTTTAAAGCTCAATTGTCTGTGCTTACATCAGTTAGTCCTTGAAAAGTGCTGCACTGAACAGTAAAATGTGAAAACAATTTACCACTTTTTGATCAATTTCAACTTACTTTATGTAACCTCTAAAAATACATTTATAAAAATTAGCAGCAAAAGATAAACTAACTTGTGCCTTTTTTCTTTCTAAGCATAAAAAGTCTTTGTTTCTGTTCTCAACCTGTGCTACATTATAACATCTGGGCAATTATGCAAACTTGTAAATTACATTTTTTTCTGAGTTAATTGGTATAAAATTATAATGAAAAAGAATTCCAAACCTCAGTGCAAAACTAGTCGGCAAAATGAAATTGCAAACGGACTGATTAGCATGTAAAATTTGAATGAGACTATGTTTTGATGGAAAAATCTTCAAACTGAGAGAGTATATACCAATTTCTAGCAAATATTTTTCTTAATTAATGAATTTCAGTAATTGATAGTTTTATCCTAGATTTTAAGTATTACAGAAACCATTTCTCTTTTTTTCTCTTTTTAATGAGATTGCTCTAAAGAATATCCCCTCTTTCTTCATGCAGGCTGGAAAACCGTAATTTTAATAAACCACAGAAGTGATATTGGAATAGCACAACCATGCTGACATTCAGCTGAAAATAATAATAAAAAAAAGATGTTTAGTGCTTTGTGGGTTTATGTTAAGGTCCAAGTCATGTGACTGATACACAGGCCCTTATTGGGGTAGTATGGAGCTCACTGGCATGTTGAGGGACCAGAGGGAATATGCGTGCTGCAAAACCCCTTAGAATGGTGTAACTTGGTCCCCTGCAGTGACTGGCTGCTGTTTATTTAAGGGGGCCCTGGTCTCATTTTGATTGGCTTGAAACCCTATGGGCAGTAGATGGAAGTGGTCCCTGTGCTCCCCGGAGTGCAGGCACTGGGATTGTGTCCTTTCCCTACACAGATAAATGCAAGATGGAGGGAACTCCTTCACTTGTATGTGGAGGGGGCACAACCCTAATCCTAACCATTTTAATGCTGTCTAACATATTCAATACTATGGGTGACTGAATTGGCTTGAATAATATAAAAATTGTCTCTATAAACTTTTGTCCCAAGCATGAAATGAGTTTAAAATGTTCAAATATCTGAGTTATATTTTTTCCCTTCATTGTCACACTATCTGTACTTCCTAATTCTAACCAGGTTCAGAAGTGCCAAACAGTGCCATGAATGCTGTTCTCCTGGCATGTGAAGTCAATGAGAGTTTTGCACACAGAAGGACGAAGGTTTCTAACCATTAGAGGAGTGAAGTTCTGGAACAGCCTTCCAAAGGGAGTAGTGGGGGCAAAAGACATATCTGGCTTTAAGACTAAGCTTGATAAGTTTATGGAGGGGATGGTATGATGGGATAGTTTAATTTGGGCAATTAATTTGGCAACTGATCTTTGATTATCAGCAACTAAGTATGCCCAGTGGTCTGTGATGGGATGTTAGATGGGACGGGATCTGAGTTACTACAGAGAATTCTTTCCTGGGTGCTGGCTTGTGAGTCATACCCACATGCTCAGGGTTTAACTGATCGCCATATTTGGGATCGGGAAGGAATTTTCCTCCAGGGCAGATTGTCAGAGGCCCTGGAGGTTTTTCGCCTTCCTCTGCAGCGTGGGGCACGGGTCATTTGCTGAGGGATTCTCTGCAGCTTGAGGTCTTCAAACCACAATTTGAGGACTTCAGTAACTCAGACATAGGTTAGAGGTTTGTTATTGAAGTGGATGAGTGAGATTCTGTGGCCTACATTGTGCAGGAGGTCAGACTAGTTGATCATAATGGTCCCTTCTGACCTTAAAGTCTATGAGTCTATGAGACTACTGGATTGGTTTCCTGGTACTTCAGGCAAACAGGAGGCAGGAATGATTAGAACTCTTGTAAGAGAGCCTTTTCTTGAGAGATTTCCTGATCATCTATGTAGACTTTTGAGTAGCTTGTTCACATAGTCTGATCTAGTTCAGTAAACAAACTTTTGCCTCCAGCATCTCACTAATATGCCAGTGTGAAACTGGTCATTTCAAAGAGTGCAGCCAAAAGCACAGGACAGAAGGGAAGTGGTTATTCTGGAATTTTATTCTGTGGCGCATAATTGCTTTTGTTATTTATTTATGACGATATTAAAATGAAAAGAAAGCATTTATGGAAATGTTTGAGAGCTAACTTGATAGAATCCTTCAGAACCATCACAGTCAATCACTTCAATGGCATAAACACATACAGCCAATTTTTACTATTGTTAGGAAAATATAGAAATGTCTTGTCCATAAATCTCAGGAGTTTATTGAATTCCAAAATCATTGTCAGGTGGTAGCTCCAGTAAATCAAAATCAAAACTCCTTGTCTATCTATAGCAGTTGATCCAGTTTAAGAACTGATTTTAGTTAAGACAATATGAAAATTTGTGTGCACACTCTCTTATATCCATTTAAAATTGCTTATATTGGATTTGCTTGTGCCTTTAAATTTAGCAATGCAAGTAAAATCAACATGAGTCAGGCTTAAAACAATATTAGTTGTATCCATTCACACTTTTTGTTAAACTAGTGCAACTTTGTGTGTAGACCAGACCAAGGACAGGACAAAACTAAGCACATCATGACTACTAACCTCTCTGTCCATTTAGGGAAAACACATTTTTGTATATTTAACACTATAAATGCTGGAGGCAAAATGGGGTTTGGGGTGGAGGCTGACAGCTCGTGATCCCCCAAGTAATAACCCTGCAACCCCTGAGCGGTCATGACCCCCAGTTTGAGACCTGGCTTAGAGACTATGGGCTTGCTCCAGGAAAGTATAGAGTTTCCTCACTTCCTATTGAAGTCAGTGGGAACAGAGGAGACATCACCTCGCAGAAATGCTCAGAGCAGGATCAGGCCCTTTATTTTCAAATTTTACTGATTTCATCCTAAACTCTGTTTTACAGATGTACATCATCAAAATGTGAAGTGATGTGTGTTTGTGTGGTGGATTTGTTTGTTTGTTGCCTATAGTAGCCTAAGTGATAAATTGTAGATTTGCAGGATCTTCTCATCCTCTAAAATATATTTTACAGCTAGCAATGTCTTTATATATGTGCTTAAAATCTCTCTCTAAAGGAAGGCTTTGCCACACACTCTGGATTTTCATGTTCTGTTCCTCGTATCAGGAATGTACTGCTCAAGTGCAAAGGTTTTAGTGATATGCTTGGCTACATATGAATTTAAATACTTTTCAGCTAACTCAAAACCCAGATTCAAATCTACCCCATGAAGACATCACATGGATTTGTCACCCTCCTAGAGGGCCTTGGATTTTTATATTGCTTTATCACGATTCTCCATTTACACCATTGTTTTTGACCAATGATCATTATAATATGGATACTTTATTTATGAAGGAAACCAAGTATAATCAAACAAAGTTGCTAATAAAAGTTAAAGCATAGTTCACTGTATTTAACTTTAAGCACACTTTGTGAGCAAATACAACAGAATGGAAGTTACATATCCTAAATATGAAGAGATTGTGACATTATGTGACATATAATGTGCCTGTCAGTAAAGCAAAGGGCATGTCATGTCACACCAAATTACGTGATGTCTTTTGGACATGAAATATCATTTCCAGCTCTGGTACGTCTTCCACTTCACTGATCTGAAAGTTGGTGGCACAGAAAGATGCAACCCTTATTGCCTTTGAATGGAAACTAATCTTCAGTCAACAGAAAGTAAAACATGACATAAGCTCCAGCCCCTGAGTTCAAGATATTTGGCATTAGTGCGTTATGTGACTATTTGACATACATTTGCATATATAAAATCAAACTTTTCTCCCTCTCTGGGTGAGCTATTGTGGAATTACATTTCAAATTATCATTGGGATTCTGATGGTTTTTAGTAACATAACTGTGTTTCCGAAAAGATTACTTCTAATGGCAAAGCTGGAAAAAGTTGCTAGGAGTGAAGAAAAGAACACAGTGATCCAAATTTCAAATTTGGAACTTTGGCTGAGACTTGGAGGGTATGTTGAGGGAAATAAAAGAGAGATCCATGTCTCTCCTCTGTCCTGATCTAATTGGAACCATAGGAAGGGTATGGAAAGTGCTATTAGGTGAAATTCAGGCCATCACCTAGACCTTTGCTATATGGTACACAGAAATATAGGGTGGTAGAAAATCTATCCAAAAGAAGGACATTCAATAGAGCTAGAGAAGAGAAACAAGGCTAAATCTTCAGAGTGTTTGAGATATTTCAGATCAAGTTCATGAAGAGACACTGAATAGAGCAATATGGTGTGGAAGTGGGTTGCTGCACTCTGAACTAAATGACTATTTTTTAAATGTTACAATATTCTTACATAGTAATAGGGAATTGCAATATGTTATTCTGGAGCTCATGAAGGATGGATTGCAGTGGTCAGGATCATGTTTAATAAAATAGGGGGCAGCTAGATGGAATACTTCATTTTGGGGCCTGTTTATCTATGGCTAGTAGCAATGACGAATCCAGGAGATTCCATGGGGTGTGAATCTCTTTGATAATGTGACGTCAGAATCCTTCAGTGGATTACAAGATAATAGTGGCTGATAGTGTTTCCTATAAACATCATCTCACTTGTGCCAGGGTTCAGCATCAGACAGCTGCATTTCATCCAGGTGCTGATCTTGGTCAGAAAAGTAAATGCTATTACTGGGAGATATTTGTAAAGGAGATGAATAGCTGAATATTGTCTGTGTACTGCTGGCATTTGAGAACATGGCAAGATCAAGATATCACTGGGACAGGACTGATCCTTGTGGGACTCCACAAGTGAGCGCTATGGTTGCAGAGTGTAAATGACTGAAAAGAAGGACTGGAGCTGTATCAGATCTTTCTCATCAATATTGTTACATTTCTGTAGCAAGACAGGCATATGCTTTGGGTATCAGTATCAAACATGGTAGATATTCAGGAAGATGAGCATAGACCCCCACCTCTATCCATGGACAGAGAGTGGTCATCCATATCTTTGAATGCAGAGTTTCAAGATACTGGAAATGGATAAATGTGCTCGGATGCAGTTCTTTGCTAGATTCTCCATTATCTTGCACACAAAAAATGGGAGAATTGACACCACCTTGTAGCTGGCAGTGTCTTTTGAGAATGGCTTCCTGAGACTAGGTTACCCATTGCATATGCTTTGGGGTAGATGGCAGTTTTTCCTCTTCTGAGTTAGAATTGACCAAGTGGTCTGAACAATCCTATTAACAGAATTCCTAGCTGCTCCTAGAAATCTTTCTCCTGCCGTGACAATGGGGAAGGGATATGAAATGGAAGGTGGTCCTTCCTTTTCATTATTTTTTCATTCAATTATTTATTATATTGGGAGGGATAGGGCATTTGATTACTTTGCGGTTTTATTTATCTATGTCTTTATACAAGACCTCCAAAAGGATGGGATGGGGTAGTTTCATTTTCAATCAATTTACGTTCTGCCTAAGGATCAGTCCTGTCCCAGTGATATCTTCATCTTGCCACATTCTCAGGTCCCAGCATCATACACAGGATGATATTTAGCTTTTCATCTTCTTCATCTCCAATACAAATATCATCTCCTAGCAACTGTGTTTCTCTGTCTGACTGAGACAAGCACCTGGATAAAAGGCAGCTATCTAAACTGAACCCTGGCAAGAGCGATATGATGTTTATGGGAAATATTTTGAAGAGCTATCAATCTCTATCTGCATTTTAAAGAAAAGTATATTAAACTTGTAAATTACTATTATGCATCCCTATACATAAATATGGCAACACTGGTTACAAAGGTTTTGGGGGGAAATGGTTCCCAGACAGACACCTGTGTCCCAAGATTCAATCTAGGTTAAAATTTGATGGCTGACATGTGTGCTCTTATGTATTTTTATTTTTCTATTCATTCTTGGACAACAAAACATAGCACTCATTTCAGATGGTTTTACATTCATGCTGATGGTAGCTATGTAGATGGCAACAATATGAAATATTTCCACATAATCACTTATAATACAATAGAAAATGTTAATCAGTCAAATCTCTTCATAAACGACCTCTCAAGTTGCACTACTGATATCAATCGAGTTTTCTGGATTTACACGATAATATGGAATGCTTTTGAGTAATGTGTTTTTCTCTATTGCCTTGTTAAATCAGAACAACTTCTCTTTTTCTGAATGGATATTCAGTAGTGACTTAAATTTAGTATATTTACATTTATCTAACATATCAACGTATGATGTACTATAGTTTTAGTGAGGCAATATGTATTTACATATGTATAACATATGAAGTTTCGTTTTTCTAGTGATGAACTGATAGTTCATTTGCTAGTAGTATTTTAATTTTAAGAGTAGATGTTAGGTTTTGGATTTGCTCTTGAATTCACATCCAGGAAGACTTTTAAAACTGATCGGTAATATTAAGTCAGTTAAGTCAGGTAAAGGCAGATATGTTTGAATCAGTGGGTGGTATTAGCTTCTTTCAAGATAACACTGTTTGCTGACTTGTGACTGCAGATGAATTTTGAAAAATGAAAAAGTCACTGAAATTATGATACTGTTTGATTTTCAACTGTGTTAAAATTTAAAAAAAAGATATTCTAAGATTTTTTGAATTAGTACAAACTTTTCATAGAAATTACATGTTCTTAGCATTTAGAACATCACTTGAGATCATAATTTATATTTATTGTAAAAGAGGACTCTTATTTCATGAAAAGAGCAGGGTTTAACATGAATATTGAATAATCACATATCTCCATGTGTATGTGTGGGCATACATGTATATATGTGCGCGCACACACAGAAACTTGTCACAGTGTAGCTAATTACACTGATAACAAAGACTTATCGAGAATTCACCTCAATAAAATCAAAATTTGAATAGCTATTTAGGGCTCGACTATACATCATATGTACCATTCTGCCCTCTGGAACTTCCCTGTTCCACTGTGGGGAATTAATTTCAGGAGTGTAGCCTTCTCTTCCCTCTTCACTGTCCACTAAAATGCTCCTATACATATTTTCTCAGTATTTTCCTTTGGTTCTAGTAGTAGAATTACTTGTTTTAGTTCTCAGGGATCCTTAGTTTAAATCTAAAGAGGAGTGCATTGTCACAGCTTGAAACAGCATGCAGTAGATTCAATTAATGAATTTAAGAATAAGTTAATTGTAAATACTAAAACTTACTTTCTCTCTTCGGACAGGGACTGTCTCTTACTTTTCTGTGTATAACTCCCAGCACAATGGGGCTCTGATAGCACTTTAGATCCTGAGATGACACCATAACACAAATAATATAAAGCGATAATAGTAATAATTGCATATGGTTGTTTTGATTACTAATATGTACTGTAAGGGTACTCAATATGCTCATAAGATTAACTGCCATAAGCCTCCTAAATTGCTGATGAGCGCTGGATTTTGGGGAGCTTCTATAGTAGCAGATTCACAAGTGTTTCCATACAGTCCCTCAGGTAAATAAGTTATATGGGCCAAATTCTTAAGCTCAAGTTGTGGCCTGTCTGTGCTACTGGGGTATCATAAAGGGAACATAATGCAGCCACTAATGCTTAGCAGAGAATTCCCTTTGTGTAAAGGAACTGCCTGCTGGAATATGTTTGCCACTGCCAGACCTGGAACTTCTGCTCTCTTCTTTGTTGCATAATAAACATGCTGGGAGAGGTGTTGGGGGAGGGGGCAGAACTCCTCTCTTCTACACCACTCCAACACGGGCATGTGGGTCATTATGGTCACTTTTTTTTTTTTAAAGATGTAGTGGTTTTATTTTTTATTCGTGATTACTTAAAAATTGTCAATCCAATTATAGCTCTCTAATTCTGCGGGCCCATCCGCCACTTGGAGCTGCTGCTAGATTGTTCTAAGTTACACCAGTAGCATAATATCCTTCACTGAACATACAGGTAGCCTAGAGGGTGTCAAGGTCTGGGCTGACCTTCAGATTCAGAGATCCATGTGCTGTAATCAGATCAGGACTCTTTTTAATGTATCTACCATAAAAAAGGAAACCACTGCACCTTAAAAAAATTAAAAATCTCAAATTATATCATTTTTTAAAAAACTCACTTCAAATCGATAAATCAAACAGCTACCCAAGCAGATGTGTGTGATTTGACATATGGCAAAGAAAATAAGCAGGAAAAATAAAATGTAATCTACCATGGGTAGCCTTGTAATTTGTACTTACATTGTCTTGGACTGTCCTTGCCACCTTTACACCATGAGTTGCAACTCAGTGGGATTGCTCAGGAAATTGATCCAATAAAAGATATTACCTCACCTACTTTGTTTCTAAAAGTTATCTGTTCTTAAGAGTGGCAGATCCTGATCCCTTATAAACAGAGGAGAAGGGTTTGGATTGAAATGGACTGGGTAAGTGTCAAATAGAGAAGTTAAAGGACAAAGCGAAATGTGAGTAGTTGTCCTGCTTATTCTTCCTTCAAAAGCAAAGTGTTTTATTATGTTGTAAATTGTATCAGATACCACAGAGCTGTAGGTATTTAAAAACTTAAAGACAATACCTTTAATTTTTGCAAGCCTTGAAGTGAAGTTACAACATGTTTTGCAGATTTAATAAAATCTGACACTAATTGAAGACATTTTTTCCAACTTTAATTTCAAGGCAGTTGTAATTCAAGGATGGATTTAATTAAGAGCAACTATTTTGGTAGGTGCCAGTCCATCTGGCATATTAGTGTGTTGCTGTCACCGTCCACCCTGGAATTGGAAACATCAATTTTAGCAGCTCTGCACTCTATGGAGAGAAATTTTAAAAGTGCTAATTTTTAAACAAAATTAATGCTCATGAGTATGGCCAAATTGCCAGTCTAGAGACATACAGCTAGGGCTCATCTAGTGTAAATCAGCGTTGCTCCTTTGAAGCCAATGGAAATATACTGATTTACACTAGACCAAGATTCAGTCATTAAGGGGCAATTGCAATGCAGTACTCCACACTACCCTATTAATGTGCCTCAAATTTACTTCAGAGATACAACTGCAGTGGGAGAAAGAATAGTTCAATTTCCATTCAATCCTTTTGAGACCACCAAAAAAGAACTAACAGATGCTGAATGTGCTACTATGCTTTCCCCTCCCTATCCCCCCAGGGTTGATTGACTGACATTTGTTCATCAGGAATTGGATTTAAATTATTAATTAATTTCACATAAACACTCTAAGAGTAACTGGCCCAGTTTTCATTGCAATCAATATCTGTGGGATTAGACCTAATGTTCATTCAATGGGAACTACTTCGTGCAAAAATTTCTAGTCACACTGAAGGAATTGGGTGGCAAATTCTCCCTCCTTCTATTAAGATAGGCACTGCAGCTCATAGTCCACCAAAACCTAAAGCTGAACATGAAAATCTTCAGCTGATTTGGAACGTCCTTCCTGCTCATTGGAATCTACTCCATAACACTCAGAGACAAATGGTGCTGAAGTAGCTGAAGTGCAAGTGACATTTCTTCAAGAAATCTTTCAAAGGATGATGACATTTGTTATATGTGGACCAGGAACAAAATATGACAGTAATATTGGTTCGAAGATGTTTTACCATCTAACCCATCAACGCTCAGAGTTGAGGAAGATGTTAAAGAAATAACTTTAACCACCGGTCAATTGCAGTTACATTTGAAATAATAATCAGTTCTGTAAGAACTGAGGCATTTGCTCAAGATTCTTAGTCTCATAGCTACCAACTTTGTCTCAGGTTGATCATTTGTCAGTGAAAAAGTGTGAAGGAGAACAAAAAAAAAAATGCCTGTAACTGTCTTATCTCAGGCCTGTGCCTTCATATTCAAAGAAATGAGTACAGTAAGATACATTTTAATTGCTCTATGTTCCATCACTGAAATTTCATGGTTAGAATTTCAATTGGCTTCCAAGATCAGGGGAAATAATATAATAATGAGTGTTAGTGCACAGAAAGTCAAAGAAAGTTAATGGACTTTAAAACTGACACATTGCTCTAGAAGAGTCATTAGCACAGTCCTTAGCTTCACTAGAGAAATAACTAAAGATAGCTGTATTGAATTAATTAGTTTAAAGAAGGGACTCCCAGCACAAAGACATATATGTAAGGAATGATGATGACAAACTAAATGAAAACAGTCCCCTCGCCCCCTTTTTTAAGAAGGATTATTGTATGAAGTGTGTTTAGATACAATTAAAACACAATTGTATTTAGAGTCAGATGTTCAAGTTCATTTTGAACACCTTTGAAATCTGGGGCTTTTAAACTAATTGACTTAGCCTTTTAAAAGTTTTTCAATTATCCATGAAACCCAACTTTAAAATATAGATGGCACCAGTGTGGCATATCTATACCTTTAAAGACAGTATTATCAAAGAGTGGGGAAAATTGAATAGCACAGCTGTGAGGGGACATTACGTGTAATTCTGCTTCTTGGCAGATGTCATGGGATTCTCATTCTTGAGCCTCAAGTCTACTGTGAGAATTCCCAAGATACAGAGCTTTAAAGATCATATGCCCGGACCTGACCTGCCATGGGAGTGTGACAGCTGAATTGCTTCCAGCTGTGTGAGTTCCTTTTTGAGAGAAAGGTTGTGATGTTGATCAATGCCAAAGTACCTTGTGAAATTTGTAGGGATAGAGAGTGGGAGCAAAAACCAAACAGCTCCTGAGACTAAATAAGAAACAATAAGATACACATATTATTGAGTATGAGACAGAGCACCACCCTTCGTATGCATCGCTTTTTCTCAGGTGCTTGGGCATAGGGAAAAGAGCTGACACAGGCACAAAAGTGGTGTCTCACCACTGTCATAGACTCATCAACTTTAAGGCAGTGGTCCCCAAACTTTTCAAGGTTGTGAACCGCTTTATCCCTGGCCATGCCCCGCCTCCTGGGGCTCTCCTGTTAAGCTGATCCACCCTCCTCCCCACGGCACTGGCAGCACAGGTACCAATCCAGTTAGTGGGAGAGAGCCAGTGAGCCAGGAGAACTGGTTTCAGCACATGCACATCAGTATGCGCGCACACACTGCACCCCCAAATATAACCTTCAAACTACACCTATGCAGATACCTGCACCAAAGTGGGCTCCTCAGATGGCGAGTAAAAAGGAATGGGGAGATGAAGACTAGTTCATTGCACCTCTGACACAACAGGGCTGGAATGTTCCACCTGGTGACTTATGTATAGAAGGGTGCAGGCTTCCAAAAATCTTTAGTTTTGGAAGCTACAGACAGTCTCGCATTAGAGGCTTAAAACATAAGTGTGATAGTCCTGTTATGATGGCCTCTTTAAAGAAATAGAAGTCTCTTTCCTCCTATAGATGTCTGAAAAAGTATAGGATGGCATCATGGTTCAAGGTGAGCTGTACCCTTGACTCACTCAGTCTCTTTATGGGCACCACTTCCATGTCACAGGCCCATATGTGTATTTCTCCAAGGGTGAAATCCTGCGATTAAAGAGGTATACATTTTTTTTCCAATAATGCTAAAACATTCATTAAAAGGATCTGTCAAAAATACACTTAATAAAAAGGATCTGACAAAAAATTCAAAAAATAATTGTTTTCTGTTTGACCTGAAACTAATTTCCCCCCAGTTTGGGGAATTGCCTGCAAACTGAAAAATCTGTTACTGACACAGCTCAGCCACCACTCTGTGTCACCAGGTTGCAGCACCTCTCAGTCAGGATGAATAACACAGATTGCCCGGTTCAGCCTTTGCTTCTGTCTCAGTCTCACCCTCATCAGTGTTCTCCCTCTGCGTTCACTGGTAGCCTTTTATCCATTTAAAATTCCTTTTTCTGTCCTGGGAACTCTGAACCTGATCAGTCCAGTTTCTACGTCTCACCACAGCTGTTGGAAGTAAACTTTCAGCAGTGGATTTGTCTGTAAAGCACAAGCAATTGAGTTAGAGTAATTGTCAGTCTTCCTGGAGAGGTGTAAAAACACTCCAGATCAAATAAGCTGTTTGTGCCCATGTGACAAACAGCATGAAAATAATCATATAGACAGAGGTACCTGGAATACGTATAAAAAATAATACAGCTAAATCCCACATTCTTCACAGATGGGAAGAGACATCTCTATCATTTTTCAGCCTTTGCTCACCTCAAAATAAAAAAGGTCCCTCCTCTCAACTTTGCTGAACAGTTAGTTTTTCTTGCAAAAAAAGGGAGACATGCCAGTGAGGAAAACAGGAAAAATATGATTTTTATCACAAACATAATTCTATTTTTGCAATGTAGAAAGCATTCATATTTTGCCAGAGTAACAAATCTTCTGAAGCAATTGATATTTTGCTCATTGAATGACATGACATAACATAACATAAGAACATAAGAACTGCCATACCGGGTCAGACCAAAGGTCCATCTAGCCCAGCATCTGTCTACCGACAGT
>NC_133773.1:103568987-103626453 GCF_003597395.2 Chelonoidis abingdonii
CACTTTCTCCATATCACTGCATGATTTTAGTATACCTCTATCATATCCCCCTCAGTCTCCTCTTTTCCAAGCTGAAGAGTCTTAGCTTCTTTAATCTTTCGCTCATATGGACCCTCTCCAAACCCCTATCATTTTTATTTTTTCTTTTTCTAAACCCTTTTCTAGTGCCAGTATATCTTTTTTTGAGGTGAGAACACCACATCTGTACATGTATTCGAGATGTGGCGCATACCATGGATTTATATAAGGGCAATAATATATTCTCAGTCTTATTTCTACCCCTTCTTTAATTGTTTCTAACATCCTGTTTGCTTTTGTGCACTCGCCTCTGCACACTGCATGGACATCTTCAGAGAACTATCCCACGAACTCCCAAGATCTTTCCTGGAATCGTTGTAGAACTAAATTAGCCCCCTCATATTGTATGTATAGTGGGGTTATTTTTTCCATGTGCATTACTTTACATTTATCCACATTAAATTTCATTGCCATTCTGTTTGCCCAAGATCACTTGTTTGTGAGATCTTTCTGAAGTTCTTCACGGTCTGCTTTTGGTCTTACTATCTTGAGCAGTTTAGTTCATCTGCACTTTGCCACGGCTCATGGTTTACCCCTTTCTCCAGATCATTTATGAATAAACTGAATAGGATTGGTCCTAGGACTGACCCTTGGGGAACACCACGAGTTACTCCTCTCCATTCTGAGAATTTACCATTAATTCCTACCCTTTGTTCCCTGTCTTTTAACCAGTTCTCAATTGATGAAAGGACCTTTCCTTTTATCCCATAACAGCTTAATTTACGTAATAGCCTTTGGTGAGGGACCTTGTCAAAGTCTTTCTGGAAATCTAAGTACACTGTGTCCAATGGATCCCCCCCGTCAACTAGTTTGCGGACCCCTTCAAAGAACTCTAATAGATTAGTAAGACATGATTGCTCTTTAAAGAAACAATGTTGACTATTGCTCAACAGTTTGTTTTTCTACGTGTCTGATCATTTTATTCTTAACTATTGTTTTGACTAATTTTCCCAGTACTGACGTTAGACTTATCAGTCTGTAATTGCTGGGATCACCTCTAGAGCCCTTTTGACAAGTTCTGATACAAAGTAATGAGAATATTAGTTTCCACATAAGAACTCTCCAGAAGTGGAAACCATTATTGTGATGATTTGGGAGATCTGTCTATACAACTTATGAATTCTGGATAATATTGTGAAATTATTGGTATGAAAATTGCTGTACCATGGAACCCTAAGGTTAGTGTATCCACCAGGGTTTACATGCCTGAAAGCATGTCTTCCTCAGACCAGTGATAATAGAAAGTACTTTACACTTAATGACTGGTCAATAATTATGCTAAAACAGTGGTTTTCAACTGATGGTCCGCTAACCTCTGGGGGTCCACTAACTATGTCTAAGGGATCCACAAAAGGTGACTAGGAAAATACATTTTCAGATCCCATAAAAAGTATTCCATTTTTCTGATCAGTCAAAAGAATGTGAATACTCCCACCTATAGGTCAAAAACCAGAAGTGTTTTCATTACCATGGAAGCCCACAGTTTAATGACCTTTTCATGCTGCATCAAATGCTGGGCCGAGCATGTGCAACACTTATAGTTGAATTCTGTTCAGTCAGTTTTCAGTCTAACACTTCTATATTAGGGGTCTGTGGACCAGAAGCTGAATTTCTAAAGAGGTCCTCACCTCCATTTGAAAATGTTTAGGGCTCCACAAATGAAAAAAAGGTTGAAAACTGACTGTGCTAAAGAGTAACAGCACTTAAAAAGAAACCAGTTTTACTGCACCTCTCTGAGAGGAAGGATGAAAGGGAAAGTAGAAACTTACCAAACAGCAAAGAGTCTAAGGTGTTGGTAGGGGTATCAGACTCACACAGCCTCATAGGAAAGCTTGAGGGTGAGCCAGGGAATACTGGGTAGGATTTGGAGAAAGGAAGAGCTCAGACCAAGGTCAAAGGATGGGAGGGGAGCTGGTGGAGAAGGCTCTATATTTTAGAACCCAAGCTATTCTCTGCAGCAAATGGAATAGGTTGGCCCTAGAGGACCCTGACCCCAGCCCAAACAATTATTTGGAGTGGGATGGAAACAGAGGCAGGAAAATGCACGCAGGGTTTAATATTTTTGTTTGGATCTTTGTCTTTCTCATGTGATTAAGGAAGGAGCATTAATGTGTTAGAATTCTGAGTAAAGTGTGTGTGTGTGTATATGTGTTATGCTTTACAACTACCACATGTGTCCTGAGACTGTTCACCCAGAAACTTCACATTTTCAATGAGATTCATGGAAAGAGTGTGTTTAAGCTACTGGGATATCTTCTGGGTCAGTGCTGCATGTGGGGGGCCTAGGCAGGAGGACTGAGGGCCTGCAATTCCATGATGGGGTAACATTAACTGCCCAGGAAATGTGCGAGACAGGAAATGGTGCTGCAGCCTGCAGAGACCCATAGATGCCTAAAACATCCAGGGATTCTCCTCACAGTCATCTAATGGGCCACTGGCAGGGGGAGCCTGACTGGATCTGACAATTATCAGACCTTCTTGGAAAGAACTAGGGAGAAGACCTGTGATCTGCATTCCTAGCACAAGCAGAACTTCCAGAGAAACCAGTGGAAGCCCAAAGAATACAGGGAAGGGGTCATAGTTTATGGAGTACATTGATGAGTGTCTGATTCTTGGTCAAATTATACAAACTCATTCTCCTTTTCACAAAATAAAGCAACATTCAAGGCAGAGGCTCTAAATCTATTAACAGATTTTTTGAGAGAGAACTTCTCAGTATAAACATATTTAAGATAAAAATCTAGAGAAAGTTTTCTGTCTACCTTGGGACCTGAAAGATTGTCAGCTACTGACTTTATTTTTATTTTAAATAGGTTATATTGCTCAAGGGCATTTGCTGCCTTCCATAATAGATGCTAGTAAGAAGCTTAGATATTCAGTTACCTTTTAAAAATGTTTTAAAATAGATTGTATGGAATAAATCCACAGGTTTTGCCTAAAATTTACAGAGGTTTGAAAGGCTTGGACACTTAACGCACTGATTACAGTTATGGTAACTATCTGATTCACAATACTCACATTCACACACCACAACAGGATCCTGCTACAAGGTCAGTCATGCATGAAATCTAGAAGTATTCTCACAGCAGGAACAAGGTCTTTTGGAGCAAATGGCGTATCAGCAGACTCTGCTTCTTACTCGGCCTCCATAAAGACTCTCAGCAGCAGTTCCGTTTAACCAGCGGAGTTCAAAATTGGAAACCTCATCCTTTGGAGAAATCTTTCACAGATTGCTCCTAAACTAGTCCTGTGACACAATGACCAATCAGTTCCTGAAAGGGGTGTGCTATTATTCTAATGATCCACTTATTGTATAGATATTATAAAACGCTTTTGGGTGTTGAGTTAATCAGATGGGTCAATTGGATGAATATTTTGTAACCTTTTGATTTTGGGAAAAAATGGTATCTATCACTGGAAAGACTTTTGAAAGAGCATCCTATTGTTGACATAAAGAAATATAAAACTGGAGCTAGGGAAAAAAATCCATGATTTTTTTACTTTGTGAAGACTTTGAAATTTGCAAGCATTATTCAAATCCCCATCATCTGGCATAATTTCTTTAAAATGTTACCATCATACTGGAATTTTTAAAATTGTTTTATGAAAATTTATCAACAATTCATAAAAAAACCCCAAAAATGAATACATTTCTGATAGTGTTAAGGTTCTATTGCTGTAGTGAGATTTCTTTTCTTTTTTCCCTTCAAGGTAATGGCATAACACAAGCGATTTTAAATAATTCAAAATAGCTGTGTCACATACATGAAATTACCAAAGGCCAGGCTGTGATGAGGATGGAGAAAGGTGGGTCTAAGCCACATTACTGCTGCCCCAAACCAGCCCCCTGTATAACCTCTATGGGAGAAGAGGGAGCAGTGTATGGCCTAAAGGGAGTGTAGTAATTTTGCATTACCAGGATTGCTCCACATCAGGAGACTCCCAAGTTATCCTCTATCCCATCTGAGCTGCAGGACCTGGAGACTAGCTCTGGTCCTAGGATAACTCCCTTTAATATCTATATCTCACTTCTAACTCCTTCTTGGATTGCCACTGTTGATCTTCTCATAGATATTGTGACAGACCCAAACTAGTGTGGTACAGGAGTCTGGTCCTATTGGCATCCCAGGGGTGGGCGGGCAAAGCCCGCCCACTTCTAAAGGACCCTCCCCTAGCCTAAGGGGAGGATCCACAGGTCTAGAACCAAGTGATTCCGGGGGACAACTAATGAAAAAGCAGGAGCGGGAGTGAGGTCAACAGGGCTAAATGAAGGGAACCCGATGGGGACACCAAGCAGAGAACCCCAGACAACGCCCATTGCTCCTCGAAGGCATCAAGGGACCAGTGGACACCGAGGAACTCCGCTCGATGCGTGCGGCGGGAGGTCCGTGCTGTTGAACGGCAACAGAGGAGCAGAAATAGGCCCCACAGTCGCAAGAAACCCATCAGCCAACTCCTCTCCCTGGTGCCTTAGATGGCTAGTTGCCGGGCTCTAAGAGGAGTTATCTGAGAAGGGCATCCCGCGACTTTTGGGGCACGCGATGGGGACGTGCGATAGATAAAAGGTGAGGGGAAAAGTGCAACCAGAAACGCAAGAATACATTCAGGGAGCAGCCGGAACAGGGCTGGCAACCTGGCGCCACTCCAAGAGTAAATGTGCGCCAAGGTTTCTCCTTCTCGCCACAGAAAGGGCAGGTGTTGGGACAGGGGTGAACCGCGTGCCAAGTACACACCCGTGCTCACAGCCCCGAAGGAGCCAACCAAACTGACATCCCCAGCAGGCCGTTGGGACCAGGCGAGTACAAGCTGGCCACCGGGGTTCTTCTCACCCTCGAAGGTGGCAGGAGGTCCCGCCATGGTATGGGCGGGGACGCGAGGGTGAAATGGGGTTTAGGTAGGTTGTGGGCGCAACGAGTGGCGTACAGATGTTTCCATGGCGCGGTCTGGAACATGGCAGCCGGCTTGCACAGAAAGGGTGAGGCGGGCCGATTGGCGTCCACGGGGGCAGGGGCCTTATAAAAATGTCCATGGGGCCCGGGTTGGAGGCCAGTTGGGGCTTCGGGGCGTGCCCTCTCGTAGGACCCGGGTCGAGAAGGGTACGGAGCAGCAGCAAGCAAAAGTGGCCTCACCTCCTAAGTACGCGCCAGGGAGCTTATGAGGTCTTGTGAGAGCTCCCCATGCCGGCTCAAAGCGAAGCGTCAGGGATCCGGCAATCTCCCGTCGTAGTCCGGAGGTCTCCGACCTGGATGACTTCCCCCAAGACCAGCCTCTGGCGCACCGCGGGTGACTCCGCCACCTGCACACGAAGCTGGGATATGCTGTAGCAGGGGCTCCGCCTGAGGAGGTCGGCCCCCCACGGTGGCCGCCACGGACCTGGTCGGCGAAAAGAGCTTTCCAGGTCCGGAGGAGTCTTTGGTAGAAGACCCGGGCAGCCCCGGAGAGGTCTCGCGGAAGACCTCTCGGATGGAGCTAAAAGATCTGCCGGCGTCATATCGGAGCTCTCGGAAGCGGCGGAGGAGGCGTCGCTACTACGCTCCACGCCGGACTACCTCGCAACCATACAGGAACCTCTGCCGGGCCTGCCGGCGGAAAGACACGGACCTGAGTGCGGAGGCACTTCAGGCCCTTGCCCCCCTTCCTCAGGGGCAGTGGAGGACCACTGCAGGAGGACCCAGTGCGTCCCAGGCCAAAAGAACCTCCAGAATCGTCGTCCAGAGGGGGCCAGGGAAATCCGGTGGCCGGGACCTAGGGTGTTGAGCCCCGGGTACCAGAGCATGGACAGGACCAGTTGATTAAGCACCAGTTGCCCTTCCCCCAAGGGAGAGGCACCAAGAGTCCCGCTCCATTTCCGAGCTGTCCCCGCCACCCTGCCCTCCAAACAGTGCCAATTCTCCGCGGAGACGGATGCGTGACAGGAAAAGGTTAAAACGCCGAGATTGAGCAGCGGAACCCGCCGCATCCACCGTGATGGCCTGAAGGCGCGCGGGTGGAGAGCTTGCCTGCCACCCGTCCCCGCCACCTAGGCCCAGAGGCTCTTGACCCAGTTAACCCGGGCAGAGGAGGCCGCTGAGTACACAGCCCCCCCCCCTTTTGGGGGAAAAAAAGCCTCCACCCGTGCCATAGGCGCCACGGCCTGGACACGAGGAGCACTCATTCAGCGTACGCTGACAGGACAGCCGCAGCTCCGGCTCCTGAGCACCAACCCCATCAACCTCTCGCGGAGGAGACAGAGGAAGGGCTCGGATCACCAGGGCTACAGCTGGCCCGGAGGAGGGGCACGCTGCCTCACTCCCCGCCACCGAAGCTGACCGGCTCGCCAGGGTCCAGTTGAGGGGGGCTCCCTGACCAGACACTCCGCAGAAGCCCCTTCAGTACCTGGAGAAGGAAAAACCACCTTCACCAAAGACGGGGTCTTCCCGAAGAACGAACGCTCGCAGAGTACCCAGGAGATAACCCGTGATCCATCCTGTCGAACCCGCCTTCTCCTGATCCGAGGGACAGAGGGCGCAATGACAGACCATCCCTACACCCCTAATTCATAAGGTCCGGACCAGAATATAAGTTTATCCAGAATAAGTTATCAAAATATAGGCGGCCCGGGACGGTTAGTAGGTCTGTTTCTGGACGGACCACATCCGCCAGCACGGACCTTAGATGCAGCGAGATGGGCCTTTGCCAATGATTTTGATAGTCCGTGCTGAGAGCGATGGATGGGACCGCCAATTCCGTAAAAGTCGCGGAGGTCCCCCTTGGCAATTTAAGGCGAGCACGGTCTCACCTGCAATTGACGAGAGGGAGGAACCCGCTCTGCAAAGACTCGACCCAGATGGTGACCAGGTCATGGGCCCGTAGGACACATCCCAACACCTCCACTGGTCAGCCCGTCCATGCTGGAGATTTATTGGTGTGCTTGCGACGGAGGGCTTCCCCGAGGAACTCGGCCAGAGTGAGAGGCAGCTCTAGCCGGTCCGGCGCCCGTGCTGACCGTCGGAGCCATCCCAGAGTACTCTGCAAAGCGTTAGATGGTCGGATCGGGGAGCAAAAGGGCCGCGTAGGAAGCCCCTGGCCCTCCCGCACATCTCCATCGGGTCCGTGAGAGGGGGTGCCGTCCTCCGCCAGGGCACCGGTGACGTGTTCTCTTGGCCCCCTCCTTTTCTCCAGGGCGTAGAAGAGCGCGGAGCTGCAGTCCATCTCCCGAAGGAGGTGGATGCGGATCGCACAAAAGCACCCGGGCCCGATGGTCTCTAGGGCTCGAATCTCTCCCGCTCCCTCTCCCGTGCATGCTCCGCAGGGGATGGATCCTCGGGGCTGGCGGCCAGACGCCTCTACCAGTCAAGACCTCTCCGCTTCCAGCTCTCTAGGACCGCAACCCTTCTTGCCGCCTGGGCGCCCGGGTTGTAGGTTCACGCAGAAGAAGCCCGGGCGCGCACCTTCCCCAGATCCCACCACCGCCCGCGCCGACGCCAAAGGTCGTCCTGCCCTCGCCAGGTCAGCCAAAACTTCCCGAAGGACCGCCACAAGCTCACATTTCCTCCAGCAAAACTTATTTATTAAAGTGCCAATAGGCCGGCCGGCTCTCCACGCAGAGAGAGGCTTGTCACGGTGGCAAGATGGTGTCCGAAAATGGAGGCCGGCTGGTTCCCTACGTCCGAACGCGGAGGAGTGGGTCCGTAAAAGGTGGAAACGTGACAGATAAATGCGTCCAGCCAGGGTGGTGCGACCGATGGGCCTCCACCCGACGAAGGTGAACGTCAAACGGTCGCTCCGGAGTGGTGGGTCCCGCGCCAGCCACTTCACCAGGGGTTGGCGTTCGACCAACTCCCGTGGGGCGTCCGCCGGCGTTCCGCGGCACTGCTCGGTCCTCCGACGCTCGGATTTCTCCCGTCTTCGAGGGTGGTATTAAAGTTCCCCTCCAGGACCCAGGCACTCACGAGGATCCAGGGAAGCCAAGGTAAGGCCTTGACGCCTGCCGCATAAAAACGCAACCTCTCGGGCCGATGTGGGGCTATAAACATTGACGAGATTAACTAAAGCCCCTCCATGCGGACCCGGAGGTGCGGCAGGCCAGCCCGGGCACAGGCCCTCAGTGACCCCCAGCACCTCGGGCTTGTAGGTCGGGGGAAGAACAGGGTCGCACCACCACCGCAGCAACCCACGAGATGGCTTAAAGTAGGCTCTTTATCCCCCCACTCCAGCCGGCCAGCCTAGCTCCTTGCGGCCATGATCGCGGGGTAGTCCTACCTGCAGGAAAATCACAGAGTTTTATAGCCCCCCCTCCCGGAGGTAGGAGGCACCTAGTTCCTGCGGAGACCCATCCTACAGCCCCGGTGGTGTTTAACGTGGCAAAATATGATCTGTGTCATTTGGGCAAAGGGACTGGGGGGTCCTGGCTAGCACGACATTGCCACAGCCTCCGGCAGGACCCCCGCCCGCAGCATCCGTGGACTACTCCATAGCGTGAACTGAACGAGTCACGGAAGACGGCTGGACCCGCTGGTAGGGTCGCGGCGTGGCTGGCTTCTCCCGGTCCTTCATTTACCCTCCCCCATGAGGCCCTCGCGGCCGGGAGGGACCTGCATGGATAATCCCCCAGCGCTGGTGAGCGCAAGATGGATACTTTTGTTACCGGAGTCTGCGGACGTCCTCGAGGAACTCCCGCAGCAGCTCCTCCCTCAGCTCATGGCCTTTTGGGAGGGCGGAGGGTCAATATCGCCACGACGTTGTACTCCCGCCAGTGGAGGCCCGGCCTACCCCGTTCACAGCCCCGTTGGCCCACGGCTGGAGGCGGGCGGCAGGGGGCAGACCCCCAACGCCGCAGGCCGGTCCCGTAATGGGCTGATGCCCAGCGTACCCGCTTTCCCCGCTCCCGTTCAACAAGGGTGGCGGAAGGAGCCAATAGCAGCCCCTGGTGTTTTAGGTCGGAAAAGAAAAATAATAGTGAAGCCGCGCACCCTGCGGGGGCATTCCCAGGGGCGCAGCGACTGGCATCACATGAGGGTGAGGGTGGGACAAGAGGAGGCCGGCACACAGGAGCAGCGGGCTCCGGGGATCAGGGATGAGAAATCCGTGGAAGGGGGGGCAGAGACGGGGACCCTGAGCTCCCAATAGCCGTGAGCCACTGGACAGTGGCTCCTCCTGGCTAGGGCTCAGGGATTTGGGAAAGTGGCTCAAGGGGACCCCTAATTGATTGCCGGAGGCGCAGCCATTTTGGCAATCTCGTTGCAGCCCCTCGGCAAATCTAGACATAACGTTTTATCAATGGGGTCCCCGCCCCTTAGGAAATGAGGGTGGTCCTCCACACCCAAGAAGGATACCCCCTGGGAACCGGGTCCCGCAGCCGGCCGGAGCACTGGCCGTCGTCCTAGAGTGGGCTCGCAAGCGGCCAGCAAACAGAGCACCACCTGCAGCGCGAGTCGATGGAGCCCGAATCCAGCGGGACCCTCAGAGGCGGGAGCAAAGCACTGGTCAGTGGGAAAGAACTCGGGGACAGAGGGACCGGGTAGGTCGCCCAGAATCGAGGCTCCGCTGGCAGAGTGGGTCGTCCTATACCCCTGCGTACTTGGTCAGACCCAGTCGGTCCCTCGATTCTCCTTCATAGATGGAAGGAGATCAGACAAACATCCCACCACCCAGGGCCCTCCTCGCTAGCACCCGAGGCGACACCACCTCGGCAAACTCGCAGGAGGCGTTGAGTGGGAGGGCGGTGAAGAGAGGGCTCCCTGGGGGCTTCCACGGGAAGGACCCGGAGGAGGGGTGGCGTTTACCTCCCGGTGCTGCCACGACGTCCCCAGCCGGCAACCACAAGATGGAATAGTCATTCACGGGGGCAAGGCGGAAGGCTCGTCATCGTTGCCCCCTTCCTGCTCTTCCGGGGGCGCCTCCGAATTCTGAAGGAATGTAATGAGGCTTTTCAAGCCTCCGCTAGCCCCGCTTCCCCTGCAACATAGACACAGCCCTCCATGCGTGGGGCTGGCTTAACCAGGGGTCAGATCGGGGCAGAGGACAATGGTCTCAGGGACTCCGGGAGGCAGTTCGGTGGGATGGCAGAACGTCGCGGGCGCATTCCCCCTGGGGATGAGCCCTCTCCCCGCCCCGGCCTGGACCTTATCCCGCTGCACCCTCTCCTCACAGCGACAATTGGACCGAGAAGGAGGAGGAGGGGCTAGCTTCGGTTGCCGCGCCAGGCTAAGGGGCCGTTTATGACAGGGCTTGGCACCGTGCGGGGCTCCAGCGGCCCGGACGCTCCTCCCGGCTGGGCCAAGGCGGCCCAATCCTCCAGGATGTGCCTCACAATCGGCCCTGTCAGGTAGGCACCGGGCCTACCCCCGCGAATAGTGCACCTGGTAGTGGGCCCCTGGTAGGGGACCAAAAGACCCTCGAGTGCCCTCCCCGCCATTAATTGGCTCACCACCGGCAGTGAAGCTGCACTGCTGGCGGGATACAGACGATCGTGTGCGGAGGACGGGGTCCTTGCAGACCCAAGGGCGGAGGGGTCTTTGATGACGTAGTATGGGGTGCCCCAGCGCAGAAAAGGGCGTGGCAAGCTAGGGCGGCATTGGGCAGGAAAGGGGACGGACGTCAGGATCCAAGCGGACCCTCCAGGTCCTTCCCAACGGCTCCAGGGGGACGAACATGCGCCCCCACCGCTAGGGCCCCTCTCTACTGCCTCCTGTGGCGGCGGCCTCCGATGCGGAGCCGAAGAAGACCACTCCCGTAACATTTGAGCTGCATCGATGCCGTGGGGCTCCCACCACCCCTTGCCAACGCCACACGTAGGCTCCACGTTGGGGCGATTGGTGGGCACCAGGATTGCAACGGACGCCGTGCTTCGCTCGGTCAAGGTGGGAAAGGGGCCCCGGCTGCTGTACGATGTCCGCGTTGGAAGCGGTGGTCTTAGGTTTAGCAGCGGCAGGCTGGGGGGGCCGCCGCCACCTGGGCGTACGGCCCTGGGGGCCGGGGAAGGGACACCCGCAGAGCTGGTGGAGGGAATAGCAGGGTAGGGATGCCGCAGCCCGGATAGTGGGGTGCTGTTGCGGCAGCATGGGGAGCAGGTTTCCGCCATGGAGGGCCTGGCCCTTTTGAGCGGTGGGCCCTCACCTTCTTCCTCCACCTCGACCTTTCCACCGTGCTGGGGGGCTCCCCCGAATCGGAAGGGGGGCAGGGACGTTGCAAGCAGCGGAGGTTCTCCCCGGTTACTCGCTGCTGCCAGTGCCCCAGCAGGGGCGGAGGTAGGTGGATCGGCAGCGGCGGTTGAGGTAGAGGCTAGGGCAGTGCACATGGGGGCAGGTGGAGGAAGGGCAGTGGGAACAGACACCAGGAGGACGGTCCTTTGATGAGGATAAAGAAGGTGTTTGGAGGAGGCCTTGGGGAAGTAGCCCTGGGAAGTGTAGCTGTCACACAGCTGTTACAAGAGGCACTATAGACACCTGCAAATCCATAGGGCCCTGGGCTGGAACTTGGAGTAGAGGGTAGGCCCTGGTTCCCCCCAAATATCCCAACTCCTGATCAGACACAGGAGGAACTGATCCAGACTGTGGGAGAGATCACTGAGGTGAGCAAATCTGCCAATAAGCACAGGACCCACCAAGGTAGAGGAGGAACTCTGTCACAATATGTAAAAGTGGTCTTGAGCTGATCACCTCACTAGCATGAGTAACATAATTCCCATGTGCCTGGCTGGTTGAATACATTGAACCCTTAGTCTGCTTTCTTTTGCCAGCGATTGGCTACTCAATGGCAGATTAGCACTTTCATGCTTACAAGGAGAGGCTGAGGGAATAGGGGTTATTTAGTCTGCAGAAGAGAAGAGTGAGGTGGGATTTGATAGCAGCCTTCAACTACCTGAAGGAGGAATCCAAAGAGGATGGAGCTAGGCTGTTCTCAGAGATGGCAGATGACAGAACAAGGAACAATGGTCTCAAGTTGCAGGGGGGGAGGTCTAGGTTGGATATTAGGGAAAATTATTTCACTAAATGAAGTGCTAGAATGGGTTACCTAGGGAGGTGGTAGAATCTCTTTCCTTGGAGCTGTTTAAGGCCTGGCTTGACAAAGCCCTGGCTGTGATAATTTAGTTGGGGTTGGTCCTGCTTTGAGCAGGAAGTTGGACTAGATGACCTCCTGAGGTCTCTTCCAACCTTTATCTGCTTTTATTCTAATACTTTTGCAGAGGTCCAAAGTGTAATGAGCATTTAAATATTTTACCTTCTAAGACCAGTAAATGAAAACTGCTCACTTCTGCAAGCATTCTGTGCCACTGCAGTTATCCTACCTCAAGACACAGAAGCTCAGCCTCTTTGATGCTGATAACTGTCATTTTTAGTTTCCTTTCCCAGTAAGGTGGGGTGATGTGACCATACCTGCCATAGATTTCAAAATATCTGACCACTTCTTTACCTTCTCAATGTAACTTTGGTCAATGAAGTCTGAGCTGGCCAAGTTCAGGAAGTCTATGGGTTTAAGAACATCTTTATTACCTCGAGCAATCCATAGTACCCAGTGGGACATTATTATGGCTAGATTGTCTTGTACTCATTTCATTCTGCTAAGCCAGGATTCAAAAAGGGTATCTTATGTCCCAGGTTTCTGCATATGTTCTAAGAAATCTCAAAAAAAGTCTCAAAAGATCCCCAGCGGTGTCTAGTTCTAGTTCTCCCAGTTTTCAGTTTGTCTCCCTTCTGTTAGTCATTATTTTGTTGAACACTGATAACATAAAATATATCTATTTTATAGTGGGTACCATTTACAAAATGGGCATTTTGCAGGTGCCCAACACAGAAGACTCACTAAGTTGAGTAGCCAACCTATCATGTAATTGCACAGAAATTGTTGCTCTCATATTCATGTCTTCAGAGATATGAAAGATCTGCTGTGACCACTTTGGCCAATTTTCACAGGCTAGATTGGAAAAAAGAAGTTGTCTTAACTGTTGGTGAGGTTCCCTTCTCCACAAACAGAGCCAGCCTTATGGGTGGGCGATGTACGTGACTGTCTAGGGCACCGTGGGTTGTGGGGATATTGTGGTCAGGAGGCAAGAGTGGGTTGGCTTGGGGTGTGACACTTCAGAAGGGAGCTTGGTGCAATGTGGGTGGTGGGGGGAGGCAGCAGGGGCCAGGGGTGACTGGGGGGGAGGGAGCCTGGGGAGGCAGCAGGGAGAAAGGTGCTAAAATACAAGTTTGCCCAGGGCATCATTTTGCCTAAGGCCATCCCTGTCCACCAATATGGCAGACTGGTAGGAAGAAGCATAAATCAAAATGGAATTCAATTTCTATCTTCTGCAGTAAATAGATGAGTAGAGTCAACTAAGCAGGCTGCTCCCAAAGGAAGGAAGGATTCCCACTGAATATGTGCATTATGGGGTCAAGTGGAAAAGCTAGCACTATTTTATATAGCTATGAGAGAGCAAAGGGAGTGAGGGAGCTGCCTGAAGGACACTTAAAGCCTGGAKAAGGCTTGTTAAACGAGCTAATCAGAGACACCTGGCACTGGGAGGGACTTTCAAGCAGCTGGTTCCTTATAAGAAAGCTGAAACAGTCTTTGAAGGAGGAGTGGAGTTTGGAAAATCTGTAAGGGAGTCAAGTCTGAACAGCATAGCTGCATGCTGCAGAATGGTGTATCTCCTGAGAACTGATAAAAGGACAATGTGAACACTCTTTCATCCAGGCTCTGAGGTAAGAGCTGTGCCTTGGGACAGACCTTTGAGTTTTGCTTTTTGAGTTTATTTGTCTGAATAAACCTGAACTCACTTAGGCTGAAGATGGATTGGATGCACAAGCACGTGGCATCTGTTTAAAATAGCCTGGAAGAGGGAGCATAAAGAGTAGGGCATTGCAGAGTCACCCTTGCATTGAGGGGTGTAGAGTGGTGATTGTGTCCTTATATAGTGTACAGAAATTTGAATCTGAACTTTTGGCATAAAGAACTCTTGAAAATTACCCAATGTCATCTGAAATAATGAAGTAATTACACATCAGGAGAAGATAATGGGACACTATTCTCTGGGGTGTATTGTTTCAGTAACTTGTAAGTGAGAGAACTTTTTTCATTTTAAGTTAGATACAGGTGTTGAATAGCTAGCAAATTCAGATCTTGTAATGAAAGCTTTGAAGCCTTAAGGCAGATTTTTTTTCAGTCCCAGGGCAGAAGCATAAGCAGCCAACCAAAAGGAAATTAATACTTAGTTACATCCAACTGTGTCTGCATGTGAACTGCACTATAAAGAGCTTCCGCATTTCTACAGGTCCTGATGTGAGTTCTGCCTTAGCTACAATTCATGCTATAATTTTCAGACAATCTCTTCTCTCCTTTAACTTGATTGCTACACAATGAATGGGAAGAGCTTTGTGCCTCAGAAGGGGAGTCACACAAGCCAGCGTGTCTTACCTGACGGGAAGAAGGGATTTGAACAGGCATCTGGCATCTCTTATTTGCATGCCTTAACCACAGGGCCAAAAGTTATGAAGGAGGTTCACCTCTTGCTCAGATCTCTTTTGTGAGTCCACATGAGGGACCTGAATCAGAAGTGGCCTCTGAAAATGCCTAGTGGATTGGGCCCCAAAGGCAAGTTAGGTGGAAGAACATGTATCTTTCACCTGTTTTGTGAGCCATGTTGGGGCTTAGACCTCCAGATGCTTATAGTGTGCATATGTAGATGTAGATGCAGAAATATAGGTACCTAAGGACTTTTTAATGCAAAAATGTAGGCATCAAGTGAATTTAGGTGCTTACAATGTTCGAAGGCATCTGAACAGGCTTTTGTGAATCTCAGTGGGGCCTGATTCTGGGATTTAGGTGCCTAAAGTAGTGGTTAGGTGCCTAAATCCTTTTGTAAATCTAGCCCCAGATATCATATTATTTCCACAATTTATTTAAGTTTCGGGTGGGCTTTTTTGGGAGGGGATGAGCTAAACAGAGAAAAGTTAAGGGAGAGGAAGAGATGGTAATTGAAAGTTAAGGGAAGAGAGCAGGGCCAGCTCTAGGGTTTTTTTTGCCGCCCCAAGCATGCCTTCCCAACCTCTGGCCAAAAAAAGCCTTCCGAGAGTGCAACTGCTGAAGCAAAAAAAAAAAAAAGTGGGCAGAATGCTACCCTGGAATTGTGCCACCCCAAGCACATGCTTGGTTTGCTGGTGCCTAGAGCCAGTCCTGGAGGGGAGGGGATTATAAATAGGATAGGGAAAGGCAGAAGAAGGATGGAAGGAGAGGAGTGTGGAGGGGAGGTGGAGTGAGGCACAGCCTGCAGGAAGGGATGGGAGAAAGCTGGACCAAAAAGCTAATTAGCACCAGGGAGAGAATAACCAGAGCAAAACAGAAAAAAAAAGTCAGGCATTGATGATGACATCAGCGTCCAAATATTCATGCAGTATCTGCCTATTCACTATTCGGGAGGAACTTTTTCACTATTCCTGCTGCTAACTATTTCCAGGAGTTGCTTTCTGGAGCTTAGGAAACGGGTGTAGGTCACATGAAGTCTGGGAATTCTGATTGTTCGCTGCACATTTCTGGGTTCAAAGATGTTCAAGGATGGAGAAGGTGTACACGGATCTATAATACAACTAGCAAAGCAGACTAATTTTTAGGGATGAAGACCAAATGGTTACTAGCTTTTTTATTTCATTGCACAAGAGTGCTATACTTGCAGTACGTACAATAGAATTGCTAGAGCCACTAGCCTAAATCAGTTTCCTGGATGAAAACATATTACTTAATCCAAGTTTCATGCTCTTTATCCAAAAGAGCTGTAATTCAGACAGACAATCCACATTTCAACACTAACAAGAATGACAATGTAGGTCAAAAATCTCTCCAAGATTTCCAAAGCTAGAGTGCAAAACCAGAGAAGGCCATGTTAGGAAGGTTAACCTTATGTATAGTTAAAGCTCAAAAGAGGCTAGAACTTCTGTCACTAGTCCAAAGATGCAAATAAACTGGTTAGGACAGTCACACTGAAAGTATCTCAACGTGCAGAGAATCTTTCAATTTCTCTGTGTTCAATTTAACATTCCATCCAGGGCTCTAAAAAGATCTCTCAATTTTCAAGATATATATGAAAAGGAACTTCTAAATAAACACAAAACAGTATTATATTTGTCTTTTAAGTTTTGTTGAATGTCTTATGTTATGTCACTGGAATATCACCCGAAAGCTGGTTTGTACACATGATATGACTGAGAAGTTATGACCAGTTCTGAGAATGTGTACATCAGAATAACTCCAGCTACACTTTACAGTCCTTCTCTACTGAGTATCTCCATTGTTGGGAGATCTCCAGGGGTGAAAGTAACATAAAGGACTTACCAGTACGCCGGAGTTCTGAGTGAGACATGGCCTCAACGGGAAGAGGCAGGGCCTTTCAAAACTTAAAGGCCCTAGGGCTCCAGCTGTGGTGGGAGCCTCAGGGCCTTTAAATCACCCCAGAGCTACCAGCTGCAGAGGCGCTTGGGAGCCCCAGGACTCAGGGGAGAATTAAAGGGCCTGGGGCTCTGGCTGCCATGGAGCTCCGGGCCCTTTAAATCACCAGGGAAGCCCTGCTGCTATTACCCCTGGCAGCAGGGCTGGCTGGGGTAGAGGCGGCAGGGCTCCAGAGGCGATTTAAAGGGACCCTGGCAGCCAGGCTCAGGCAGGGATTTAAAGGGTCCGGTGCTCCAGTCACTGTGGGGAGCCCCAGGCCTTTCAAATGCTGCTGGAGCTCTGGCAGTGGGGCTCAGGAGGCACTTTAAAGGGCCTGGGTATCCTCGCAGCGGCTGGAGCTCTAGGACCTTTAAATCCCCGCCCGAGCCTGGCTGCCAGAGCTCCGGCAGTGATTTAAACGGCCTGGGGCTCCCCACAGCGACAGGAGCATTGGACCTTTTAAATCATCACCGGAGAGGCCGGTCCAGTCCGGCACAGCATACCCGTTCTTGCTGGTATGCCGTACTGGACCATACTAGCTTACTTTCACCTCTAGAGATCTCCTTGTTGTTTTTGTGGATACAGACCAACATGGCTACCCCTTGATGCTTGACATTTTTGGGAGGACTCTTTGACAGGATATGATGCATAGAGGGATCCTTTCTGGGGTGCAAAGCAGAGAGGGATCTTTATTGAAACTGCAGAGCTGAAATCACTATAGCTGGGTTAAGTGGTGGAGCCTTAGGGTAGGACCAGACAGCCCTTTTCAAGGGCCTGTAGAAATGCCTGACCAAGTAGACCTCAGGACTCTGAGACTATACTACCCACTGACATCCAACCATGGTGGGCGGCGGGGGGGATGGTGGTAGTGGACAGGAAAGGGTGAAGTTATGTGGTAAAGGCACATTGCTTCTTGGATGCATCCACGGTCAGATGAGGAAACTGAATTAATGGGCTATTGCCAAAGTTACCATGGTGAGTTATACTCTTTCATGTAGCTCTATTGTTGCTGGGGTCCCTTCCCCAATAAAGTTTTCCTTGTTTCAATATTCAGACTCAATGTTTGTGAGTGAGGAAGTATTGCCTAAGGGCACTCAACAAAGGTATTTTTTTATAGTTTAAGAGGGATATCTGAACCTGGCACTTATTGCTGCTGACCATACCTCTCTGAAGAATTGCAGAAGTAAAATCCTATAAGGAAAATCACATGCCTACTAAATATATTCTGACACAACAAGCAAACTTCAGGGTTGCTAATCATGCATGAATTTTTGTTTATTAGAATAACAGTTATGCATGATATAAATTGATAGTGATCTTACACAGCTCTCATTTCAAATTTGCAAAAATCAGAGCAAAACTCTTAGTACTTCACAGAAATGCTGCAGATGGTGTGGAAGTAGAGAAGGAACTGACAGGGATTTGTAGGGGATCTTAATGCAAGACAGTCTCTGTTAGCAAGAGTCAGGCTAGCTGGAGCCCTAATAACGCGAGATTTGTAGAAGCGAGGATTGTGTGAGGCGAGCGAGAAAGAACTACGTGAGAAGTTGTTGCGACCTTGTGTCGATATAAGGAATGTAAACTGGAATCTAAATAGAAGTGAGAAAAAGATATCAGGATGGCCTATGTATAAACAAAATGCAGCTGTTGCCTATTATTGCATGTAACAAAAATATAAATGCTTGCTGTAATTGTTTACCTGTGGAGAGACTTGCCTAGGAGGGGGAAACCCTGTATTCTAGCGCACTCCCTCCTTCTATACAATTTTAAAGAGAAAATAAAGTATCTGACTCTGCTGCACCCAGCTGAAAAGTGAGAACTAAGTTTTTCTCTCAACAATGGTGCAACTCTAGAATCTAATGTGGAAATGAAAGGCCCAAATAGTTTCCTTATGTAGCAGCAGAGATTAAACATAATGGAAGGATTTGAGAGAGCTGTATTTCTTTTTCTTTTGTCACTAATAAAAGCCCTATCAGCCTTGGTGAGATCACCCTTATGTGATAATTGTGCCGCTGTTAGTTCATCAAGGTGTAAATATCTGCAACAAGGAAAGAGGCTTGGAGTCTATTTTTTTTTTTTTTTTTAATGAAAACAGTCCTACTGCCATGTTACTTTAGAGTTTCACTTTAACTTTCAGATTTATGTAAATCAGAAATATGAATAATGGCTGTTTTATCACCTCTTTATTTTCACTTTTATTTTTACAGGATTTGAGGGCATGCTAATTCAGCTGAGCTCAACAAAAGCCTGTAAATAATGCATATGAATCCAAGAGCTCCTGATGTTATTTTAAATACTAACTACTATCTTCTGTAGCTTTCTCTCTTGTATTATAAGACTCATAATTGTGCTTCAAGTCACAGTACACAACCCTGAGTCTATTACCTGAGCCTTGACTACTCTTATTAAATTAAAAAATCTATTGGAAGCACTGACGATCACATAGTTTCAAACTCAATAAATTTGAGGGTTTCCTGGGGCTAGACTGGCATGCAGCATGACTCTGACTGAATAAGCCTATTGACAAGAAAGCTAAATTATTTTCTAGAAATGCTGAAACTGGAAGTAAAGATGGCTATGGTAGAGCTTTTTAACTGAGTATGTGACAAATCTGAAATGTAGCAGAAAGAAGTCTCTGAAGCTTAGTCAGTACCAGATAAATACGAATCTAATTAGAGGACAACTGTTAGAAATTGATTAAAAGGGGGATATACAAAGAAGAGCTAGATGAAATCTAGGTCAATAGTTCTTGCATAGAAATGCAGATTTGGAGTGACTGAAACCACTTGTGAATATGGGGTCTTTTCAGTTAATAGTGTCTCTTTCTTTTTTCTTTTTTCTTTTTTTTTTTTTTTACAAAGAAAGAATTGGAAATGTCAAAATAGCTTTTTTTTTTCTTTTTACTAGTAACAACATGATACTAATGATTAGTACTTGACTCTATGCTATTTAACATTTCTAGTCAATGATCTGGAAGAAAACAGAACTATCACTGATAAGGTTGTCAGTAGATCCCCAAAATGGGGAAGCAGCACATAATGAAGAGGACTGACCACTGATAGTGTGATCTGGATTGCTTGGTAAACTGGACACAAGCAAACAATACACATTTGAATATGGCTAAATGTATACATGTCAACAATTCATAAAGGTGGTTGAAAAATTGGAGAGGGCTTAGACTCATGAAAATGATTGAAGGATTAGAAAACATGTCTTCTAGTGATTGAGCTCTTTGAGTGTGTATATAGCATAACAAAGAAGATTAAGGGATGACTTGATTACAATTTACAGGGGAAATAAATATTTGATGATTTTTTTCTGCTAGATTGAAGAGCTAGGTATAATATAATCAATAGCTGGAAGCTGAAGCTAGATAAATTCAGACTGGAAATAAGGCATGCATTTTTAACTGAGTAATTAACAACTGGAACAATTTACCAAGGGTTGTGGTGGATTCTCCATTACTGACCATTTTTTAAGATATGCTCCAGGAATTATTTTAGAGAAGCTCTATTGCCTGACAGGAGGTCAGGTTAAATGATCACAATGGTTCCTGCTGGCTTTAGAATCCATCATAGGCATGATAGCAGAACCTTAATTATCTGAATTTCACTGTTTTGAATCTCTAGCAGGGATCATGTCTATGACAGGTTACCTGCAGATTGCCAACTGGAACTAGGGTGCCGCTGAGCCCTCTGACCGTTCCCCTCACACTGTGCTGCTGTGACAAGTTGCAAAACCCTCCAAGCTTGCACAGTCACCAGCGTTCACACAGGTAGGGACACACCCAGCTGCAGTCACATGCAGGCGCTCTAACCACCAGCCTAGGATCTCAGAGCACTCCTGTCCTGCCCTGGTCAAATCTGGCCAGTATATGGGTTTAACACCCAGTCCACCTCTCCCTCAATGTGAAGTCAAACGCACACTGGTTTGGATTAAAGCAAAAACAAATTTATTATCTACAAAAGATAGATTCCAAGTGATTAGAAGTGATAGCAAACAGATCAAAGCAGTTTACCTAGTAAATAAACAAAACCACAAACTGAGTTTAACATATTGGATAGATAGGATATGAATTAGCAGATTCGCACCCTGAGTGATAAAAAGGCTGGCAGATTCTTAAGGCACAAGGTTTCTTGGCTTTGGTGCTTGGGTTTCCCAGGTTTTCATACACAGGCTAGCAATCTCTTAGTCTGGTGCCATCATTTCCCTGCCCCAGTTCAGTCTTTATTCGTCAGGTGTTTTCAGATGTGGTGTTCTAGGGAGAGTGAGGTCCCCCATGATGTCATTTCCCCCTCTTTATATCTTCTTCTCACTTTTGCTGTGACCTGGGTCAAACAGTTCCCATTGTGTGGTGCTATCTCTGAGAGGTTTCTCTTGTACACAGTTCCTGGGGTAATCCTTGTGCTTGTGTGCATTGCCTCAATAAGCCATTAACATTGTTTGGCCTTTTTACTATTGTATCTGAAAGGCTGCTTGTGGATGTTTTCAACCTCACAACGTTTCAGTAACACATACATAGCCAAACTTCATAATTTTGCATATAACAATAGCACATATAATCCAATGAGAGATTAATGTCTAGCAGATCAAGACTTTAGAATACCTCACAAAGCATACTTTGTGCAAAGCATATGACAGTAGTGAATATTGTGGTGCCAAGGTGTCAGACTGACCCTGTGAGGACACTATGTAAATAATCAATGACTTTTCCTTTATTACCTAAGCATGCACTACTGAAATGTGAAACTATAGAGTAAATCCTGACCTCTCCTCCTAAACGAGTATGGAGTATGGTTAGCTCCTTATTTCCATATAGCTCAGCTGTGCATACAAAGTTGAGGGTGACTACATCCAATATGGAAGTGGGGAGGACTGGAGAGACTCTGTATCTACACTGTGGGCATATAGTGTTGAATGTCTGGAAGGCAGATGTGAATCAGCTCCTCACCCCTGCAAGCAAAGAATCCTGTGGCACCTTATAGACTAACAGACGTCTGTTAGTCTATAAGGTGCCACAGGATTCTTTGCTGCTTTTACAGATCCAGACTAACTCAGCTATCCCTCTGATACTTGTCACCCCTGCAAGTAATATTCCAAGAATGCTGGTCCATTTGTGTGGTTTTTGTTTTTTTCTCTGTCTGACTCTCCTCTCTGTGTGTCTCCTGTACAGGAGCTACAGGACTACTCCATCCCTGAAGCTGCAGTAATTCCCCTCTGGCAATGGAGGTGTGGGGGAAGGACTGAGTCAGAGTTCTTGAGTAGCAATCACAAAATCTGAATAACACAGTATCTTGCCCAGAACTCTTCTACTATCTTTCTTATTAGGGATGTGGGGGTGGCAACTTAGATGTGAGTGGCCTGTCCTTCCCAGCTGGCAGCTTTATTTTGGAGTTGCCAGTAGGATTGCTGGTCCTGGTTTTCAAGCCTATTTACTCTTCCTGTGGATTTCAAGTAGCTGGAGGGAACCTAGCCTTTCTAGTGATTCCACTCCCCAGTTACCTTCTATCATAATGGTATATGAGAGGAAAGAGGCATCACAGACTTGTGTCTAAGAGGAAATGGGTTTGGACAGCCACATATTAGTACAGCTGCCCGTCTGCAAGTCTCTGTCCTCAGTCTTAATCCTTCAGAGGGGCAGAACCCCAGAACATCTCCAGCTTTAAACCCCACTGTGCAGCAAGGATGGTGGGAGATCAGAACCAGCAGGTGAAGTCACTACAAGCAGTTTAGAGGTGGCTTCCCCTCACTGACAGCAAACCTGGAAGAGCAGGGATTCTCTCTCCAGCTTAGCGACCAGCCATATTATCCATCTGGGTAAGGAGTCAGGATACAATTCCTTCCCGCTTCTGCCTCCTCATGTTCATTTCCCTGCCCACTTTTTGGACTACAGTGGCGGCTGCAGGATCCTACCACTGGTATTACCAACCTCCAGTATTCAAAAATCATTAGTCAGGCTCCAAAATCATGAAATTTTTTTAAAATATCTCAACTAGTAACAATGACATTTGAGGTTTTATTTGCCTTCTGGTTTGTAAGCCTTTGGGGTTCATGTTCGCAAGTTCTTTCTGAAATAATGAAGGCTAGAAATGTACTTAAAAAGAAAATGGAAGATATAATACTCATAATCACATGACCCAACAAACTGGGGCTCTAAAGAAAAGGCCAAATATCACAAGACTTGGCAAAGCTGCTGCAGAGCAGGGCTTCAGGGAATCTTTTGCGATTGCAACCTCTTTTTCTGGCCAGTCTTCTGTCAGCCTGGGAGTTATCTTTCTCTGGGGAAGACTGGATAGCGAATCAAGCTTATAATTTCATTGTCCCATTACAATATTTTTATAGCAACGTGTTTATTGCAGCAAAGAAATACTTGTGGCTATTCATGTGTGGAGAGGTGAGAATAAATAAGACTGGGTAACATCCTTTGTGGTAGTAATTTTCCCTCAGAAGGCCCAAATCCTGCCCTCTGTTTTCCCTTTACAGCTTGCACTGAAGTTATTGAGAATTGTTTATGTGTATATTTGTAGAAGCCTATTCAAGAGAGACCTGTCAATGAGTTTACATTGGGCTAAAGCATACTTTCAAGATTTTTAGTTCTAATTATTCCCATATATTTTACATCTTCTGGTAATTCTCCTCTGCCAAGTGAGCTCAAGTGGCATCCATTATTTGTTAGAAATGTAACAGACTCCCAAGTTGATTTAATAATTGATGATTTAGGGGAGACTGGGGTATGTCAGAGGAGTAAAGTGTGCAGGGTGCCTTTCTTCCTTACTCCCTTTGTTCCCAAAGCTTCAATAGGGCACTAAGTGAAAGTTGTCTAATTAGTTATAATAATCCAGACATAGCTGATGACTGATCAGTTATAAATAATATTGCCAGCAGCATACATATTATCATTTTTTGTCTTCAGCTCTTCTTATTATAATTCTCTTGATCTTGATCTGTATTCCAGCTGCAGTTAAAAGGTTTCAAGGCAGTTAAACTAGCATGCTCACAATAATAATTATTGTTCTTTATCGGTACACTCTTATTATAAGTCTTGAGTCGGACTGTTTGCCTGCCTTTCAGCCATCATGTGATTCTTCCTTTGCTAACACACTTGTGGGGTACTTTATATACAGTGGTTGGAGCTGGAACATTAATAAGCACTGAACGTAAATATCAGGTACACATACGCTCCCATATATATTCATCATTGGCTAGATCTGCAGCTGGTGTAAATGGATATTTTTTCATAACTGGGGATCTGGTCCCATATTCTAGTGTCTTATTAAGAAGCTCAGAGATAAGTCTTAAGAGTTACTAAAAACTGATACAGAAAGGTGGAATTTTGCCTAGTGGAATTCTGCATGGCCCTGAGTTAGTCAGAGGCACAGTGACAGATCTGTATTGGCAATTCATTCAGCAGGCACAAAAAACAGGGCACAGGCAGGGAGCCTGCCTATTATTTGTATTGTGAAAGCAGCGAGGAGTCACATAAATCAGGACCCCACTGTGCTAGGCACTGTACAAACACAGAACAAAGAAATGATCCCTGTTTCCAACAGTCTGGCTACACATAAATAGCTACAGCGGCACCACTGTAGTGCTTAAGTAAAGACACTACCTACTCTGACAGGAGGGGTTCTTCTATTGGCGTAGGTACTCCACTTCCCTGAGAGGTGGTAACTAGGTCAAAAGACACATTCTCTTATCAACCTAGCACTGATTACACTGGGCATTAGGTCAGTTTAACTGCGTCACTCAGATGTGGATTTTTTACACCCCTGAGTGACCATTATGTTGGTCTAATTTCCTAGTGTAGATCAGGCTTAACTCTAAAGCAAGAGACAGCAGGTGGGTACAGACTGGAAGATTTGGATATGTTTCAGACCTTCTGAAAATGTATCCTGTGGGGTTAAGTGCATGTCTTCCCTTTTTAAACAAGTCCGACCATTTATTCTAATACGTGGCTAAACAATCCTTTGATATACAAAAGACATTTCTAGCTGAATATCCTATTTAGCCAAATGTTAAAGTCTAAGGACCAAATTCTTTGGAAAAATCAATAGAAAGGGAAAATTTAACAGAAAATATGAACGCAATCAATTGGTTGCTTTGAGGAGCTATTTGTCACTTAGTAAGGCATGGCTGCCTTGTCTTTCTGTGCAGTTTCCCTGTGGAAATCTGCTTCTGTTTTTTTAATACCAGGGCAGCCACAGGGAAACTCCTTTTTGATGCCTCTGATCCATACCCTTTTCTTGGGCTGTTGGGTTAAATCAGAAGCCATGATACAATTGTGTGCGTGTATGTGTGTTTCACAACTTTATATCTTCCTTTCCAGTAATAGATAGAAGCCACTCAATGTTGCAAGGAGCAGCATTAACCTAAATTAGGTTCCCCACCCCCCAGTTAAAAATCCACCTGTTTCTGAAGTTCAGACCTATTTCCTGGCTTCACCTGCCTAGTCCCAGAAGCCTGAAATCCTGAGGACCCTCAGCTGCATGTGTTCCAAAGGGGCTTGCATGGGCTCAAGAAGGCAGGAAATATGCCATATAAGCAGTGCCACCCTTATGAACTTAAGACTACATTTGACTAGAATTTCTCCTTTGCTACCCTTCACCGTTGGAAGCATGGGTTGCTAAACTGTTAAAGTCTTTTCATTTTAGAATGATGCATTTCACAGCAGCCAACAAATGTCAATGCAACTTTTCCAAATTACATTGTAGGAGTGTTTTATTGAAGTGATGGCAATATCTCAGGGACATTGTGTCATAAATAGATAGCTAAGGGTTAATGTTTCTTTTACCTGTAAAGGGTTAACAAAGGCAACCAAACACCTGACCAGAGGACCAATCAGGAAACCGGATTTTTCAAAGCTCAGGGGAGGGAATTTTTTGGGGTTTTTGTCTTTGTCCCTGGCCTCTCAGCTTATGAAAGAAGGGGGAATTTCCCTTTTTCTATCTGTAAAGCTTTCCCCTCAATCTTTCATCTTCATTTCCCAAGTTGTAAAGTTAAAAGGGTGAGCAAAACAATTAGACTTTATATGTTTTGTTTGTATTTACGTGTGTTGTGCTGGAATTGTTTTAAATTGTAATCTTCTTTTTGAATAAAACTGTTTTTTCATATTTTTCTTTTAACAATTTGGAACTCTGTATAATTTTCACCCTTGATACAAGAAGAAATATTTTTAATGCTTTTTTCTTTCTTTTTTTATTAGCTTTCTTTTTAAAACCTGTTTGAGGTTTTTCTCTGGTTTAAGGCTAAGGAAACGGAAGGAGGGGGAGAATCTCTTTGTTTAGCTTGACTAGGTTTGGAATGCAGCCTCAGGGAAGAAGGAGGGGGGAAAAGGTAAATTGCCCTCTCTGTTTTTGCATTCAGGGAGTTTTAGTAACAGTACGCCCAGGAAACCCGGGAGGGGGAGTGGGATGAAAGAATAAAAGAAAGACAAGGGAGGAGGTTTTTTCCCTTTTTGGTGGGAGACTCGGGGCTTCCTGAAAGTCCCTTGGGTCCCCCAGAGAAGGTTTTTGGGAGACAGAGAGGAGTCCAGGCCCTGAAATTCCCCTGGCTGGGTGGGCAGCGAGAAATCAGAATCTAAGTAAGGAAAACTTAAAAAGGTTTCATGCAGCTTCTTCAGTTTTTGGAACGCTAAGGTTCAAAATCTGAGTAGGGAAGCTTACGAACATCAATGCTTCCTTTTAAAAATATAAGGGAAAGAAGCCAGTAGGAGTATATTATTTTTCTTTTTTCTCTGCTAGGGCTTTTTAGCAGAGAGAAAGGGTTTGGTTTTAAAAGGAGCCAGAGAGAAATTTTTTTTTTTTTTGTTTCTCTCTCAGTTTGCTGCTCAGTTTGGCTTGCTTTTTAAGCAAGGAGCCATTAAGGTGACAAAGGGTCTTTTGTTAAACAATAGAACTTCCGATTGGGAGTCAAGTACCCAGCAAACACACACAGGTAAATAAAGTGGTTTGTTTTGTTTAATTTGCATAAAAAGCTTAGCTAGAAGAGAAGTTAAAAAAGGGCACTGTTGCTAGGCAAACCCAGAGAGACAACAGAGAGCCAGCAGTTCAGACAATAAACACCAGAGGCACCCCAACACAAGAAAACAGGAACCATGACTTCCAAGGAAGAACCCTAAAGATGCAGAGCAAACTGGGCAACAAACCATAAAGAAGATGAACAAGACAGATAAAACAACTAAGAAAAAATAAGAGATGGAAGCCCATAAAAGAGAAAAGAGGCAGCCCAAAAAAGCAGCCAAAACTGAGAAAAGAACAAAAAAAAAAAATGCAGCCACAAGAAGCTACAAGAAAGCCACAAAGAAGAAGAAGAAGATGCAGCCCACCACAGATAGAATCCAGAGGGAGAAAAAACCAACAAGAAAGTGAAGAGAAAACAGAGAGAGGCCCACCGGCAGAACTGGAATTAGAACAGGCTAAGCAACAGAAACCCAACCAATCCTAACAACCCTTCGCCAAGTTGTTCCCACAGCACAAGAAATTTCCCACTACAAGGCAGGTGATGACACTGAGGCCTTCTTAGAAAATTTTGAAAGAGCCTGCATTGGGTACAGCATCTCTGAAGACCAGTACATGGTAGAGCTGAGGTCACACCTCAGTGGACCCTTAGCAGAGGTGGCGGCTGAAATGCCAAAGGACAAAATGAACGATTATAAACTGTTTCAAACCAAGGCCAGATACAGAATGGGGATAACCCCGGATCATGCCCGTCGGCGTTTCAGAACCCAAAAGTGGAAACCAGATGGGTCATTTCCCAGACACGCCTACTACGTTGAAAGAATTATGAGGCCTGGATATCAGGAACCAATGTTAAATCCATGGACGAACTGCACCTCCTCATACAAATGGAGCAGTTCTTGGATGGTGTTCCTGAGGACATAACACGGTACATACAAGATGGAAAACCCAAAAATCTCACCGAGGCGGGGGAGATTGGAGCCAAATGGATGGAAGTGGCAGAAAGCAAGAAAGCTACTGTAAAGGGGAATGAAAACCCCAGGGGGCACACCGACAATAAACCCTACACAACCGAGGGCAACCCAAGACCCCACCTACAACCCAAGGAAAGCCACAGACACCCTATTCTTCCACCTCACCAGTCTCCAGTAACTCACCTCGACCCAGTGACCCGTCAGCTGGAAGATGCTATAAGTGTAATGAACTGGGACATATAAAGGCCAACTGCCCAAAGAACCCCCACCGGGTGCAAGTCATTACACCACCATCACACCAAAGATCCCCAGGCCCAGATACCTCTCAAATCCCCTTGGAGCGAAGGGAAATTTGAGAGTGGGCGGAAAGAAGGTTACCGCGTGGAGAGACACGGGGGCACAAGTGTCAGCTATCCACCAATCCTTCGTGGATCCCAAACTCATCAACCCAAAGGCCAAAGTGACCATTTACCCCTTCATGTCACAAGCTGTAGACTTGCCTACAGCTGAACTGCCTGTCCAGTACAAAGGCTGGTCAGGAATGTGGACTTTTGCAGTCTATGACAATTATTCCATCCCCATGCTACTGGGGGAAGACTTGGCCAACCAGGTGAAGCGGGCCAAGAGAGTGGGAATGGTTACACGCAGCCAAACCAGGCAAGCTTCCAGACCCATTCTGTTCCTGAGCCGTCCACAGGGAACCCGTCTGTGTTACCAGAGACCCAGACAGAGGTAGTGGACCCGGATCCCCTGCCAACGGCTGAAACCAGCCACAGCACCTCCAGTCCCAGGCCCGGAACTGGAACAGCAACCAGCACCAGCACCAGCAATTGCAACCACATCTTCAACCTCAACGCCAGAGGGGGCCAGCGAGCCTGAACTGGCAGAAGCAACAGACAACCATACCAAGAGGCTCAGCCAGAGCCTGAAATACCCCAGGTGCACCAGCGGAGAGCGGTTCACCAGCAACGGAAACAACCCCATCACCTACATCGCTTCCAGAGGGACCAAGCCCAAGTCCACAGTCTGAGGAAGAACTGGTGTCCCCAGCCTCAAGGGAACAGTTCCAGACTGAGCAGGAAGCAGATGACAGCCTTCAGAAAGCTTGGGTGGCGGCACGGAGCACCCACCGCCTCTCAGCTCTTCTAACCGATCCGGTTTGTTATAGACCAAGGACTTTTATACAAGGAAATTCTTTCTGGTGGACACCAGGAAGAATGGCAGCCGCAAAAACGGTTGGTGGTTCCAACTAAGTACCGGGGGAAGCTCTTAAGCTTAGCCCATGATCATCCCAGTGGCCATGCTGGGGTGAACAGAACCAAAGACAGATTGGGGAAGTCCTTCCACTGGGAGGGGATGGGCAAGGACGTTGCCAAGTATGTCCGGTCTTGTGAGGTGTGCCAAAGAGTGGGAAAGCCCCAAGATCTGGTCAAGGCCCCTCTCCAGCCACTCCCCATAATTGAGGTCCCATTTCAGCGAGTAGCTGTGGATATTCTGGGTCCTTTCCCAAGAAAGACGCCCAGAGGAAAGCAGTACGTACTGACTTTCGTGGACTTTGCTACCCGATGGCCGGAAGCAGTAGCTCTAGGCAACACCAGGGCTAAAGCGGTGTGCCAGGCCCTAACAGACATTTTTGCCAGGGTAGGTTGGCCCTCCGATATCCTTACAGATTCAGGATCTAATTTCCTGGCAGGCACCATGAAAGACCTGTGGGAAACTCATGGGGTGAATCACTTGGTTGCCACCCCTTACCACCATCAAACCAATGGCCTGGTCGAAAGGTTTAATGGAACTTTGGGGGCCATGATCCGTAAATTCGTGAATGAACACTCCAATGACTGGGACCTAGTGTTGCAGCAGTTGCTCTTTGCTTACAGGGCTGTACCACATCCCAGTTTAGGGTTTTTCCATTTGAACTTGTGTATGGCCACGAGGTTAAGGGGCCATTACAGTTGGTGAAGCAACAATGGGAGGGGTTTACACCCTCTCCAGGAACTAACATTCTGGACTTTGTAAGCACCTACTAAAACACCCTCCGACACTCTTTAGCCCTTGCTAGAGAAAACCTAAAGGATACTCAGGAAGAGCAAAAGCCTGGTATGATAAACATACCAGAGACGTTCCTTCAGGTAGGAGACCAGGTTATGGTCTTAAAGGCGCAACAGGGCCATAAGATGGAAGCATCATGGGAAGGGCCATTCACGGTCCAAGAGCGCCTGGGAGCTGTTAACTACCTCATAGCATTTCCCAATTCCTCACTAAAACCCAAAGTGTACCATGTTAATTCTCTCAAGCCCTTTTATTCCAGAGACTTACAGGTTTGTCAGTTTACAGTCCAGGGAGGAGATGACGCTGAGTGGCCTGACGGTGTCTACTACGACGGGAAAAAAGACGGTGGCGTGGAAGAGGTGAACCTCTCAACCACCCTGGAACGTCTGCAGCGGCAACAAATCAAGGAGCTGTGCACTAGCTTCGCCCCATTGTTAGCCTACCCCAGGACGCGACTTGAACAGGCATACCACTCCATTGACAAGGTAATGCTCACCCAATTTAGAACCCCACCCTACCGGCGTGTCTCCTCACCCCAAGCTGCTATAGAACGGGAGATCCAGAACATGCTACGATGGGTCATAATATGCTTCATCCTACCAGTGCATGGTCATCTCAGTGGTTCTGGTACCCAAATCAGATGGAGAAATATGCTTTTGCGTGGACTACCGTAAGTTAAATGCGGTTAAACCGTCCAGACAACTATCCAGTGCACGCACAATGAGCGTATTGGAAAAGTTGGGACATGCCCAATATCATCTCTACAATAGGACTTAACCAAGGGGTACTGGCAAGTATGCTAGATTGAATCCGCCAAAGAAGAGGTCAGCATCATACCATGCAGGGGTGTATGACATTAATGTACTTCTTTCGGCCTGCAAAATGCACCCGCCACCTTCCAAAGGCTGGTAGATGGATCTACTAGCAGGATCTGGTCGGAATATGCAGTTGCCTACCTCGATGATGTGGCCATTTTTCTGACTCATGGGCCGAACACCTAGTAACACCTGAAAAGTTCTGAGTTGCATCAGGCAGGCATGTTAAGGCCAAAAGTTCAAATAGACCAAAACTAGACTTACCTGGCGACACCAGTGGTCAGCAGAACCATAAACCCCCTACAAGGCAAGGTGGAGGCTATCCAAAAGTGGCCTGTCCCAAAGTCAGAAGAAACAGGTCCCATTCCTTCTTAGGCTTGGCCGGGTATTACAGGTGATTTGTACCACACTACAGCCCAAATCGCTGCCTCACTGTACCGACCTGACCAAAAAGCATCCAGCGAATGCAGGTTAAGTGGACTGATCAGCTGTCAGAAGGCCTTTACCCAACTTAAGGCGATGCTCATGTCTGACCCTGTGGTAAGGCCCCGGACTTTGACCAACCATCCTAGTAACCACCATGCATCTGAGAGTGTATAGGAGCAGTTCTCTGCAGGAAGGACCAGACCACAATTCCATTCCTGCGTGTTTCTCAGCAAGAAACTTGTCTGAGAGGAAAAGCCACTGGTCAGTCGTGAAAGGAATGCTACGCCACTGTGTACGCCCTGGAAAAGCTGCGCCCATACCTGGGGATGGCGGTTCAGCTACAAACCGACCATGCTGCGCTAAAGTGGCTTCATTACAGCCAAAGGGAACACAAAAAACTTCTTCGTTGTGAGATTTAGCTCTCCAAGATTTTGATTTTGAAATTCAACACATTTCAGGAGCTTCCAACAAAGTAGCTGATGCACTCTCCCGTGAGAGTTTCCCAGAATCCACTGGTTAAAAATTGTCCTTAAAATGTAGAAGTCTTGTGGTTTACATACTTAGTAGTAGTATTACTGTGTGTGCATGAGACTTTAATTGTGCTTTGGGGGGGGGAACTTCACATTTGTTACAGTGTTTGTAAGCAATTGAAGTCAAATGAAGGCATGTTGACTGAGAAAACAATGGGGGAGAGAAAAGGGGAAAGCATAGGGCAAGAGGAACAAAGCTCTCTGGTAATGTCAGTCCTCAGCTGTGTGTAACAGCAGATAACTATAGTTTCTGGTACTGTGTTTTAATCATGTACTAGACAGACTGACCAAGGAAACAGAAGTCTGAATTACATGGAAAAAAACTGTCAAAGCTTGCTAGGTTATTCAGCTTGTTGTAACAAAAAGACACTTTAATTTGGTGATTCACCTTCAATTTACTGTAGGATATATTTGACAATTGTGTGTGTTGCTCATCTTGTCTGGCACACGGGGACTGAACCAGGGACTTGTATAGCTGAAAAGATGAGTATTTATACCTTTAGCTAAAGAACCAAGCAATGTAATTGACATCTGTAGTAGACACACTCATTCTCTGTGGATTGGATACAGAGAGGGGATACATAAAACACTGACCATCAGGCTCTCTTCGAGATCACTGCTTTCCAGGATACAGTCTCCCACTTTGTAGGTATGGTCTGCATTCTTTGTACCTAGATATGACCTTGTATTTGGCTGTATTAAAACTCATTTAAACCAAATGTGTCCATCTTACCAAGCAATCATAAGAACAGCCATAGTGGGTCAGACCAAAGGTCCATCCAGCCCAGAATCCTGTCTACCAACAGTGGCCAATGCCAGGTGTCCCAGAGGGAGTGAACCTAACAGGTAATGATCAAGTGATCTCTCGCTTGCCATCCATCTCCACCCTCTGACAAACAGAGTCTAGGGACACCATTCCTTACCCATCGTGGCTAATAGCCATTAATGGACTTAACCTCCATGAATTTATCTAGTTCTCTTTTAAGTCCTAGCCTTCACAACCTCCTCATGCAGGGAGTTCCACAGGTTGACTGTGCGCTGTGTGAAGAAGTACTTCCTTTTATTTGTGTTAAACCTGCTGCCTAATTTTAATTATTTATGACTTCGTCTTAGTCTTTATCGGGAAACAAAGCAGTAAAAACTTCTTATTCACTTCCCACACCACTCGTGATTTTATATTCCTTCTTGCCATATCCCCCTTAATCTTCTCTTTCCAAGATGAAAGTCGTACTCTCTTTAATCTCTCCCCAATGTACCGCCTCCAAACCTCTAACATCTATGTTGCCTTCTCTGAACTTTTTCTAGATCAAGACTTGCTTCTGCTATGTATTGTCCTTTCCTCATATGTTATTTACCACTCCTTCAGTCTTTGTGATACTTGGCAAACTTATACAGCAGTATTCACTTGTCTATGATAATTTGCATCACTTCCAATCATCATGAGGCTCTGGATATTCTCCTTAAAATTGCGGACACCCACCACGTTTTGCCATCCTCTGACTCCTCCACAACAAACATGATATACAGTCATCAGCTAATGGATTTCAAATATGATCCCCTTCCAAGTTAAGACAGGAGTTTAATCAATGGTAATGCATTTGCTCACTCCTTTATTCCATCTTGCCTGCTTGATTCATCCTCCTTCTCACATGCGAACAAGCTCCCCTCCAGAATTAAATTCAGTACAGAATGGACTGCAAGCCTCTTCAACTTTTTTCACTACCCAATCAGACAAGACTGTTAAGCGTTTTTTCCCGCACTTTGAACTTTAGAGTGCAAATTGTGGAGATTGGCATGAACCTTTAAGCTTTATACTAGCTTAGATTTTCGGTACCTCCTACCAGCCAGATAAATTCACGTGTGATGTTGGGCACCCTCTCCTGTTGCCTCCCCAACTTTCCCCCTCCTGGGCCTGCCTTGAGAGAGCTTCGACATTTCCCGGTAAACTATTTAAACTCCTTGAATCTTTAAAAAAAAAAAAAAAAAAAAAAAAAAAAAAAGGAGGAATAGAGGAAATAACCATTCCCCCCTTGTCCCCACCATCCTGGTGAGTTCTAGACCAATCCCTCTGTAGATCTTTAAAAAGAAAATCAATCAGATTCTTTAAAAAGAAAGGCCTTTAATTAAAGAAAGGAAAACGTAAAATTGATTTCTGGTAAAATCAGGATGGAAAATGCTTTACACGGGTACTTAGTTCTATAGACCGAAGGGACCTCACCCACAGCCTATAGATTCCAAGTTACAGCAAACAGAGGTAAAACCTTCCAGCCAAAAAAGAAACATTCACAGTTTGAGAAAATACATAGACTAATCACCTTGCCTGGCTATTACTTACTATTTGAAACCATGAAGGACTGATCCAGAAAAATTTGGGAGACCTTGGATATACGTCTGGTCCTCTTATGCCAAGAGGCGAACAACCATCCAAAAAACAAAAAGCACAAACAAAGACTTCCCTCCACCAAGATTTGAAAGATCTTTGTCCCTCTATTGTCCTCTGGTCAGTGTCAGCCAGGTTACTTGAATTTCTTAACCCTTTACAGTAAAGACATTAACCCTTAACTATCCGTTTATGAACACGTGGCTTCCCTCCCCCCAAATTTAGACAGTGTGGAACCATACTGTGGTTGATTTCTTCGTGAACTTTAGAATAAACAGGTTAATAAAACACATGTACCCTTTATCAATACTACTCATTATTAAACTAAGACTCTTTTTACATTTCAATGACAATTTTTTAACCAGTTGATTCTGGGAAGACTTTCACGGGAGTTAACCTCCATTGAAGCAGTTTTTGTTGTTTCCTTGCAGTATGTAAGCCACTTTAGTGCAGCATGTTCAGTTTTGTAGCTGGAAACCCATCCCCAAACCGTAGGTGTGTGTGTAGCTTCCAGGGCATACACATTAGCGTAGCATTCTTTTTTCACTGATTGACCAGTGCTTTTCCTCTCAGTTTTCTGCTGAGAACAGACAGGAGGAATTTGATCCGGTCCTTCCGCATTAAAACTGCCCCATACCACGCACCAGATGCATTGTAGTTACTTAGGAACTGCAATTTTTCTGGTCAGCGAGCTCCTGGGGGCCACTTTAACACTAATTAATGGCTCCTCGAAGGCGTGTTGAGGTGCGCTGAGTTTATGATAGGACCGTTCAACTTCGACTGTGTGTGAAGCCCCTTTGAATATAACTCATCAGTATACGACTTAACTGCATTGGCTGCGTCTTTATGGTCAGGTCCGGTCATGAGGCACGATTTGGCGTAGTGGGTACAAATCGGCCTGTAATACCCGGCCAAGCCTTAAGAAGGCATTGGACCTGTTTCTTGACTTTGGACAGGCACTTTTGATAGCATCCACTTGGCCTGTAAGTGAGTTATCTTCTGACCCACCTGGTGTCCAGGAAGTCCTCTGTCTGTTGGCCTATTTGACCCTTTTAGTCGTTAGTTTCATGCCTGCCTTGATGGTCCAAAGACTTTCTCCAAGTGTGCACTCGGTTGGGGTTCTTGGGGCAATTGGCCTTTATATGTCCCAGTTCATTACATTTAAAATATTGCCCATCTGACTGGTCACTGGGCCGAGGTGGGTTGCTGGAGACTGGTGAGGTGGGACAATAGGGTGTCTGTGGCTTTCCTTGGGTTGTAGGTGGGGTCTTGGGTTGTCCCCGGTGATAGGGTTTATTTTCAGTTTGTCCCTTCTGATATTTGCTCCCCTTGCTAGTAGTTTTTTTTCTTTTCTGCCACTTTCACCCATCTGGCTCCAATCTGCCTCACCTCAGTTACAGTTTTGGGCTTCCCATCTAGAATGTACCTTTCTATTTCCTCAGAAACACCCTCTAAGAACTGCTCCATTTGCATTAGGAGGGACAGCTCTTCCAGAGATTCAGCATTTGCTCCTGATATCCAGGCATTCTTTGCAATGTGGTAGGCGTGTCGGGTAAATGACACATCTGGTTTCCACCTTTAGGGCTCTGAACCGCCGGCAGGCATGCTCAGGTGTTAGCCCCATTCTGATTCTGGCCTTGGTTTGAAAAAGATCATAATCGTTCATGCATTCCTTAGGCATTTCAGCCGCCACCTCTGCTAAAGGTGGCCTCAGTTCTATCATGTACTGGTCTGTAGAGATGTTGTACCCAAGGCAGGCCCTTTTAAAATTTTCTAAGAAGGCCTCAGTGCCATCACCTGCCCTGTAGATGGGGAATTTTCGGGGGTGGGAAACAGTACCTGGAGAAGGGTTGTTAGGGTTGGCTGGTACATCCAGCTTAACCTTTGCTAATTCCAGGGACTGCTTGTGGGCCTCCCTCTGGATCTCCATCTCTTTTTGTTTCATCTCTATAGCTTTCTTGTGGGCCGCTTCTTCCCTGGCTATTTCTGCATTAATTAATTCCATCCGTCTCTTATGTTCGTTGGTTTTTCTCTGTTGCTTCCAGCCTATCCATTTCTAGTTTGTTAGTTGCTCCACTGGTACTCATTTTTCTGCTTTCTTGTGCTGGCCACACCCTCTCTGCAGCTCACTGAAACTGGGATGCACTCCGCTCAGGGCTGCTTGGTTAACAGAGATTTTCTAACTAGCTATACCCGAAACGTAGAAAGAAAGAAAACAATTCAACTTGTAAATGCCTTTTGCTAGCTGTTGGCTCACAGCTTGAAGCCTCCTCTTAACAAAGACCCTTGTTAAAAAAAAAAACTTAACACCTCTGCTCTCAGGCTGCTTTCTAAGCAGCTAGAAAGGAGAGAGAAAAAAATCCTACTGGCTTTTGGTTCTTAAAAAAAAAATCCCACTTCTAACGCCATGTCAAGGTTTTTTCCCCAACTTTGAACTTTAGAATGCAAATGTGGGGACTTGCATGAACACTTCTAAGCTTAATTACTAGCTTAGAACTGTACGCTGCCTGTCCCCTCCCTGGGCTGCCTTGAGAGGCTTCACCAATTCCCTGGTGAACACAGATTTAAACTCTTTGGATCTTAAAAAAAGGAGGAAATAACCATTCCCCCTCCTTTCCCCCACTAATCCCTGGTGAGTTCAGACCCAATCCACTTAGATCTTACAACAAGGAAAATCAACCAGATTCTTAAAAAAAGAGCTTTTAATTAAAGAAAGAAAGGGTAAAAGTGATTTCTGTAAAATCAGGATGGAAAATGCTTTACAGGGTACTTAGATTCATATAGACCAGAGGGACCTCCCCTCACAGCATTAGATTCCAAGTTACAGCAAACAGAGGTAAAAATCCTTTCAGCAAAAAGAAACATTTACAAGTTGAGAAAACAAACATAAGACTAATCCGCCTTACCTGGCTATTACTTACAATTTTGAAACATGAAAGACTGATTCAGAAAACTTTGGAGAACCTGGATGTACGTCTGGTTCCTCTTAGTCCCAAGAGCGAACAACGCCCAAAAACAAAAAGCACAAACAAAAACTTCCCTCCACCAAGATTTGAAAGTATCTTGCCCCCCTATTTGTCCTCTGGTCAGGTGTTAGCCAAGTTTACTGAATTTCTTAACCCTTTACAGGTAAAAGAGAAATTAACCCTTAACTATCTGTTTGACAGACTATCATTAAATCAGTCACTGAATTCCAATATGCAGATGACTGAACCCCGTGCACCGATTCAAAAGAAAATATTCCAAAAAATAGTTGGCACTTTCTCTGAGGCCTACAACAAACTCGGCCTCACACTCAACAACAAGGAAACTAAAGTACTCCACCAACAGGCTCTGAATCATGAGGATTCTGATCCCATAATTCAGATCAATAAAGAGACCCTGGAGAACATTGACCACTTCCTTTATCTCGGCAGTTCTCTGGTGCAGAAAGCTGATATTGATGAGGAAATTCAACACTGCCTTAAATATGCCAGTGCAGCTTTCAGACGCTTAACAAAATGTGTCTTCAAAGATCATGGCATCAAGCATCAAACCAAGCTTCTCATGTACCAGGCCACGGTTATCCCTGTTGTCTTGTATCATGCCCAGGTCATGTATAGTAGATACCTTAAAAGTTCTTAAACAATACCGTATACAGTGACGTCACAAGATCTTCTGAATCAAGTGGGATGACTGACACACAAACATCTGTGTTCTGTCCCAAGCCAAAACCTTCAGCATTGAAGCTATGATCATCCACCGCCAACTCTGTTGGGTTGGTCATGTTCTTCAAATGCTAGAAAATAAACTCCCACAGTAGGTCATGTCTCACAACTGAGCCATGGCCAATGGACATATGGCAGGCAAAAAAGTGCTTCAGAGCAAACATAAGGTTGGGAAAATGGCACTATATTTGTTCATGTATAAAAAGAGGAGTAAAGACAACCCATAGAATTACAGACCAATCATCTTAACTTTAATATCTGGAAAGATTATGGAGCAGGTAATTAAGCAATCAATTTGCAAACACCACGAGGATAAAGTAATAAGTAACAGTCAGCCTGGATTTGTCACAAACAAATTATATCAAACCCACCTAATAGCTTTCTTTGACAGGGTAACTAGCCATGAGGATAGGGAGAAGCAGTAGATGTGGCATATTTTGACTTTAGTCAGCTTTTGATACTGTCTTGCATGACCCTCTCATAAATAAACTAGGTAAATACAGCCAAGATGGAGCTACTATAAGATGGGAGCATAACTTGTTGGAAAACCATTCTCAGAGACTTATTCACAGTCTACCTGGCAGAGCATATTCAGTGGGGTCCCACAGGGATCAATTCTGGGTTCAGTTCTGTTCAGTATAGTCATTCATGATTAGATTTAGACAAGTGTACCCTTATGCCATTATAAAGTTTGCAGCCAATACCAGGCTAGGAGGGGTTGCATGTGCTTTGAAGGATAGGATTAAAATTCAAAATGATCTGGAGAAATGGGCTGAAGTAAATATGATGAAATTCAATAAGGACAAATGCAAAATACTCCACTTAGGAAGGAACAATCAATTGTGCACGCATACAAAATGGGAAACAACTGACGAGGCAGGAGTAGTGTGGGGTCACAGTGAATCACAAGCTAAACACAAATCAACAGTATCACACTACTGCCAAAAACCTAACATAATTCTGGGATGTATTAGTAGGAGTATTGTAAGCAAGACTTGGAGTAATTCTGCTGCTCTCCTCCAGACTGATTGATTAAGCCTCAACTGGAGTAATGTGTCCAGTTCTTGGTGCCACATTTCAGGAAAGATGTGGACAAACTGGAGAATGTCCAGTGGTACAGAACAAAAATGATTAAAGGTCTAGAAATCATGACCTAAGAGAAGACTGAAAAAAAAAAAGGGGGGGGGGAGTAGTTTAGTTTGGAAAAGAGAAGACTCAGATGGGACACAACAGTTTTCAAGTATATAAAAGATTGTTACAAGGAGGAGGGATAAAAATTTGTTTCTGTCCTCCTCTGAGAATAGGACAAGAAGCAGTGGGCTTAAATTGCAGCAAGGGAAGTTTAAGTTGGATATTAAGAAACTTCCTAACTAGCAGGGTAGTTAAGCACTGGAATTAACTGTCTGGGGAGGTTGGGGAATATACATTATTGGAGATTTAAAGAACAGGTTAGACAAACACCTGTCAGGGATGGTCTAGATAATACGTAGTTCTTCCAGGAGTGCAGGGGACTGGACTAGATACCTCTCAAGGGTTCCTTCCAGTCCTATGATTCTATGAAGAAGTGCAATATTAACAACCTCATGGAGAAATCCAAGCCTTTGACTGAATGGAAAAGGACCTTTTGGCAAGGATCATGGTACTTCGAGATCCAAAGGAGAAACAGGAAAGGAGGAAATAACACACTGCAGTCCAACTCAACAATCCAGATCCACCCCTTCCATTGGGAAATGTCTACCCCAATTCTGACACATTCTGTGGATCCAAAATCAGTCTAATTAGTTACCTGTAGATCCACCAGCTATCACTTTATGGAAGACAGTCTTCTTCTAACTCCAAAGGATTTCCAGCAATCTATTACTGAATCGCATTGGGCCGACTATTGATCCCTGTGGAATACCCCCATTGATCCCACTAGAAATACCCCCATTTAATGATGGTTCTCCGTTGATAACCACTTTTTTGAGATGTCAGTTAGCCAAACCTTAATCCATTTAATATGCGCTCTGATGGTGTATAATAACTTTTTCATCTGAATGTCTTGTGATACTAAATCAAAGGTTTCACCAAAGTCTAAGTATATTACATCCATTCAGTTTCCTCTGTCAACCAAACTATCAAATCTGATCTTTTTTGAGACAGCAAGATCTGTTTCCCATAAACCATGTTTGGCACCAATTATATTTTCATCCTTTTAATTCTTTCAGTTGAATTCCAAACCAGCTTTTCCATTATTTTGCCCAGGATTGATGCTAGACTAACTAGCCTATAATTAACCCAGTCAGTCCACTTGCTCTTTTTGAATTTTGACACAGCATTCCCACACTTCCAGTCTTCTTGAACTTAGTATTCCCAGTTTTATAAAACACTTATTCAGCAAGGCAGACATCTCTTCTAGGACTCTTTGGTGCAAATTATCTGGTTCTGCTTATTTTAAAAAATGTCTATTTATGCCAAGGAGATGTGGCTTAATATCTTCTTTAGTTTGAAAAAGAGTTAATCTTCCTCATGTGCTAAGAGTACATCTTACTTATTTATTTGGACTGAAGCAGTATTTGTTGAACACTTCTGCATTTTCTGCATCATTGTTCACAATTTTACCATCTCTATCAACTAATGGTCACATGCCTTTGTTATAAATTCAGTTGTTCTCACTTAACTTTTGTCCATTGTCCTTAGTCCTGTCAGCTGTGGATTTCCCTGATTTCTTTTGTTTTCTATATCAATTTCTTACACTTCATAACTCTAATTGACTATCTATTTCCCTTTTTTCCATTCTCATTCTCTCTCTTTCTCTATCTAATCTATAAAAAAAAAAAATTATTTTTAAATGCCTCTTTTACTTCCCCCTCATCCAGGTTGGGCTTTTACCCAAAAATGTTTGCCTCTCCTTGGATATAAAATCTTTAAACAGCTCCCTTCACTGGGGTTTTCTGTTGGGCTATTTATCTGTGCCAAAGTTCATATATCTCAAGACTTATGCTAAAACTGCTGAAGCTAATGTCTTACAGAATACAGGTTTGTAGGTTCCTTGCATCATAGCTGAATATAATTAAAGTAAGTGAACCCAAAGGGCCACAAATCCAAAACGTGGCAAAAATGTGTTTGCACCAACTACAGTCTAAGATATGATGTCTGTTTATGTACAGTTGAGCAATCTGGTTCCAAAGAACTGCCTGGGGCATGAGCCTAAGAAGATAATCTAACTCTTGAACCAATTGGCATCAAATAATAAAATACCTGTCCTGTTCATTGATGTAAATCCTACTCTCCCAGTCAGAGAAAGTTCAGAAAAGTTTGACTAAATCTACTTTTACTTCACCTACTTATTTGCAAATCCACACAATGACTAGATTGGGGCACTTGACCCCACTTTTGCTCCCTTGTGGTTACAAGGGCTCTGTATTCCTATATACAGGGGTAACTGGGCACTGCATAATCACTTTCTCCCTCTTCTCAGACACCGGACATGGGTTAGCAAAAAATAGATGGAACCACAGCTCTGTGCCCCAACACCCTAGCCAGGACCGTTAAACCAGTGCAGAAAGTCTTGTAATTTGCTGCAGATATAGGCTAGCAGCAAGGTAGTCCTACAAGTACCGTAGAACAAAAGGGAAATGGGGGCGGGGGGGGATGAGGAGGAACTGTGCCTCAGAGGGGTTTTTCTGAGGCACAATGCCTCCCAGCTACTGCGACGATGCCTCTTATGCACCACTACTTGCTCACGGCTGTGCATGAAGATGCAATCTGACCCCATAGCCTCCAATTTGGATTCTTCCTTGTGACCGACTTTTTTTAGGCAAGCAGGAGCAGCAAAAACATCATAGTTATTTGATCTGTTTTACATCAGTTAAAAATCTCAGTCAAGAGAGGGTATTCCCATTTAAGTGGATGACTGACATTAAAGAGGTTTATTACTCTGGAAAATGCCTGCCCCTTGTAACAGCTCACTGAATGTCCCTGCCAGTAGAAAGGTCAGGTTATAAGATGTGATTAATACTACTGTCACAGAATTCATATATTTCAATGCCATTTTTTTATTGTGCCTTTTGTTTGGCATATATTGGATGATAGCAACATGATTTTTCATCCAGTTTAAAAAGTAGATAATGGATAGCACTCCTTTAAAGGCACAATACTTTCATTAAAAGCATTCAGGGCTAGATGAATCATACCTATCTGTTTTCCTTCTGGTTTCTTTGTGGCAAATGGCATAGGAAACCATACTAGTGACAAAGAAAGATTTTTTTTTTTTCCCCCCTCAAACAGGGTAATGTACAGGAGCCTGTGGGTAAGTCAAGTATTTTTTCTCTATTCAGCCTGCCTCTGAATCCGTGTGTGTATTGCCCTGAAAGCTGTTGATCAGGGAATATCACTGCTGGCTGCCTCTTCAGTATCCTCCTTGGAAAGGACACTTTACAAAGAAAATGCTACCAGGATTGCTGTAAACAGCAAATCTCTCTCTCTGGTAAAGCAAGCATATGGAACACACACAGGCATCTATTGTAGGTAAATCAAATCCTTACTTCAGGCCACATTTACTAAAGAACAATACCTGAGATCAACCCATGATATTATAAAACTGGATGTGAGGTTTGTGATCGAGTATTAATATTCCATATTGAGATAGGCACTCTGGACAAGCTGCTCAATCTACATATGGTCTGGCATATGAAAAGAAAGCTGTGGGTAGGCCTCAGAGCAGGAAAGGAAACTCTCTTCACCTAAACCAAGAGGAAACTTCATCAAGAAGCTTCTGGAACCAGGCCAGAAAGCAAGAATTGACTTGGAAACTGACAGCCTTGCTTGCTCAGAGGCTATATTAACCACAAGAGGCTATAAGTTAAGGTCTGTTTGGTTCACACAGAGTGAAAATAAATTAAACTTTATTCATTGTTTTCCTCATTTTTTTTTTTTCCTGGACCAAGCTGAAAAAAGCATCAATCCTGCCCATGGGGTGGCAAAAATTCCCCGAGCAGAGGCGTGTAGGCCATAAATTTTATAAGAAGCAGCATTTTGTCTTCCTTTCCTCCCCCACTCCTCCGGCCCCATTTTCCTCTTGTTTGTATTTCAGGCTGTGGTCCTACACCACACACATACTCTTCTCCTATAATACCCTGTATCATATCATACATTATAGCAATGGTGCTTAGCAATACTATAGTTAGCCATTATAATTCACTTTGGTTCTTACTGGCGTAGGAAAATGTCTTGCAGGATAGCTCTACTGGAGCAGTGATAGATGAAGATTGAGCCCTTTACATATTTAAGATAACCTATTCTATTCTTACTCAGGATTCAGCTCTCCATACAGACAGGAGGTCTTGATATTTTAATTTCCTGTATGACTTTTCTGTATCTCAGTCTTATGTTCCAGCCAAGCAGATGTCTTGCCTTTGGTGAAAGAAATGTAATCCAGACCTAAAGACTCTTTCTATATTTTTGGTGATGAGACTATAGTCATATTTTGATGGCAGAAAACTTTGAATTAAAATAGCAGTTTTGCTATTAAAAGTGATGTGGTGGTGGTTTATTACAGTAGCACTTCCAGTCCTAACTAAGATCAAGCTTCATGATTCTATGCTCTGTACAAACGGTAAGAGAGACTGTAAGCTTTTTAGAGAAAGGACTGCATAAAGTAGTCAGTGTACTAATATAAAGATGGGGTTTTTTTTAGCCCTCCAAACTCAACCTCCTAACTGAGGCTCAAGATGTATTCCTCTCCCTCTCTGCAATATGAGGAGCCCATCCCATTAGGTACCTGCTAGGGAGCAGGTAGAGTTAGCCACTGTATGCATGACAAAGTAGGGACCTAGGAAGGGGAGAGCTGAGTTTCTTTGTGAATTGGAAGGGTTGGAAGATGCTCTTTTGTAGCATTTCCTTGTTTGCTGGCTGTTGTATTTTGCAGATGTTTACTGATTTGTTATAGTTTTCTTGTTGCATTTCTAACTAATGGCAAGGCAATAGAAGTTGGGATATGCCTCTGTTTATTTACATTAGTTATGATTCTGCAAGACAAATCATACATATGCACCCCTATTGTAGTAAGAATATATCTTGAGTGACACATGAAATGCCCTGCAGCTTCCTGCTGTCTTCTGCCATTTTGGGGGGCATAGCAGGGAAAGGTGATTCTCTCTCTCTCTCTTCCTTCCTTCCTCCCCTAGGAAGTCCTAACTTTCTGTAGGGGTGCGGGGAAAGACACATGTACCAAGAATCTCTGCCCCTCCCCCCTGCTAAATACACACAAACTGTATTTCCCATTTTTTTTTTTTTGTGGATGGAATACTTCTCCATATAACTCATTCCCCCCACCCCCCCAAAAAAAATGGTTCGAAGATCCTGGAGAGTATGTAGATCAGGTGTTGCTGTCCAGCCCACTTATTATTTTCTCTCATTGTGGGAGGTGAGTAGGAAGGACAGTCCCTCCTCCAAACTGTATTGGATACTTTTTGTTGCCCAGTGGGGTGGGGAAGGAATATGTATACGTGCTCTTTCCTCTCTTCCCCTGGAGGTCCTGGGCCTGCTATAGCCTCTATAAGCAACTGCTGCTGCCAAAGATGGCTCTGCCCCTGTGCAGAAGTGTAGGAGTCAACCTGGACAGTGGGGTAGGAGTTCAGCCTGCAAAAAAGGGAATCAAAGGGAGGAGGCAGGGGAGGACTTTAAATGTGCAAAAATAACAAAAAATATTAAACATCCTCCCCCAGCACTAGCCACATACTCCCTCTGACCCATGAAAAATGATGTCTGAGAGAGTGGATTTTGAGAGAGACATACAGCTGAAACTGTGTGTGTGATTGTAACAATGACTAGTTCACAAGGTACAAAGCTGATACATTCATCAAATTAATTTATTTCTGTAGTTCTTTCAGGTTTAAAATATACATAATAACCCCAGCTGGAGCCTGATCCTAGCGATGTCTGGGCCCTTCTTACAGAGGGCACTTAGCACTTCGTATCATTGAACTGAAGGGGAATGAGATCTGCCCAGCACTTCCCGGGTCCTTTTGTTTGGTTAGGGTGTCATAGGCCTTGATTGCCTTAGGTCTCTATCACAAGGTAAAGTACAAGAATAGGATTTTCAGACTGAGGCCATGGCACTTCACAGCGCTGCAACTTTCGTGCTCAGGGGTGTGAAAAAACACCCCCCTGAGCGCTGCAAGATACAGTGCTGTAAAGCCTCAGTGTAATCAGTGTCGCAGCCGTAGAGGATGTGGTTTACGTGCAGTGCTGGGAGAGCTCTCTCCCAGCGCTGGCGCTCCAACCACACTCGCACTTCAAAGCGCTGAAATTTCAAGTGTAGCCATACCCTGAGTCCCAATGCTTCAGGAATAGTGTTGCATTCTCCCCAGCTAATAAGTTATCTTAGGCTATGGCTACACTCGAAACTTCAAAGCGCTGCTGTGGGAGTGCTGCCGCGGCAGTGCTTTGAAGTGTGAGTGTAGTCACGGCGCCAGCACTGGGAGAGAGCTCTCCCAGCGCTGCACGTACTCCACATCTTCACTGATTTAGCTGCATACAGTAATTTATTAGTCATAATACAAATGTTATCTCTGCATGTACAGTTACAACTTTGTACAAACAGGTGGGACTGCATTTTAGTTGTCATATGTACTGCATTTTTTTTCTGAATGGCTTGCACTTTTTAACCACTGATGTCCTTTTCTTGACACAAGTGTTCGTTTTGCAAAGCAAAAATATACTATGCAAAACAAATCTGATGCAATTCCAAATATTTGAGCTGCACATTTAAAATCACACCAGAAAATGAAATAGCTATATTTAATTTTTGATTAAATGGAAAAGACTGAGGTTGACAATTCTGTATTCCTGCAATCATACAATGCATCATATGGTATATACTCATCTGAATGCACCAAGGAAGGTGAGCCCTCTCTCAGGTATCTGCCAATAGGTCATGGAGGAAAAACTCACTTCCAGCCATCAATCAGGTGCGAAGCATTATGTATGAGAGCAAGAATCACTATTTAATCATCAAAACCTCCTTTGATCCAGAGATCATAGGCATCTTATTTATTGTGAATCCAGGTCAAATATTAACAACCTCATGGAGAAACCCAAGGCTTTGACTGACTAAAATGGAAAAGTCTCATTCTCAGTCAATAATAATTATGAAGGCAAATAGTATAATGCTGATCCCATGAAAAGCCTTGTGGGTTATCAAAGCTAGAATGCTGGTCTTTATCATTTGCTCCCCATGTCAGCAGGCCATTATGATACAGTAAATAAAACATGGATTTTAACAAGAAAATTACCAATTCAACTTGCTCTATGAACAATACAAAGTATTTTAGCTTTTTTATGTCAGCTCCTCTATGATCAGATCATTCTTTCATTAATCAATAGAAGAGTCTCACCAACTTCCATGGCAGCTAGATCAGGCCTGTAGGGAAGCCTCTTGGTCATTTAGGCCCAGGGCCTCAAATTTATTTAGGCACCTAACTTGAATTGTTTCTGGTGCCTAAATACCTCTGAAGATCTGGGCCTTAGCTTGGATCAGACAAAGATACTCTTATGAATAAAGTGTTAGCCGATGAAGCAATCGTAACAACTGATTTTAAAAGTGCAAGATAGATCTGTAAGTATGTATGCCTAAATTATGGCGGTACTTATTGCCGACCTAGCAGCCCTTGCTCCCTTCCAATTGCTACAACCTGAACTTATCTAATTCTTAATTCGTGATGCTGAGTCCTGCAATCTCCATGCAGTGACTGGTTGTGGTATTCTGAAGAACAATGCTCATATGGAGGGCTGTGCAAATCTATTGGATTTGGTTCATCTGAATTTCAGTGAATCCTATCAGCAGCTTCAGATCACACACTGTCCAGATTATAGAGTTTCATTTTGAGATGGAGGCTAATATAAAAAAGGTGGAAAAACAATCAATTTTAATATAAATGATGAAACTCACCTGTATTCCTCCCTGCACACAAGCCCTCTCTCCTTTCAATTCCCTGCCCTTCCCTTACCCTATACTCAGTTATGTTTTGAATACAGACCCAGTAGTCTTCTACATCCTTCAAATTCCAAGGTGTTTTCCTAGTGGACAGAGCACTGAACTCAGGAGACCTGGTTGTCAGTGCGCGGCATCAAACCTGAGATCTCTGGAGCTTAGTGCATGAGCCTCTACTGCATGAGCTAAAAGCCACATGGCTCTTACCTAAGGCTGTAGCAGACTCATTAATCTCTAAATATACTCAATGCCGCTAGAGTGGGACAGATCACCACACGCACGAGGTATGTGAGTTACACTTGTACATGTCAGTTTGACTCTCTGCAGAAGTTTTTTTCCTATTGGTCAAGCACTTTGAGATGCACTGAAGAAAAGCACTCTATCAGATCTAGGTTTATATTGATTTAATATATATATTTCTACATACCCACTTTGTGGGGACTATATTGTCCATAATCTCCCCTTACTGTCGCAGTAAGATTGGAGGAACTGTCCCCATATCCATTAAGTAGTATCCACTCTCTACCTATTTTGCAGGAAAAACTGCTATTCTTATCATTGCTGTCATTACCCTGGCCTTTTTCCAACTCTCGGGGTGAAATCTCTGTTTTCACTGAGTTATGAAGATGCCCAAGTTACAAGAGTAGGTATTCCAGGCCTGGTAGCCCTTCCATTGGTTACAAATAAAAGGTGCACTAAGGCTGCAGGAGGAGAAGGGATCTCAACTATATATAAACTAACCATAGTCTACAATGGCTATTGCTATTCTATTCCATTCACTTAATATATGTTTTGTGCACCCTGTGATCCATCAGATTGGAAGGGTCAGACAATCCCAAATGAAAGTACAAAGTCAATCCGGATCATTTTAACAAAGCTAAATTTCTACATAGGTTTAAACACTGTTGTAATAAATCCTAATGGTCACTGGAGACTAGGTTAATAAGTGTGAATGGAGAGGAAGGGAGCTCTGGACAACACAAACTCCCATGTTGCTCCTCGTGCTGTTATGGAAGTTATTACATTAATGACAAAGCAATACTAGCACCGAGATGTGGACTTCTATTTCGTTTAGCCTTTGCCATTTAAACTTTTAATTAGTTCAGGTTCTTTTCTGAGGACTTCTTATATTCTGTATATCCACTTTCTAGGATCCCCTTTTTTGACCCAGCACCCTGGGAATAAATGTTTATTGGGGCGGGGAGGAGAAGGATAAGCACAGAAATACATCTCTTTCAGATTGGAGCCCTATGGAGAATATAATTAGCATTCAATTTAATCCATTTTGTCTATTTACTTAATTGTTCAAGGGAGAAAAATAGGTTTTCTAAAAATAAGGCTGAAAGCTGAAATGTAAAACAGCATTTTTCATTAAGATTTTAAAAAGAAAAAGGGCTCTCAGCAACTCATAAGTAGGGAAGTTAGACCAGTGTGGTCATTTATCTTTTGTTGAATGCAGCAGTTTTTCAGCTCCTTTTTGCCCTCTCTTTTTTTCCAACAAATCAACCTCTCTGAGGTATTCCGCTAGCCAGTGATAAAATAACTTTTGTTCTGCTATTTATCTTTAGGGGCACATTTCTCCATATCAACTTTATTCTCCTCTTCACTTACACCATTCTTTTCTGACTATTTATACTGCTACTAAAAGACACAATTGTGAAAAACCTAGCTAGTTAGCTCTGCAGGGCCTAGTGGGAACAGTTTTGTTTGGCTTTGAACCAGGTGAGTTCACTCTACCAAGTCCTAGGTTTCTTTGAAATATGAATTTGTTTTTTTCCAAACAAACCATCACCTCAATTCAAAACTCAGTCAAACTATCATGTATCACCCATTGTCCTTTCAAAATGATGAATTTGACCATAAATTGCCCTATGTTTGTTAAAAACTTGATGAATTTTGCCTAGAACTGAGCTCAGGTTAACATTTCCCAAAGAAAGGCTCAAGACTTCAACTTTGTTTCAAAACCAAGTTTGTTCTTCATAGTTCTGGACTTTGAGGTGAACATTTTAAATGCTGCCAATGTTTAACTCAGTTGTAAAATAACTGGCCTTTTTGAATAATAATGTGCTATGAGTTATACGTTTGAAGACTGTCTGTTGAGGACAGATTATTCACAAGGAGAAAAGTTTTTCCCACTACTGTATCACCTGCAAAGGGACTAATTAAAATTTTGATCCTTTCCTGCCTGCCTCTGAATGGCAGGACTGTTTCTGTCTGGTGCTATTCATGATGCTACCCCTCCTAGGAACAGCAGGAGGGAGGGAGGAAGAGCATTCAGCTCAATGACGTGCAGTGATAATCTAAGGAGGGTCACTGTGCAGGCTGGAGCTCAGTAAGAACTCTAGGAAATGTTGTTCTTCCCTGAGGTAGAATCTCCTGGACGTCTTAGGCATGCAGAGTGCCTGCCTAGAAACATTTGGATTTTTTTCCTCCATGGAAAACGGAGTACTGGTGGAAAATTGAAATCTGAAATATTTTGATTCTGAAACACTAGTGCAGTTGTAACAGTGACAGACCATGGTCGTCGGCAGGGAGGAACAAACCAGGGACCTCTGAAGCTTAGTGCATGAGCTAAAAGCTAAGTGGCTGTTAGCTAAGGCTGTAGAGCAGACTCATTTTATCTGTCTCTCGAAGTGGTTTCAGTGCCACTAGATAGGAGAGAACACCACACCCAGGAGATCTGTGGGTTATACAGTGATTTATAGGAGTTACAATTTGGACCCCATGAGTCCATTCCCTGCTCTCTGATCAGATACACTTAGTCACTTCCACAGCTCTTTTTTCCTGCTCCCCACCTTCATAGAGAATCCTTAGGAAGATCTTGTGAAGTTAGAATCTGGAAGAAAGGAGAAGGTGGAGCTTAAGGTCAGGAAGTGAGTGGTCCCACACTGGTGAATGCTGCCTGGTCCCTAAGGAGTGCTATTGAGCCGTGGGCCCTACTGAGATACCGTGAAAAGCTGATACATCTTAGGGATGAATTACCTGTCCCCTAGAGCTCATTGCCTGGTGGAGATCCCCATTTTCATGTGCAGCCACAATGGTCAGTGTGATTCTACCATGAAGCAGTGGAGCAAGTAAACACCAGGAACACAGATCTGGTTCAAACACTAAGAGTGTCTGTCTGGATGGCCATGGTTAGCTGCCAGCCCCCTGGAGTTAATGGGACTTGGGGGGTGGACTCCATAATTGTTTCGGGGGCGGGGAAGTATACCCTGCCCTGCAATGGAACAACTAGGGAGAAACCTGTAGGACTACTTTGGGCAGACATTTGTTTATAAGTATGATAAGGCTGTGTAGTCTGTGCTTCACAGTCTCCCCAAAATGACAGGCTGTTTTCCCAACTCAGCTACCTACAAGCCTTTTTTAGTATGTCTATAACAAGTCTTCTATTTACATTGGGTTCTGATGGAAACATACTGCATCACTGACCAGCAGCTGTAGTCATCGGTTTCTTTTTATGTAAAAAAGATAGAATAAATGTTGCGTGTGTTTGGTTTTTTTGGGGGGGTGGGGGGGAGCTGTATATTTGCAGAATGCTGGTGGATGATGGAAACTTTATTACCTATAACAACATAGCTACTAATAATAATTTGGGTAGAACTGAATCAGTGTGAAAGTGCAGTAGATGTTTGAGCAGAGAATTGCTTGATTTTTTCCCTCCATAAGTAAATTTTATTTCCCCACTTGTAAAGCCACTCCCTCTGTCTTCAACTCCAGTTGTGATAGTAGAAAATGACATAGGATTATTCTTTTTCATTTGGCAATTTGTGGCCAATTCTGTTACATTAGTTTGTGCTGTAGCACCAGGGTCTTATCTAGTCTTCTCTGTTATTCAATACTGATATAATGTATCATGCCACATAAATCATTCAGTCTTTTTGTGACTCTTATGCACATGATAAATCACTCTGGTTGACAGTTTCTCCCAGTTCAGGCAAAGATGGAGCAGACTGCTGCTCTGTTTTATTGATAACCAACATTGGATGGAGGGCTGCCTGCAGCCCAACTTGGTTGAAACTGAAACAGTACTAACCATTCGTTCTAAATGTAAACTTGTTACTGAAAATATATGGATTTTAACCCCCCTTTCTGCTAGGGAGAAGGACAAACATTTACTGCTTCAGAGTTGAAGGAAAATTTGAATTTCAAAACATTCAAATGGTTTGAGTTTGTGGTGTGGTATGAGGGTATTTTGCTGGTGTTTATAGGATTTGAAAGGTTTACAGAGGTGGAGTTGGAGAAGGGGTTGTCAATATCTGATTTTTGCAGTTTTTGTGGGAGTTGCCATTCTGAATAATTGGAAAGAAGAATATGAGAAACCAAAAGTGTTTGGAAAGTTTCTTTAATACAAGAAATGAGCTAGTCAGCCAGAGAGTGGCAGCACCACTTGCCCAACAAATAAAGCTCGTTACATAGTGATGACTTGACATTGCATATATAGTTTTGTATTGTGACATATCTTGACACTAGACACTGATGCAACATCATGATGAAATAATCACAGAACATGAGGTAATTTTTTGGCTGTGTGACTTCCAAAGATGATTTAGAGAAAAAACCATCAAAATACGTTTTTAGAATTTAAAATAATATTGCTTTGTTCAAAATTTGTCACAGAATTTCAGTGGTTTTTTTTAATTAGTGTAAGCGAGGTCTGAATGAACTCTCCCCCGACAGATAGTGATGAGCTGTGGGGGAAAGGCTTCAGGAATAGACTGTGTTTACATGAACACACCTACTGTGTCTAGGTATCCAGCAGACAGAGCTGTGTTGCCAAAGTGATCAGTTTTGTCTGGTGTTGGGTAATCACAAATCAAAGACAGGGTTTGCCCATTACTCTGTGTGTATGGGGGAGGGGGGGAGCAATAACAGAAAATGTGGAAATGGCAGAAGTGCTAAATGCCTTGTTTCAGTTTTCACCAAAAAGTTTAGTAGTGATCAGACATCTAATATAGTGATTGCCTGTGAAAATGAGGTAACATCTGAGGTTAAACAGGGAAGAACAAGTTAAAAAATATTTACACAAGTTGATGTCTTACATCCTAGAATACTTAAGGAGCTGAGGCGATATCTGACCTGTTATCGATTATCTTAGAAAACTTGTGAAAGATGGCAGAGATTCCAGAGGACTGAAAGAGACATTTTATAAAAGGGAATAGAGGACAACCGGGCAAATTACAGACCAGTCATCTGAACTTCAGTACCCAGAAAGATAATGGAGAAAATCAAGCAATTAGTTTGCAAACACCTAGAAAATAAGGTGATAAGTAACAGTCAGTATGGATTTGTCAAGAACAAATTGTATCAAACCAACTGAATAGCCTTCTTTAACAGGATAACAAGCCTCGTGGATAGAGGGGACGCAATAGATGTGGTATATCTTGACTTTAGTAAGGCTTTTGGTACCATCTCATATGACCTTCTCATAAACAAACAAGGGAAATGCAATCTAGATGGAACTACTATAAGGTGGGTGAGAGTAGTTATCAGTAGTTCACAGTCAAGCTGGAAGAGCATATCAAGTGGAGTCCCACAAGGATCAGTTCTGGGTCCAGTTCTGTTCAATATCTTGATCAACAATTTAGATAATGGTATACAGTAAACGTATAAGGTTTGCAGATAATACCAAGCAATTGCTTTGGAGATAGGATTAAAATTAAAAAAATGATCTGGACAAACTGGAGAAATGGTCTGAAATTGGATGAAATTCAACAAGGACAAATGCAAAGCACTCCACTTAAGAACCAATGAGCAGCACACATACAAAATAGGGAATTACTGTCTAGGAAGGAATACTGCAGAAAGGAATATGTGGGTCATAGTGGATCACAAGCTAAATGTGAGTCAATTGTGTAACACTTGCAAAAAAAAAAAAAAAAAAAAAGCCGACATAATTCTGGGATGTAGTAGCAGGAGTGTCATAAGCAAGACATGAGAAGTATTTCTTCTGCTCTACTCTGAATTGATTAGGCCTCAACTGGAGTATTGTGTCCAGTTCTGTGCACCACACTACAGAAAAGATGTGGACAAATTGGAGAAAGTCCAGAGAACAGCAACAAAAATGATTAGAGCTAGAAAACATGACCTATGAGGGGAGATTAGAAAAAAAAATTAGTTTGTTTAGTTTGGAGAGGAGAAGACATAACAGTTTTCAAGTACATAACAGGTTGCTACAAGGAGGAGAATGAAAATTTATTCTTTTTAACCTCTGAGGATAGGCCAAGAAGCAATGGGCTTGAATTGCAGCAAGGGAGGTTTAGGCTGGACGTTAAGAAAAACTTCCTAATTGTTGGGGTTAGCTAAACACTGGAACAAATTGCCTATGGAGGTTGTGGCATCTGCATCATTGAAGATTTTTTTTTTTAACACCTGTCAGGAATGGTCAGTTATTATTTAGTCCTGCCTTGAGTGCAAGGGACTGGACTAGATGACCTATTGAGGTTGCTTCCAGTCCTGCTCTTCTATGATTCAATATTTTATATAAAATTATATAGTATATTATATAGGCTAACAATGTACTACCAGAGACTTTTCTCCTCTCTCTCCATAGATCCATTGTTAGACACCAAAGCCTCTTGTGTCAAACAGGTCCTAGCATGGATACCATACATATTTTGGAAGCCTCAACATACATCTTAATTTCTGACAGCTTCCTATAGGCTTTCTGTAGGTATAGAGAATACAGCCATTTAACTTCAGTGAAATTTCAAGTTATAAAATTTATCATGAATATAAAGTATTCTAAATATACTATTTGCTACTTTTCTTAAATTAGATCCACAAACACCTTTTTCAATCATACTGGTAGTTACAGCAATAAAGCAATTTACATTTTTGTTTATATCTGCTTGTGAAAACTGATTTTTAATCTTTTAGTACAATTCCATTTTTATATAGAAAGTGCTGTGCAACATCAGTCTAATAGCTTTTCAGATAGTATTTCTCCCTTTTGCCTCACCTCAAAGCATTATGGGAATCTCATTCAGTTTGGTCAGTAAAAACTGAAAATGTTTATTTTTGTAGAACTTTTTTTATGGGGGAAACCAGATCCATTTCCTGACCAGCTCTGGTACTTTGAGAGTTGTGTTTAAGGTCCTAAAAAGCCACATGTCACTTCTGATTTGCAGACCAAATTTCACTTAAAAAAAAAAAAAAAAAGCTCAAAAATAAAACCCCAAATCCCAGGCTTTTCTCCCTGCCCCAGAAATTTGGCTCCCAATGAGCTCCAGCAGGTGGTGCTGAGAAGCTGTTACTGGCTGGGTTGGTAGATGTGATTCCCACCTTTCCTCTGCCTGCCTTCTTCCCTCTATTTTTGCTGAATCTTAGATTGGAGGAGAAATTGAGATAAAGGTGGGTAATGATTCTCTGACAGAAAGAGAGAAGAGAGCATCACAGTTACCAGCCCTGCCCACCTTGCCAGCCAGCTAAGAAAGCACAGAAGTAGTGAGAATGGGCCAAGAAACTGGAAAAGCCCAGAATGCTGAAGTCTTTGGGCAAAAGCCAATGGTTATGAAGGCCTATCTGGGAGCCAAAGAGAGAACTAAAAATGTCTGTCTCTGTCCAGTGGCTGCAACAAATCCCTATTTACATTCATTGCAATGGAGTCCTATCTCTTTATGAACACAAAGGTTACCCTCTCAACTATTTTCTGTTTTAATGAATATTACAGTAATAGCCACATGGGTGGACATGGCAGAAACTGGTTCAGGGATATGCGCTTACCATAGGCAGTGAGCCTCATAGAGGAGCAGAAAGCAGAATCAGGTCATTCATTGGAGGAAACAAGAGAAGCATTTTAAAGCTCTTAGGGATATTAAGAATTAAAGAATTTCAACAGGCATTCATGCACCTATAAAGATTTTATACAGCACCAACCACTATAATAAATTACATATAGCTGTTTAAACACTAACATGTCAGTCAGCTGCAGAAATACTGACTGTAATTCAAATAAGAAGGAGAATAAATGTAGGGATTTCAGCATAGTGACCTACTCAGTCTCTCTCTGGCCACGTCTACACTACAGGATAATATCGAATTAGCTAAAATCGGTTTTATAAAACTGATATTATAAATTCGATTTCATGCAGCCACACTAGGCACAGTAATTCGGCGTTGTGCGTCCATGGTCCGAGGCTAACGTCGATTTCTGAAGCGTTGCATTTGTGGTAGCTCTTCCGTAGCTATCCCATAGTTCCCGCAGTCTCCCCCGCCCCTTGGAATTCTGGGTTGAATCATTATTGTCGCGGGTGGTTCTGGTAAATGTCGTCAGTCATTCCTTCCTCCGGGAAAACATCAGCTGACAATCCTTTCGCGCGTTTTTCCCTGGATTGCCCTGGCAGACGCCATAGCACGGCAACCATGGAGCCCGTTCAGCTTTTTTTTTTTTCCGCACACCGTATGTGTACTGGATGCCGCGGAGAGAGAGGCGATACTCCAGCGCTACACACAGCAGCATTCACTTGCTTTTGCAATGATAGCAGAGATGGTTACCGGTCGTTCTGTACCGTCTACTGCCGGAGAAAACTGGCAATGAGATGACGGTTATCTCTCCCCCTCTGTACTGTCCGCTGCTATCATGAGTGCCCTGGCTGAAATCGGCCGGGGGTGCAACGCAAAAGAAAAATTGGGATTGACTCACTTGGGACTGAGTCAATCCCTCCCTTATGGTTTCTAAAATAGAGTCAGTCCTGCCTAGAATAAGGGGCAAGTGTATTAGAGGACCAGTGTATCAGAGCACAGCTGCTCCGTGTCAGTATTCACAGGGGGTGCCCCTGCAACAACCCCACCTGTTGCTTCCCTCCTCCCCCAACCTTCCTGGGCTACCGTGGCAGTGTCCCCCCCCCCATTTGTGTCATGAAGTTATAAAGAATGCAGGAATAAGAAACAGAGACTTGTTAGTGAGATAAAATGAGGGGAGGCAGCCTCCCGGGGCTATGACAGTCCAGGCAGTATGGAATCTTTTCTTTACACAGGAAAGGGAGGGGGGCTGATGAAGCTCAGCCCCCAGTTGCTATGATGAAGACAGTTACCAGCCGTTCTGTACCATCTACTGGGAGTAACTGGGAGTCATTCCCATTTTTACCCAGGCGCCCCTGGCCAGCCTCACCTGAGGCCAGCCAGGAGCACTCACGGGCTGATGGCGACGACGGATATCAGTCATATTGTACCGTCTACCACCACGGGGAGGGGGAGAGGAGCGGATACTGCTCTTCACTGCTGCAGCATCGCGTCTACGCAGCAGCATTCAGTACACATAGGGTGACATTGAAAGAAGTCAAGAATGATTTCTTTCCCTTTTCTTTCACGTGGTGGTGGTGGGGGGGGAAACTGAGGAGCTATTCCCTGAACCACGCCAGACACTGTGTTTGAACCTACAGACATTGGGAGCTCAGCCAAGAATGCAAATACTTTTCAGAGACTGCTGTGGACTGTGGGATAGCTGGAGTCCTCAGTACCCCCTCCATCCATGAGCGTCCATTTGAGTCTCTGGCTTCCGTTACGCTTGTCACGCAGCGCTGTGTATCCTGGAGATTTTTTTTCAAATGCTTTGGCATTTCGTGTTCTGTAACGGAGCTCTGATACGAACAGATTTGTCTCCCCATACAGCGATCAGATCTAGTATCTCCCGTACGGTCCATGCTGGAGCTCTTTTTGGATTTGAGACTGCATCGCCACCCGTGCTGATCAGAGCTCCACGCTGGGCAAACAGGAAATGTAATTCAAAAAGTTCGCGGGCTTTTCCTGTGTTACCTGCCCGCTGCATCCGAGTTCAGATTGCTGTCCAGAGCGGTCAGTGGTGCACTGTGGGATACCGCCGGAGGCCCAATAACGTCAAATTTCCGTCCACACTAACCGTAATCCGATATGTTAATATCGAATTTAGCGCTACTCCTCTCGTTGGGGTGGAGTACAGAAATCGATTTAAAGAGCCCTTTATATCGATATAAAGGGCGTTGTAGTGTGGACGGGTACAGCGTTAAATCGATTTAACGCTCTTTAAATCGGTTTAAAAGCGTAGTGTAGACCAGGCCTCTGACAGCAGAGGAAGATTCCTTTCTAAAACCTCTCTACTACTTATAGGCCCTGAACAAAAGAAATTGTAGGTATTCATGCCAGAAGGCTGAAAATGGTGGTGAAGTACTAAACTGAGCTACCTTGGAGAGAAGGTCAGCCTCCAGCATAATGGCAAAAAAAGAAAAACAGTAGCTTCTGACATGGGAGTTGCAACCTTGCACAGGGAATGCGGTGTTTGTGTAAATCATTAAATCTCATTTCCTCTTAGATTTTCAGGGTATTAAGTTAAGAAGGTAATCAGAACTACTTGACTCACCTAAGGTATATGATGTACAGATATAGTAGGTAATTACTTATCTTAACGAGGAACCTTTGAATATTTCCTTGTCCAAAGCTACCTGAAGTTGTTTCACACATTTTTGTTGTTGTGTCAAATGTAGGAAAAAAGCACAAAATATGGACAGAGGCAATACTGTAATTTTATAGTGAGACTTGTTTAATAAAATCATAACCCATCTTTGTGACATCAAAAAGCCATAACATATCAATGGGCCATCAGAATGATAGGTTATCTTTATTAGAATTCTTCAATGTCAGATTATGTGAGTTTTCTAAGACTTGTGGTTAAAATGACCTCAATTTAAACACCAACTCTAAGTGTGTCTATGCTCCATTTTTAATTATTTATACAATTTCAAGCATTTCTTACACTGTTATTAAACTAGATATATTTTAAAACTACTAAAACATTTATTAGACTTAAGGAACAGTGTTGGATCCATATATTATAAAACAACAACAACAAAAGAGTTGACAAGCAGTGAGTTAAATAGAAATTTCCCCTCAGGGTTCTAGTGAAATAATAAACCAATCAAACTCTGTTCTTGCGTTAGATGATATCACTCTGTCTAAAATCCCTAGGTGAAATCATTTCCTTGCAAATCACTGCAGCTCATCCATTATGCTGAAGAAATATGATTTTAAAAGGGAGAAATATAAAGGGCTATATACTTCCCGCCATCCATTGATATGAGTTCAAGTCCCTGGGCAAACCTAGGGCCCAGTGTTTGTAAACACTTGAAGATTTTGAAAAACTAATGAAAAGTATATAACATCATGGAATATGAAAAATAAAACTACCCAAAAAACAAAGAGGTTATAGTCGGGGGGGGGGGGG
>NC_133773.1:103628182-103632657 GCF_003597395.2 Chelonoidis abingdonii
ACTTGGTGGACGTACAACAAAGTGTTATGAGAACATCCACACTAAATGTTCTGGTAATATGAGTTTTTCCATGGTTTAGGAGGAGTAATGACTGAGCGCGTAAGCACAATAGGTTCTCCCAACAGATGAGTCTAAAAATCATGGGATGTCAATAGTGGATACTGACTTGGTGGACGTACAACAAAGTGTTATGAGAACATCCACACTAAATGTTCTGGTAATATGATATTTTTCCATGGTTAGGATGGAGTAATGACTGAGGCGTAAGACAATAGTCTCTCCAACAGATTGACTAAAAATCATGGGTAGTCAATAGGGATACTGGGGGAACTGGTGGTACTGTTACAACAAGTGTTGATGATAACATCCACACTAAATGTTCTGGTAATGATGATTTTTTTCCATGGGTTTAGGATGGAGTAATGACTGAGCGGTAAGACTTAAAGTTTCTCTCCATACAGTATTGGAGCTAAAAAATCATGGTATGTGTTCAATAGTGGATACTGAATGTGGGTGTCCCAGTCTTAGAGTTACTAGTCTGAGACAGTATAGTTTGTGTAGATGGAAGTGTACTGGCCTTTCTAAGGCTGGTAGGGGAAGTCTATGGGTCCATCACTATTGTGATGGGTTATCCCCCAGAGTGCAACCTGGAGTTGGGATACAGCTTAGCCCTCTGTCTTACCAGTCGGGGTTCCCTCTCACACTGTGGCATTGTGGCAGGCTGCAAAGCCCTCCAAGTTTGCACTCACACCAACATCCACAGGCAGGGACCACACCCAGCTGTGTTCATGAATGCTTTGGCCAACAATAGAGAGACTACAGCAAAATACTCCTCACCTTCCCACCCTAGGACCTGTCAAGATTATTACAATTACTCAGGGTATGGCTACACTGGCACTTTACAGTGCTGCAACTTTCGTGCTCAGGGGTGTGAAAAAACACCCCCCTGAGCGCTGCAAGATACAGCGCTGTAAAGCCTCAGTGTAAACAGTGCCGCAGCGCTGGGAGCACAGCTCCCAGCGCTGCAAGCTACACCCGTAGAGGATGTGGTTTCCGTGCAGCGCTGGGAGAGCTCTCTCCCAGCGCTGGCGTTCCGACCGCAAATTTCAAGTGTAGCCATACCCTCAGTTCGCTCCTCCCTCAATGTGGAGAGGAATCTCCACAAAACACTTAACTGAGCTGAGATTTTTTTTCCAAATGCTGCACTAAACCCACACTGTTGTAGGTAAAATATAAAACAGATTTATTAACTACAGAAAGATAGATTTTAAGTGATAACAAACAGATCAAAGCAGATTACTTGGCAAATAAACAAAGGACAGTCTAAGCTTAATATACTACACAGGATTTGAATCAAACAGTGTCTTGTCTCATCCTGTTAGACAGTATAAACAGTCCACAAAGGTTTTCTGCACAGACAGGCTTCCTTCTTTCCTGCCTGGGAACAGCACTTCCCCCAGTTTAGTCTTTGTTTCTCAGGTGTTTCCAGAATTAAGTAGTGGCTCACCCAGTTAGAGAGTACAAAAAGGTTAGCTTTGGCACACACAGGCAGGCTTCCCTCTTTCCAGCCTGCCCTGCCCCCGCCTGCAGTTCAGTCTTTGTTCGTTGGGTGTTTTCAGGTGTTCTCTTGTGTGAGGAGTGTCACTTCCCCCTTTTATATCTTCTTCCCACTTGCTGGAAAGCTCTTCTGCTGTGACCAAGATCAAACAGTTCCCATTGTGTGATGCTATCTCTGAGAGGTTTCTATTGTACATAGTTCCTGGAGTAATCCTTGTGAGTGTGTATAGTCCCTCAATAGACCATCAACATTGTTTGGCCTTTCTATTGTTGTACCTGAAAGCCTGCTTGTGGTTGTTCCCAACCTCACAACATGTTTCAGTAACACATACATAGCAAAACTTCATATACAATGATAGCACATACAATTTAATAGGATATAAATGTTCAACAGATTAAGACTTTTAGAATGTCTCACAAGGCATACTTTGTACAAAACATATAATTATATCACCATGGTGAATATGGGGTGCAGAGTATCGCAACTACCTCATTCCAGAGTTTTCTTCGAGGACTGTAGCTCAATGACATGAAGTAAACTCTATTTGTCTGTGATTTGGGGGTTGGAATGGGAACTGAGAAGCTTGTTAGTTTTGAACTTTGTTACAGCATCCTCTGAAATTAAGGGAAAGATTTTTTGGGAAAAAGCTCTGAGAGGAGAAAGACTGTGTGTTGGACCAGAACTCCACATGTGTAGTATCTGTTTCATTTGCTTCAGAGGCCACCAGTAAAGGTACCAATTCATTCCTAATGTGGTGGTGGTACTTTGTGAGAAGAACATTTGTGTTCTGAACTCCTGGAATCACTTAGTCATGATATGGTAAAACTTACTTTTAGTCACCAGCAACCTTAGCTTGTTTTGAACTAGTGAACTAAAGGTAAGAGTATCTAGCTCCAGTTCCTTGCCTCTAAACTATTCTGAGATGTTTCTCTCCAGCCCACTATATGGCAACTGAAGGAGTCTTTCTCCTTTGAAATGCTATGTTTATCAGTTTTGTAAAGCTCAGTGTGACTGGCTCCATGTAAACCATCTACAAGTTCTTTGCTATGTGCACAGGGCACTATTTTTTTAAAGGTTTAGGTTAGTTTTGTGACTGATAATATGTGGCAACAACCACACCACACAAGAAAAGCTTCCTGATTGTGAGCAATATGTTTCTCTTTGAGCTGACACACATACAGTGCTTCATAAAAGAATTTAATATTCTTTCAAGATTTGATAAGAATTATTGAAAGGCTATCTGCTTTCTGAAACTTTGGGTGCTCTTTATTAAATTCATGAGAGATAACGCAGTGTTCCTGATAACCTATGTTAGTATTTGTTCCAAAGTTTAATTTCCTAATGATTTCTGAGAACATGAAGAAAAGGCTGCACAACTGGAATAATTTCCTTTCAGAGCACTGTCAACTATAGCTCTAAGTCTGGGCCAGAGTGTAGCAGTGATGCTACCACATTCCATAGGGGGTAGTGTAGAATCACTCTCTCCTCCAGGAAGAGCATTCGAGAAATTGTGCCTCAACAGACACAATCTTTCTGGAGCTGCCCTGCTTAGGGGATGAAGAATGTGCTCCAGCTGGTAAGGTGTGGAGTGCTAGCCTGCTCCATGAAATGGTGAGGGAAAGCAAGGCTGCCTTCCTCACACCCTTTACAGCTGATACCAGGGACAGAGAGCAAGAGGGAGCAGTCCTGGTGTTTCCCAGAAGGTAAAGAAGTGGAAGGTTCCTTTTTCACCTTTGTATATCCTTCATAGCTAAGTAAGGCCACGTCTAGCCGATACGGCGCGTCGTAGCGTTACAATCAATTGCTCGGGGATCGATATATCGCGTCTCATCTAGATGCGATATATCGATCCCTGAGTGCGCTTACATCGATTCCGGAACTCCACCAAACCCAACGGAGTTCCGGAATCGACATGGCGAGCCGCGCACATCGATCCCGCTCGGTGAAGACGGGTGAGTAGATCGATTTTAGATAATCGATTTCAGCTACGCTATTCTCGTAGCTGAAATTGCGTATCTAAAATCGATTTTCGCATGTCATGTAGACCTGGCCTAAGTGCCACTTCTAATCCAGCCTTAAAATTATATCTACATAACTATAGTCCTAATGGCAGTTCAGGATCCATTAGTAACTGGCTACAGCCTTTTCTACTGAGCCTTTTCTTTTTTCTATGATAAGAGCATTTAGTACCTCATGTAATAGTTGGGAGTGCTCAGAATCTTGCAGGACTGGGCCCTGGGGGTATGTCTACACTGCAGCTGGGAGCCTAGCTCAGTTCAAGTCAGTACCCTGAAAATAGCAGTGTCAATGTTGCATCACTGATGGAGACTCAGACCCCCCTGACACCCTGAGTCTGAGCTTGGGTGACTAGCTCAAGTTTCCACTGGTGCTGCAACACCCACACTGCTATTTTTAGTGGGCTAGCTCAAGCTGAGTGAGTCTGTCCACCCAGGCTGGAAGGCACGCTCCGTACTGCAGTGTAGACTTATCTTAGGTGACTAAGTCTGGTTGAAAATTAAAACTTGTCCAATATTGGAGGAATCCTGGATATCTTGTGAATATTATGGATCTTTCATATATGTAAAACTTTAAAGTAGATCTTCATGGTTCAGTCAAGTGTAGTGTTGGATGTCTATCAACCAGTGACTTAAAGGAACAATTCCTGGGTAAACAGGAAAAGCCCCGCGAACTTTTGAATTACATTTCCTGTTTGCCCAGCGTGGAGCTCTGATCAGCACGAGTGGCGATGCAGTCTCAAATCCAAAAAGAGCTCCAGCATGGATCGTACGGGAGATACTAGATCTGATCGCTGTATGGGGAGACAAATCTGTTCGATCAGAGCTCTGTTACAGAACACGAAATGCCAAAGCGTTGAAAAAAAATCTCCAGGATACACAGCGCTGCGTGACAAGCGTAA
>NC_133773.1:103633224-103668961 GCF_003597395.2 Chelonoidis abingdonii
ACTGCCTGGACTGCTCTAGCCAGCAGGCATGCTGTGCTCCTCTCCCCCACACCTCTTTAAGTCTTGCCCTGACTATCATTGCGCCGGAGGCTGCCTCCCCCTCATTTTATGTCACTCATCAGTGTTCTTTTCTGCATTCTTTAATTACTTCATGACACAAATGGGCAGGGACGCTGCCACGGTAGCCCAGAAGGTTGTGGGAGAAGGAAGCAACGGGTAGGGTTTTTGCAGGGGGCACCCCTGTGAAACTGACTTGGAGCACCTGTGCTCTCTGATACACTGGCTCTCTAATACACTTGCCCCCTTACTCTCGGCCGGACTGGCTCTATTTTTGAAACCATAAGGAGGATTGATCGGGGGTCAATCCCAATTTTGCTTTTGCGTTTGGCCGCGCTGATTTCAGCCAGGGGCACTCATGTAGCACGGACGGTACGAGAGGGAGAGAGATACCAACATTATCATTGCCAGTTTACTGCGGCGTAGACGTTACAAACGACTGTAACATCTCTGCTATCATGCAAAATGCAAGTGAATGCTGCTGTGTCGCGCTGGAGTTATTGCCTCTCTGTCCGTGGCATCCGTACACATACGGTGCTGGAAAAAAAAAAGCTGACGCGGCTCCATGGGTTTGCTGTCGCTATGGCGTCTGCAGGGCAACCAGGAAAAACAGCGCGAAAGGCATTGTCAGCTGATGTTTTTCCCGGAGGAAGGAATGACTGACGACATTTCCCAGACCCCATTCCCGCGACAATAATTGATTCAACCAGAATTCCAAGGGGTGGGGGAGACTCGGGAAACTCGGAACTATGGGATAGCTACGGAAGAGCTACCCACAATGCAACGCTTCAGAAATCGACGTTAGCCTCGGACCATGGACGCACAACACCGAATTACTGTGCCTAGTGTGGCCGCATGAAATCGAATTTATAATATCAGTTTTATAAAACCAATTTTAGCTAATTCGATATTATCCCATAGTGTAGACGTGGCCTTAGTTTGCAAATGGTCAGTGAAGCCAAAAAAAGCCCAAATTATCAACACTGGACTGATTTTGTTGAAAATATACTACTTTATTTCTCCAAATGAGGAACTGCTTCATGTCTTTGTTTTGTTTTAAAGCTTAATAGAATTTAAAATATATTAGACAAAGCTCTCCCCTTTTAGGAGTCTGACTTGTGAATTTTCATTCTTTTCAATTGTCATACATCTTGCCACCTCATAAATGATTCACAGGGTGCCCAAAGGTGTAGTTAAGGAAGGGGCAAACTGATGTCATGAATGCATGTTTGTTTAAAGCTCTATTAATAATGAATGGGCTCCCCTGTAGGGTACAGAATACAATACTTCAAGCTAATGAATGGAGACATTAAACTTGGGTCTGCTTTTACTTAGATAATATTTTTTGTTTGTCCCTTTTCACAGATCTTTTTTAATAATGGCATAAAAAGGGTCTGATTCTGTAGCCCTTACTCATTTGAGTAGTCCTATTCAAGTAAAAGGGATTAAATTAACACTTTCGTTTGTAAATTATATAAATCTTCCTGCATATCGTGTTTAACGCTGGAAGGTGCTTGCACAACACAGTGACTTGTGCTTCTTTGAACCTGGGGTTCTCTGGGTGCTGGTTCAGTCCCCAGTGTAATTTAGAACAGATCTAGTTTTGAAGGCTGCCAACTGCTCTAAGGGGATTTTTCAACAGACAGCAATTGCAGAGGCTCAGAAGAGGATTCTCCAGTGGCAGCACCTGTGGGGTTTAGGGCAGGTTCTGGGCTCCCTTTTTCTCTTTTTTCAAATTTTCAAAAATGTCATACATTTGATGAATTCCTGTTGGCTTTCCTCATGAAACATTTCAGTTCTACCATTACAAATTTTATATTTGTAGTTTCCTCTCCCACGTGCAACTGCATGGAGATGTATGTTGAGGTTTTCAGCCACCCTGTTAATTTTTCTGAAGTCTTTCCTGTATGCAATGCCCTACCTTTTTCCTGAGGGGTTCAATATCTTCTCTCATACAGCCCAGCTTCTGCCTTAATGCTTAACATTTTGAACAGCTCTTTCTAGGATATGTTTGTCAATGATATTCTTAAAAGCACCTGCTTCAATGTATTTATTGTTAACTAGAGTTTTATTTATGACTTCTGCAGATATTCAGTGCTTCAGTTAACATTAATCTTCAACTCTTCAAACTCTGCTTTATGAATGCAGTGAAGAAGCCTGGCCTAATAGATTATCTGATAAAAACTAAAAGCAAAATTAGTTTGCTAGACTTTAAGATGTTAATACTGATCTATTTTTATCAGATAGTATTTGGACACAAATGAAGAACTGATGCATTTCTTGGGGGTATATAATTTTTTTTGTTTGCATTCAGATTTAATGATTTTTTTTTTTGTAATTTCACACACGGAAGCCTAAACAGAAAGCCTAAAATTTCTGTTGTTCTTTCTCTGATTTTTGCAGCCAACAAATGTATCAGAAATCTTCATTTCAACTTACTCTCATTGTTAAGCAGAATTTTAGAAGGTTTAGCTTTCAATTCTTTTTTGAGTTTCATTCCTAGTCATGTATCCGTAATGGCCTTTATTCTAATGAAGCTTTTGAGTTCCATAACAGGAATCATAATATAGTACCACAGAGCACTTGTTCTAATGTAATTCAGCATTATTTAATATTTGTCACACAGAGGATAGTCATTGGGGTCTAATCCAGCATGTTGCTGAGCAGCTCCCACAAATTGCTGAGCATCTCCAGCACCCTAAAAGAACCATTTGGCACATTAAAGGACTGAGCCTTTGGTGCATCGGGAGAGGGTGGGCATTCCAGGCTTAAGCAGTATCATGGAAGAGGGCTCAAAAATCAGAATACGAGAAATACCTAAAAGATGTATTTTAGAAAAATGGCTAGTGAGGAATGTAATCTAAAGAAGTGTAAACAGTGGGAAGAGAGCAGAACAATTACCACAGTGGAAGCAGAATCCATCTCTCCAGCATGAGGAATTGCATGAGCACAATAGCTAACGAATGAGACAGGTTATACTGTATATGAAAGAGACTTCTGCAGCCTTTTCTTTCTCCCTCTTAGCTGTCAGGAAGCGCTTGGTGGATACTTTGTATTCCAAGATAGTATCATAAAAAATAATGAAAGAAACAAACTTTGAGATGGAAAGCTCAAAATTTAACTAAAGTCAAATAGAGTAAATTATAGAGAACAATAATATTGTATAGGAAAGTCTTGAAAGTATAACATGTATTAGATACGAGTTTAGAGATTAGATATAGGAATTTAAATAATTTAAAGACCTAGCAATAGATTAGTAGGGGAAGCATACATCTTGTAAATTTGAAAGTTATAATTACATGATTTATTATTTAATATGTTCAAACCTAAACAACAATTTTCAAGACTAGCACTACAGCAAAGCAAGAGAGAAACCAGACACAAATTCAGAATGGATAAATTCCACATATTTTCTTTTACCTGGCTAAGGTTTACAGATGAGGGAGAATGGCAGGGAGAGGAGGGAACCTTCCTCTGAAGGTTAATTGATTTACGAAATTTTGGGAAGGAACTGTATAAAAATACCACACAGAAGAAGTGTCAGAAAAACCAGAAGGCAGGGACAATCTGATTTGGAATAATCTTACTGTCGAACAAGGAATTCCAGAAGCCATCACATAAAAAACCTAGAGTAGCTACTTAATAAGTAGTATTTTTCACTTAAGTACTTGTCATCTGAGGATCTCAAATCACTTTACAAGATCTGGATATTTCAGAGACAGATGTGAGCATTTCTGACTGTCTTAAAATATAATCCCACTGTCCCTACATAACCACAGGGTCTACCATGATTATTGCAGCATGCACAAGGCCTGTCTGAGGAATTTGGGAAGGTTAATGAAATGATTCTTTGAGACTTGCCAAACATCACTAACTCTGTGTGTGCACGTGGATGCACATATGCGTGTACAGGAGGGGAATTTTCAGGTCCCACTAGTCTTCCACTGCAGGAGAAGTAGTGCTAATGGAATCCATGTATATTAACATTTTGCAAAAGGCTTTATTAAAATAAGCTTCAGATCTGGGAATGATTAAAGGCTGTTTGTGAATTGTGGTGAATTTTAATGCCTTATAAAAATTTTACTTATTGGCCATAAAAACGTTGCTTTGCACTACCGTTAAAGACAATTTATAGATGAGGGATGAAAGACAAAAGAACTAAATGGCTTAACTGAGTCCAAAATGGGAGTTGGTGTCAAAGCAGGGTTAGAATAATACCTGCTCTGATACCAACTTCCTCTGTAGCCTTTCTCTGATCTGCCCCTCCTGGTGGCTAGAGGTAATCCTGTCTCTTCAGAAGACAAGCTGACACAGGTTCAGGCATCTGGGTGGAAGGGAGTTTTCATCAATGCTGTCAACAGGTCTCTGAATAGTATGCCCCTAACAGCAGTGAACTCGCATGGTACCCTGCTAAAGGTCCAGGGGCTTGTGTTCCTGGTGTTCACTGACGCTTAAGGCCATATCATAAATCATAGAAGGGAGGTCCATGAACAATTTTTTTTAATGTAAAACGATTGACTCATCTTCCAGTCAAATGCTAGGTTATAAATATGTATTGTTTTTTACATTTTCAAGCATTTTTTCAAGGAAATGGGCTAGAAACTTGCTTTTTTTTAAATGAAAACTGACATTTGCTGTGGTATTTCCAAATCCCTCACATCATGTGGAGTCAGTAGTCATGGGTTTAGTGAATCTGCTTGTGCTGCTATGACTTTTTATGTGACCTTTGTGTGAAATTCATGTGCAAAGGTCTAGCACAAGGCCTATGCACCAGCTGAGCCCTGCATAAGACCTATTTTGGTTCTGGTCCTCACCTACAGTAGGGAATTCTACCTTTCCTGAGAACATGCTAACTGAAAGGAACAGCAGCAAATGCTACTGACAGGAAACTGAATTTTAAGCAAATATTTCAGACAAAGTGCATTAGAAATTTATAATTGGGTTTTCTCCAGAAATCTGATTCAAAGGCTTATACTAATGCAGTCAGAGAATAGGAACATGACCTCTGCATCCAGTCACAAAAGCTCTGATTGTGAATACCCAAAGCAGCATGCAGAGTAAGCAGTTTGTGAGCAATATATAAGCTGAAATATATATACACATAAAACATTCTTGGAATAATTCTGAAAAGCAAACTACTGGAAATCATGACATTTGTGGAAAATTTGTAAGGCGAATAAAGAGCTAAATATGATCAAGTTGTTCTCTCCGAACAATAAATATCATTATTCTCCTGTTACAAATAGGAGGCACAGAAAGATGATGTGACACCAGGGTCACACAGCAAATAAATGACCAAGCCAGGACTACAACTGATGTCTTGACTCCCAGTCCCTCACTTTAATCTCTAGACACATTCCGTTTGTAGGAAGCTAATTAGAAGGTGCATGTTATCATTATACACTATAAATCTAATAAAATTACTGATGTCGAGGCCTAATGGTAAGTACGTTATTTTTAAGATGTTGAATTTATCTTTTAGTTAATCATATAGAAAGATCTGTGAGTTTAAGTGGTGTCTGCTTTCCTACCTCTCGTTTATTATTACTCTCGTAAGAAGACTATTCATAACCCCTTAACAATCCACTACATCACAGGTGACCTTCATAAAAAAGAAATAGAAAAGGTGCAGAAAACTGCACCATTCAGTTACTTGGGGAATCAGTCTCCTATTCTTTATTAAGAATAAAGATGTTTTTACTGCCTTTCTGTATAACTATGAAATGCTCTCAAAGGGAATGGGAAGGATGGATGCTTAAAGACCATTTGCGTTTGTGTCAAATATAAAAATGAAGTGAAGTAAACTAAAGTGAAGATAGGGTCAGACTCATTTATGCTAATTTCTTTACATGCAGTAGATTATATATACAAGAAATGACTGAAGACAGAAATAGAAGCAACTGGAATAAATATTTCTGAAAGGATTTCATAATAAGCGTGAGTTCCCATTGCTAACTTATCCCAGGAGATCTAGAGAGAGTGAGACATTGCTAAAAGTCCATATTTTCACTCTTGATTTGTACTTCTGCTTACATGTGTTTTGCTTGCATATCTCTCTTTTAAAATCAAGATTGTACTGACTAAGCTTTAACTTTACAAACATGAACACACAAATAAGGATTACAAATACATCAGAGTATGCAGTTATTCTGGCCATATCTTCTTTTGTCCTGGGCATGCTCCCTACACTAAAATGGCATTGTAGTGCTGCTACACTGACTTTACACCACACAGAATTCATTCCATAACAGAAGAATCTCCAGCTGCCTGATTTATGATCTCTTTGTGCTTGTGTAGTTGCAGAGGGACTTTATTGGGGCAAATGGGCTGGTCCATAACTCCTAAGGAAAGGAAACGAGACTTCAGGGTTTAATTTTTATTTTTAGTGTGTCCCAGACAAATTTTACAATAATAAATGGAGAAGTTTAAATAAAGCTCATCTGTCTAAGGTAGTGATGGGCACTATTTAATGCCTCGAAGAACAATCTTATCAGAGGACAAGTACTGAGTGGAGGTGAAGCTCAGATTACTTTAATAAAAGTCTGTGTCTCCTCTTGTGTATTTTTTCCTTCCTCATCCGTAATCTTTACTTCATCTTCTTCCTGTAGCCATGTCTCTTTCCCTACTTTGTACCTTGTCATCATATCTGTGCAAAATGGGAGCAAAGCATTAACGTGATTTGTCCTTCATTTTTACACATGCTTGAAATGACTGCACAAGCCAAGGAGAATCGGGCCTTTTGTAGGGCAAATCCGACTAGGCCTTGCTGTAACATTCCTTACTAGTAATACATGTGATTAAAATTATAGTTGCATTCAAAGACCCTAACTGGGATCAGGACACACTTGCACAGCCACAGCACTGGTCCTTTATCCATCACCACACTCGTTATTTATCCTCCACACCCAACAGTATAGAAGCTGCTTGGAGTGGTTAGATATTTAGACACCACAGTTAGTATTGTGTGAATGCTGTGATTACAGTGTTTGCATGGCTTTTCAGCAGAAGCAGAAAGCTAAAGCACAAGATGATACATAGAATCTTCCCTCTGCAGATTTCCTGTGTATTTTCATTCTGCCACACAATGAAAGGTGGCAGAAGCAGTTAGCCATATGTTAACTTAAGGTCTAAAGAAAAAAACCTTCTTCATTAAACGTGTCAGGGTCCTCAATATGTCTCTAGTGTACAATTAGCAAAGGGGTATTCTATGGTTTATTTAATACTGAGTGCTATTATTTTATTTCCTTGTTATCTAGCTTGGTGATCTGCACTTGTTACCCAACAGATGACTGCATCAATAAATGGATGTGAAATATCATTTGTGTTGGCACAAAGTAATGAAATACAGAAGTTGTAATTTCCCAATTTACAGAACATACACAGAATTTAAAGGTTTGGTGTCCTTTTTTTCAAAAGTGAAAATTTATCAAGAGATTAAAGTTTATTAGTCAATAAGGAACAAATGCAGCTTTTTTTCCCCTCAAGTTTTGCATTCTTGTCAAAATCAGCATCTGTCTCCCAGTTAGTTGCTGTAAAATCTCCTGGCAAATGCACATATATGTTGAACATGGTTCTAAATTAACAAACAGCATATGTCCAAAGTGTGGTGCAATTTACTCTACAGTTCTTTGGCTCTCTATATCTCTCACAGTTTAACAGGCTCACTATGGTGACCTTACAATGCAATTAAAGCCAGTTTCCCATATTGGATCTTCTATTTTTCGTTGTATATAATGTTAAGCTCTCCCTCATAAACATAGCAGGAGGAGGCGTGGCATAAAATGAGTTTAGTATACAGGAGGCATATCATTTTTGTTAGTCCTTCAAACTGTTGAATGACCAAATAACAGTTTCGTTGGTGCATGGGGAAAGAAAAGATTTGGTAATAAAGTAGCCCGTTGCACATGAATAAAATTTAAGTGTGGTCTCTTAGTACTTGATAAATTAATAAATATTAATTGTTCAATGGGGATAACAAAAAAGTCAACAGAAATACCTGATTCTTTTAACATACTTTTTCAGCTTGGCAAAATGTATGAAATTGTAGGGCTAAAATGGATAGAGGAGCGAGGATGACATTTGTTCTTTCCTGGACTGGTAAGATAGGCCAGAGCTGGCTTATTCTCTGAAGCAGGAGAGTTTATACTTGGATATACACACACATTTTATTCTATCAGATGTAATCGTAGATGTTTTCACTATCTCTATAAAATATCCTTGTCTGCATACTGCTAAGCTTTTAACATCAATGATATCTTGTGGCAACAAATTCTACATTTTAATTATGTGTGGAATAAAAAATTAATCAGATGTAAACATGAAACTTTTTTTAGTTTCACTGGATGAACCCTTATTATTGTATCATCAGATGGTAAATAAGAGCACTGAGTTATTTTTTTCTATCCCATGCGATAATTTATATATCCCATGTCTCTAAACTAAACAGGCCTTCATTGGTTTTATTTTTTGTTTTGTTTTTCATTCTCACTTCCAATGTAAATCTCTCCATGTCTTTCATTGTTTTTTCTTGTCGCTCTCTAGAGCTTTATTTCTGCTGTACTATATTCTTTCTGAGAAAGGATGACCAGAAATTAATGTGTTAAGTGTAGCTGAGGGGTTACCAGAGTAGCATTACAATATTTTCAGTAACATCTCCTAACTTTTTTACCATTATTTTGCACTGAACATAATTTTTCATTGAGCTGTCCACGGTGATGTCCTTATCTCTTCCCTGGTTACAGTTACATTAGTATCCAGTGAGTAATGTATATAAACAGTTCAGAATTATTCCTTCCAAAATTCATTATATTGCATTTGTCAACACTGGATTTAATTTTTCATTATATTGTCCAATTTGCTACCTTTGTTAACTCCTGCTGGACTTCCTCATTGTCTTGGATAGTCAAAACTGAAGAAAACTATTTTGTATCATCTGCAAATTTGGCCATACCACTATTTGCTACCTTTTACGGATCATTGATGAGAGGTCCTTGCTAAACTCTTGCCAGAGTAAAAAATGACCTACTGTTTTTTTTAATCATAATTTCTAATCTATTACTTCACTTTACTTACTAAATTGCTTCAATAAACTCTTCAGCTCAAGGGCTTTTTGAACTTCCAAATTCATTCTATCTGGCAGCTTTCTTTTTCTTGCTATTTTGTTGACAAGCTCAAAGAATTCTGCCTCACTGGAAAGCACTTGTTTTCCTTTACAGAAGCCATCTTGGTTTAACCCTATGCTATCTCAGTCTTCTAACTGTTTAATAGATTCTGTCATTTAATTGCCAATATAAATGGTGTCCCTTGTACTCTGGGAAGGCTAACTGGTCCATAATTCCCAGGATTACCCTTAACTCCACAATTTTTGCTGCCCTATAATCTTTAATAATTGGAGATATACCAATCTCCTAGAAGTGGAAGCGACCTTGAAAAGTCATTGAGTCCAGCCCCTTGCCTTCACTAGCAGGACCAAGTACTGATTTTTGCCTCAGATCCATAAGGGGCCCCCTCAAGGATTAAACTCACAACCCTGGGTTTAGCAGGCCAATGCTCAAACCACTGAGCTATCCCTCCTTCTTCAGAATAGTAGGTGATTACAATGAGAGACTGAATGGGGAAATTCTTGAACTGGTGTAAATGGTCATAACATCACTGGAGTCAATCTCTTTTAGTAGCTCAGCCACTTCATTCTTAAATTATCTCAGAGCCTTTGAATGTGCTAGTGACTTGTTGCTGTTTAGCATTTTGATTTTATTCTAGTACTTTCTCTAGAACCACAGTTACTGACAGTGCCTCATCAGTGGATTCTCCATCACTGACAATATTTTAATCAAGATTAGATGGCTTTTTTTCTAAAAGATCTGCTCCAGGAATTATTTTGGGGAAGTTCTATCACCTGCATTATACAGGAAGTCAAACTAGATGACCACAATGGTGTCATTCTGGCTTTGGACTCTATGAATCTTTATTACCTGGAAGTGTGTGTGAGACATGTCCTCAGTGGTAAAAACTGGCGCAGAAGTCATGTAGTGCTTCTGCAATATCCTTTTCCTCTTGATTTCTGTACTCTGTAGCAGCTCACTGCCCCTACTGATCATTCCACAGTTTTCCTGCTTTGAGCTTCTTTTAACTTTCCCAGACTTGAACTACTTGGGCTGAAAATTAATGCTAGTTGTCTCTTCTGGCTGATTTTATTTATTAATTTATTTGGTTAAAGTTTCAGCTACATGGTTTAGTCATTTCAAAAAGTAGGAAAAAATAGTTCTGTGGAAAAATACTATGTGGTCATGCAATTAAAGACTGTATCATGACTCGTAAGCACAAGAGGGTTGAATTAAGATTGCATAAACAACTTTAATTTAGGCATTTCCTAACATCTGAGTGCTTGGCTTTGCAATCTTATTGTAGGTTTTATGTATTCAATATTAATATCAATTTTAAATGGTAATGCACAAAGAATCAAAGGGAACGAAAAGCTAATAATAGGAATATAGATATATGGCCATATAGTGATGTGAGAGAAGATGAGGGTAAGAGACAGATATACTGAACACTATACAGAGATGCTATCTTAATACAGATTTTTGGCATCTTTTACCATCAGAAATCAGTGAGTAAAAATCAGTAAACTCTAGAAGGCAGTTGCAACTCATGAAGTCCATTTTTAGGATGATTTAAATGACGTTAGGCACTCAGATCCAGATTAAGTTTAATGATACTCTTAAAAATAATAATACTGAACACTTATGTAGCTCTTCAAATCTACATCTGGGAATAAAAAAAATGTTTGGCCTGCCAAGTAGATATGTGCCAAATATAGTGGTTAGTAGGCGTCAAATATGCATTCAAGTGATTGCTCACCCTTTGGGATTCTGTCTTCCAAAGGACTTTTTCTCTCTTCACAACAAACCATAGAAGATATGTTAAGAGCTATTGTGTATAACATTGAAGAGCTTGAGAGTCTAATTTTTGAGAACAAGTTCTAACTTGCAGGATACAGGAGAGTTCAGTCAGCCACAGCATGGAAGAAGTCTATTATCCTATGGTGCTGCTGCTCCCAAAGCCATTAGGGTGAAACCAACCTGGTGTGTCTACCCCTATGTTTCCCAAGCTAATTGATAAAGTATATTGTGATAAACAGCTAGAATTATCCAAGCCTGTGACTGTTAGTGAAAACTCACTGGCATTGCTTAATAAGATAGGGATGACTTTGGCCCCATATAATTAAACTATGGCTCCCCCTACACCTGTGCAAAAGAGGAGCTGAGCTGCTTACACAGCACCATCCCTTTCCCTTAATAGCAACCCCTCTGTAGGTCCTGGGATTTTCTCATGGGGGGATGAGGCTAGTAATGGGTGGGCTGAGGGACCATGGCCAGGGCTGGAGTATGTGTGGGTCTGCCTCCTTTCCCTCTCTATCCCCTCAGAAATTACTGAGGAAGTGAAAATGCAAAAGAAAACCCTAGCTCTGCCTATCCGTTCTTTAGGTGTTATTATTATTTGTATTGTAGAAGTGCCTAGGATTCCATCACGTATCTGGGCCTGACTTTGCTTTGTTCAAACACAGAACAAAGAGATGGTCCCTGTACTGAAAGACAACAGGTAGGAACAACAAACAAGAGGTTGGTCATGGCTGCTAGTTTGCAGGGAGGAAATCTCATCGCTGACTGAACTGGAGTGGCATTTTGCAAAAAGGTTCCCCATAGAGACTTTTTCACCCTGAGCTCTGCACTGTGTTATATTATAAGTGGATTCAAAAAAGAATTTAATAAATTCATGGAGAATAGATCTGTTAGCCAAGATGGTCAGGGATGCAACCGCGTGCTCCGGATGTCCTAAACCTCTGACTGCCAGAAGTGGGAACTGGACAACCAGGGACTGATCATTCAAAAAGTGCCATGATCTGTTTGTTCCCTCTGAAGCATCTGGCACCAGCCACTGTCAGAAGACTTTGTCAATAGACTTTGATCTGACCATTCTTATGTCATGTTTCTTCTGTAAGGAAAGGTGATCGAGTTTGTAATACTTTAAAATACTACACATTGCTGAACTTACAGCATGATCCTGCAACCCTTACTCACACAGTAATTTTTTTATCTATGGGAGTAAACTCAATGGGCTACTCATCAATAGGACTATTGCAGCTGATATTACATGAGTATGTAAGGTTTAGTCACATAGTGAAGTTTTCAGGATTGGTTTTTAATTTTACAGTTGGCAAAGCATATGGAAGACAGATATATTTGCACATAAATGTAGACTAAATTTCATGGCATCATACAAATTATTTTTTCCCTGTCTTAGTTCTAGTCTGAAGAATTAGTATGAGGAAGCTTGAAGTATACACAGCCAGTTGATAAGATTTAATTTACAATTGCTCCTATTATATTATCTTTACAAGTACAAAATGTCTTTATAATGATTATAAAATAAGATATGTCAAATAATGCTCATGTTTTTAAAATTATTTGTTCAAAGTCTAAACCCATTTAATGTTTGTTTCCTGGTAAGGAAAATCATGCTGCCTTTTTTTGTTAAATAATTTTTAATAAAGTGAACAGCTTATAAATGTAGATATTAAGGAGGTATGTAACAAACTGAAATATGAGTTGAGCACTGCTGAATAAGAAAAATACTTTCCAGGAGTAGATTATTTCCTACCTACACTATGCAGTGTCATATCTGTAGTTAAAAAATAGATCATTTCTTCTTCACCTATTTCTTTTCAGGTGGCAGCATTTTTCTTTAGAAAAGTGAACCTGAAATGTAATTTGTGAAATCTGTGCTGTAAGGATAGTATAACTGCTGTCACCAATTTGCCACTTATTTCTCCTAAATTTAGGATCTTCTCCAAGTATACATATATCCTATTGTTTTTTTTTCATTTTATTTTTTACATATGCAAAAGAGAAAATATCACAAGGAATGTCACCCCTGCATATACACATCAGATTGAACATTAATACTTTGCCAAGTTGAATATAAAAACAGTTGGCTAATGTTATATAGTCCCAAATCAAGGTATTTTTCCCTTGGAATGCTTCAGGCCTTGTTCAGATAAACTTCCTTTGACACATACCAACTACCACGAGTTGTGGTCTGAGTCTGAACAACGATCATATCTTAATCCCCTAAAACAAATTAAGAAACAAAACAGCAGTTGTTCCAGTTATCAGCTTCTTAAGAGTCTCCTTGATTCCCTTTACAGTTGTCAGCATCTTGGAACTTGTAGTTTCCAAATCTTGCATCTTCTTTGAGCCCCAAATGTACTGAAATGAAGACACTCAGCTGATGATTAGTTACTGAATCGTCCTCTTTCATGTCCTATTTCTCAGTTTGTTACATTTCTTTCAACCTCACTCCATGATCCTGAAAATCCTTCAGCACAAAATAAGTGTTATTCTTTTGACTAATCCCATAGAACTGAGTGTACATGAGTAAATTTTCTCATGTGCTAAAGTGTTTGAAGGATCAAACTTTCAAATTACATAAGAAATACTCCCAAATATAGTTCAGCTATACATAAGTAGGCTTGGCAGAATTATTTTTTTATTTTTTTATAAATTTGACGGATAGTATCAATGTTTATTTTTAAGCATCTTTTCTCTATTTTTATTGTGTTCCATTTTCAATTATGGGAACTTATGGGGTGATCAGATAATAATTATTTAATGACAGTAGACATTGAGATTCAAAAGGCTAAAGCTTTATAATGATTAAAACACAAACTGTCAGCAACACATGTTAAAATATACAAATTAAATATCCCTAAATCAAACTCTCAGTTCTCAAGCACCATTTTTCTTTCTTTGCTATTCTGTACATTTTGATTATCAATGGAAATATTTTTTCCTCAGTGGGTGTGTATGGTGAAATTGAAATTTACCAACATTTATCAATACAAATCAAATCTTTCCAGGCCTATATAAAAGTTATGAAAAACTTTTAAACAGAGATAAAATAAATTTTAGGGTTTGTTGAAAAATTATTTCTCACAATTTCAAAATTATTTCCATTTTGCATGGTTCAAAAGACACCAATTCTTTTTTTCTTTTTCTAGAAATTTTCCATATGTTTTTACTGCAATTATTACCAAAAATTGTTTTGGAATTTTCTTTGCTTACCAAAAAGATGGACCTGAGGGGAAAAAAAGAATATTTAGATAATGTTGACACATTTTTGCAAAAACAGGTTTCTTTGTAAAATGCAATTTTTCAGCCAACTTTTGATGTGAAAATTTGTTTAGTCCTAATAACTGTATTTGGAAAGTGCTACCTACAATCTGCATTGGTGTTTAGGACTACCTACAGCATTATATAAACAGATTAAAATACAAACAAATATAATGTAAAAGTACCCTCACAAAATTCCAATAGAGAAAATGTTAAGGCCTACATCCACAAGTGAGTTAGGTGCCTGATTCTGGAGTTTAGGCATCTTAGGCTCTTTGCAATCCACAAAACCCTCACTCAGCTGCCACCTAGGCCTTGAGGAGCCTAAACTCACTCAGCGCCTACATTTCTGTTATGAAAGTTCCCTAGGTATACATTCACTGTTGCCTCAGTCAGCTAGTTGAAAGCCTAAGTCAAAGTGTGATCCTCAGACGATGTGAATATGGGTATTGCCTTGCCTGTCTCTTCTTGCTTGCAAGGTGCAATCCAGTAGGCAAACTGTGAACATGTTTACATCCACACGAAATGGAGATGGAGGCAGCAGCCACCATATAACCGCTAGTATAGTAGTAAGGGTATTCACTGGGATGTGGGAGATCCCAGTTCAATTTTCTTTCTCTGCCTATAAATGGGGATGGGTGTGGGAAATGCCTGATCAAATCCCATTTCTCATCTTTCCAGTGAGTGCTGTAACCACTGTACAATGGGATATTCTGATGTGGAGCTTTCTTGTTGAAGCCATTCCACACTATTTAATTATTAAATAATTTAATATGCCTTGGGCCAAAAAGAGTGAGAATTACACCATTGTTCAGTAAATAGGGCATTTACTAATGTCCTTGTGTAGATTCAGGCCTAAAGAACTAAAACCTAGAAAACAGATCAAAAATATAATTCACGTCACGAAAAACTTTATTAAACTGATAAAGTTTCTACAGTGTCAAACCCACCCACATAAGCCTATAAAAACATTGAAACCTGCTAAGGGAATCTGCTTTAAAGATACCTTAACACCCACACATCACATTAACCACTGTCATTGATGGACTCCACATCCCTAAACAGAACTTCTCTGTCTATTGGAGGAACAATGAAACACAAACCATTCTATGTTAATCTAACTAACCTCTTGAAGCAAAACCTTAACTACTAAATCAGCCTCATTGATATTAAACAAACTCACTCTGGTTAGTGGCAATTAAGCTGTTACAGAACATACTCCTCCCTCCAGATCTTAAAAGTATGGAAATAAGAAGTTAAGGGGAAAAGACTTGTGCATTCCTTTCAACCTCATATTGTGTATAATGTTGTCACACATTCAGCGCTCCATAAAACTTTCACTTTTATCTCCAATAGATTCCCAAAGCAATACGTATCTCAACTTCATCAAACTTGCTCTCTAATACAAAACTTTAATGGTGACCTCAGGCTTTTATATTGATTATATAAAACAAGAGCAGCACGTCTGACTCTAACACATCCCAAGGATTTGGGAAGTTATTCTGCTTTAACTCCGCTGAGGCCCCTGTTAAGGTTTTGCATTAGTGTCACAGACTTTCATCCTCTGTGGATTAAGCACAGCAATGGACGAATCACACACATGCTGATCAGTGAGTTATACAAGCAAAATGTGTCATGAATGACAAATGTGATTCACAGCACAGTTTACAGATGACCAGAGTTTTTTAGTTTTAAATAGGTCTTCTCACTATGTGAATAATATGTAGAGTTTGAACTGTTTGATCCTGAGTTTCCTTGAGCTTGGTCTACATTAAAAAAACTTAAGTTGACATAGGCACATCATTCAGGGATGTGAAAAATTCACACTCCTTTCTATTATAGCTATGCCAGCCTAACACCCAGTGTAGACACAGATCCAGTGAAATAGCTATACCAGTGTAGTCTTCATAGTGTAGACATACCCTTAGACTTAGGGCTTGTCTACACTTTCATTTTATAGCACTCTAACTTGCTTTAAAGTGCTAGTGTACATAGGCTCCGAGTGCTGGGAGCTGCACTGGGAGCTAAACCCCTTGTGGAGGTGGATTACCAGGAGCTATGGGAGAGCTCTCTCCCAGTGCTTGTGTGCAATCATACTCGCACTTCAAAGCACTGCCACAGGATCGTTCCAACGGCAGTGCTTTGAAGTTTCCAGTATAGACATACCCTTAAGTTACGGGAGTAATAGGTATTCCCTTTCTAGATTAGCCACTGATGGAGCATTTGACACACATTTTACCAGTGTGGTACAGAACTGTTTACTAGCCAGCACTGTGATGAAAAAAACTGGACTCTGCTCCTGACCCTGGAGAAGGAGTGTGGTTATTTTGGTTTGAAATAAGATAAGCAAAACTAGTTTAAGCCATGTCTACACAGTGGCACAACTATTGTGTTGCAGCTATGTCTCTGTAGCACTGTGGTGTAGATACTTACTATATTGGAAATTCCCCTTCCACCACTGATGTAGGTAATCCATCTCTCTAAGAGATGGTAGCTAGGTTGATAGAAGAATTCTTCTATTGACCTGAGTCTACTGTGGAGGTTAGGTCGACCTAACTATGTCACTCTGGGTGTGAAATTTTTCACACCCCTGAATGATCTATTAGGACAATCTAATTTTTAGATGTAGACCAGGCCTCAAAGTCGGGCTTGTCAGAGATCTGGGCTGCAGTCACTTTGCATAAGCTCCCTGCCAACTTATTTACAAGGTAGGGGAGAAGTGTTCAGCAACACTTCTCCAATTGTCTTCTAGGGTAGGGTTTATGGTACTTGTCAATAATAAGGGTAGTGAATTAGAAGGAAATGTAAGCAGCATTTAGATGAAGTAAGATTTGAAATCCTGGTCTCATTCCTAGCTCAGGGAACTTTTCCCTAGATTATACTGGTAGAACTGGTGGTGGGAAATGTCTCTCATGTGATGCCATTTTTTACAGACTTCTCTGGAAGTGTGCGAAGGCATTTGTGCTACAGCAGATTTGCTGTCACATTAAAACTTGGCACATTTGCTTTGGTGCACATATTTCCCATCATGGCTAAAAAGTTTAATAAAATGTGCTTTTGACAAACACTATCCATTTATAACTACCATTCTTCAAGTCAGTCCATGATGAACCAGCAATGTGGCCAAAGTGCTGGTCCCAGACTGTTTTAAATATCTTGTAAAATGGACACAAAACTGAGCCAATCTAATGAGAAAAATCATCCAAAGGGAGTAATAGTTGAATTCTTCTCATTATTTCTGTATCAGTTCGTTTTTCATCAAGCCACTATGAAAAGTCAAATGTGCTCAAAGTTTATATTTTATATTTTGACTTTCAACATTTCAGTGTGTTGTTTTTGTTTAAAAAAAACAAAGTAAGGGTTTAAAGCTCTTGTTAAAACTGAGCTATGTAGCACAACTTTAATGATGTTTAGGCATAAAGACACCTTTGACAGTCCCCTTGTGTCCTGTACCAAATAGACCCAACTGGGCCTGAGGATCAGGACATTCAGAGAGGCCTAAATGTGTAAGAAAGTGGAGAATCAGGCCCTGTAATGAGGGTTGCCGGGACTCGACCCTCCCCGAGGAGGAGGGGAGCCACACCGGCCTCTTTTCGTCGTCCGAGGGCCTCTGTTCTCGGGACCGCAGTCACAGCTCGGGCAGTTCGGGCCCTGTGGGTGGGACTGAACAGCGGCACTATCAGAGCGGGCCCAGCCCTTGGTTCAGGCGGGCAGCAACAAACAGTTACAGTAGTCAATTCGCTCTGGCCCTTTGGGGCAGGGCAGAGCAGTGGCAAAGCAAAAGGGGCCCAGCCCTTGGTTCGGGCGGGGCACCAACAATCAGTTACACTAGTTCGTTTATAAGGGCTTTCCCAGGCCGGGAAGAGGGCGATTCTGCCACCCAGGGATGGGTGGCAGGGGGAACGGAGGCCCACCCACTCCTCTGCGTTCCAGCGCGGGGCCCTAGTAGTGGTTGTCACCGCTGACGGTGGTCAGTGGGGATCCTGACCGAAACACACTGACATAGGCAACGGTGCCTCTGCAGCCTGACTGGGGTCAGCTGCCCCCAGGCTACTTCCTATATTCCCTTCGGTTCCTACCTGGTCCGCAGTCGCGGTTTCTGGGATGTCCAGAACCATCGGTTCCTCCCAGTCAGGGCTGGGCGGCAGGTGCGGTAGTACCTCTGGGAATGCGGGCCAGGACTGGTCTGGGGGCTCCTCAGGTCTGTAGTAGGGACGGGGCAGCTCCGGCAGCTCCTCATCATAGCGGCCGCGGGGAAGCTCTGGCAGCTCCTCGGTGTAGTGGCCGCGGGGAAGCTCTGGCAGCTCCTGGTTCCGGCCTCTGGCCTCAGTCTCCCAGTTACAAGCGTCGGCGGGGCACATCTGCTCCTGACGCTGGCTGGGCTGCAAATGAAGGCTGGGGCCCGGCTTTTATTCTTCCGAGTCACCGCCTGACCCTCTGAGGGGCGGGACTTCCGCTCACCGGTCCCGCCCCTATGGCTGATTGACGGGGCTCAACCCTCCCCTAGGAGGAGGGGAGCCACACCGCCTCGCTACAGGCCCCCAATTAATACTGATATTTGACTACCTGAGATGGCAATAAGAAAGCTCATGTTAAATCATAACTTTTGTCAAAATAGCAATCCAACAGTGGACTATGTGGTTTTGTTTTTTTCCTACCACACAATCTAAATACCGTGTTTGAGTGATAGAAGCTATAGCAAAGGCATGTTGCCAAAGATGACTATTAATTTTATAAGTAGAGGAAGCTTAATGTTAAAATTATCAGCTTGACAACTAAGTGGTATTATAAAATCTACTGACATTCTGTCTAGAAAGATGTTGGATTTAATTTGGCTGCAAACCAAACATAATATGAGATTTTAAATATGAACTAAAGCCATTTTATATGCTACTAATTGGCATGAAACCACTTAAATGATACACTAAGAATTTGCTGAATTAAAGATCCCAGGAATAAGACCATGACAGCTATGTGGTTTCTTCGGAGTGCCAAAATTTAGAGACCAGACATTTAGGTAAGTATTTCTGAATCTCTGGGATTATGGTAAAAGACACCGAACCCTTCACATCCTCTCAAAATCCAAAACACAATTTGAAGATTTTTATCTTTCTCATCTTGGGCCCTGTAATGGGGTACACACTGCATCCCTTCAGATTTGGTCTCTTGACCTCTCTCCTCCATAAATCAGGGACACTTCAGATTGGTGCAACACCCATTTTCTTTATTTTTGATCAAGTCCCCATCACCAGTCTCAACTATATACAGGCTTTTTATAACAGCTTGGCCTACCACAGGCCTGGCGAGCAAAAGACTAGGAGACTTCCACCTCCCTCTGAGCCTAACCTTCCCCTTCTGGTCTCCACCCACCCTACTCTCCCTTCCCCCAGCCTTATAGCTTCTGCTAATGAAGCTGGTAGGTGTCGTCAGTTACCAGACAAGCATCAGGCTATCTACACAGCCCCAATCCAATCCCACTGAATAGCACTGGAGTGGTAGGAGCTGGTTAAGGAATCTCTAGCAGCATCCTGCCACACACCTCTCCCTTTAAGCCACCACCATTGGGGGCCTGGTCTGGCCCCTTCTCCCCATACTTGAGAGACTGCTCCAGGGAGGCCCTCTGTTGCCCACTGTGTGGTTCCCGGGGTCTTCCACACGTGGCTGGTCCATCTCCCAGCCACAAAAGGTCCACTTCATCAGGGAAGGACCACCCCACAGGTCTATTGCTACCCACAGGTCCTCACATCAGTCACAGCCTCATAGTCACCATCCCAGCTGCTCCCCCTTTTCAGCCTGCAGGGGATTAGGGTGGGCCTGTACCTCGCCCTGGCTGCCTGGGGGTGAGTCTGGCTGTCCCTGCCTGGAGGCTCCACCTTCAGGCCCTTCCTCCTATCAGACTCTGGCCTCTTCCCTTGGGGTTCTATCATGGGACACTCCTTTGGTCCCTCCCCTCTATTTCTCTCCTGTCTTCACTCTGGATCTCTTGTCTATGGTCTTTCTCTCCTATCCCCCTGGGGCTGCTGAGCATTGAGATCTTCCCTCCCTTCTTGCTGGGGGGTCCCCTTCCATTGCTTCTTTTCCACTTTGGGATGGGGCCCCAATCTATCCCCAGTACCACAGGGTACAGCAACCGTTCTACCACCCCCAACCCATTGCAGACAAACCGGCCCCCAACCTCCAGGGGCACCTGGACCACAGAGCAGGGCCTCCAATCCCCATGGATGCACTCTAGCATCATTTTTGCCCTGGGAATAAACCACTGGGGCTCTTTGAATGAGGGAGTAGGCTGAAGCCATGTCCACTAAGCCTTGCCACTCTGTCTGGTGGGACTGCTGGAAGGCATGCACCGTTTTCTGTAGCTCCTCTCACTGTTTAGATAGCCACTTCACAGTTCCCTCCATCCTTGGGTAGCCATGTCCTGGTGGTGGCTTTGGATCCCAGACAAGTCCCCATGCCATGCCCCTTCAGTTCAGCCCTTCTCCCTCTCTTCTCAGAGAATCAGGGACACCTCAGGCTGGTGCAACAACCATGCTCTTTATTTGTCATCAAGTCCCCACCACTAGTTTCAAACTATATACAGGCTTTTTACAGCAGCTTGGCCCACCACAGGCCTGGCTAGCAACAGACGAGGAGATTCCCACCTCGGGCTGGGCTGGGCTGAGCTTCCTGGCTTTCATGTCCTCTTTTGCCCCCCTGCTCTTCCTCCCAGCCTTATAGCTCCTGCTAATGAGGCTGGAAGGTGTGGTAAGTTACCAGGTAAGCATCAGCCTATCTACCTAGTCTCAATCAGGGGGATTTGATTGGCGCTGGAGTGACAGGAGCTGATTAAGGCCTCTCTAGCAGTACTGTGTCACAGGCCTCCATTATAAAAAATTGTCTGCATTAAAGAAAGTGAAAGAACATTTATAATAACATGATAATCTTTTGACTAGTAATGAGAATGTTAATATATCTGTGGTACTAGTTAATGTGCAGTAAGGAAAAAGGAGAATCTTTAGTATCAGAAAAATGTTAGTAGTGTGTTTGTTTATTTATTGGGCAGAGGGTTAGTCAAGGTTCTTGGTTTTTTTCTTAATTATGATTGCCTCTGGAACATATCAATATTCATGTAATTTGGAAAAAATATAAGCACTTCATTATTAAAAAAAAACAAAACAGTAAACGTATTCAAAGTGGAGAACACTCACTGAGATAGGATAAAATGGTGGTTAACGTAACAAAATGATAGCTGCTTGTCCAGAGAAAGTAGAAAACCATCCTTCTGCATCTTTTTAGTTATGCAGGGTTAGGCACACCTTTATTTGTAAAAGAAGGGAGCATTGGACTCACTTTTTAATATTAGTGGGAAAAATGGCTTACTTATTATTCTTTGAGGTTGCTATAACTGTAGTGTTCCGCACTAGCACTAGAAACCAATATTCTCCTGCACTTTGCAACTTCAATAGTAAAGATTTTTTCCAGGAGCTAATAATCAGTACAGTATACTTACATAAGGAAGAACTCTCTAAGGTACTGAAGCTGAAAACACTTCAAATTTATTGCTAAGTAATTTAGCAGTCTCTTGGGGAAATTGAGTGACTGCTCACAGTATAATCCTATCTGCTATTGAAAATGTTAATACATTTTGTTCTTAATTGTGAATTATTAGTGTAGATTGCATAATCATCAATAGACTGATGGCTTTACTTTTTGTGATTTAGCTTTGGTTAGATTTCCTTCATTACTTCATTTTTCATTTATTATATAGTTACCTCATTCTAATGAGCATCCCTCAGGCTTGACATAGTATAAAATATGCAATTTACTTTCTGTAGAAAGAGAGAGAGAGAGAGAGTGTTGATCTATTGTTTTAACTACATATCCCAGAATATTGAAGAACTGGCAGAAATTTCTTATGCCAATGAAGAAATCATTGATTTATGCAAGTTGATATTTCAGTTCTTTTGTATCACCTGCATAATGAAGACCAGATTGTTTGGATAGCCTCCTGAAGATTTGTGCATAGTGTTATGAATAACATCTTCCTCTCCATTCTACATTTTAAAATACTTGTTACATATCCTAAACCTCATGTTCTTAAGCCTGAATTGAATTCTTAAGGTAAGGTACAGGGCAAAGAGTTAACATTTTAGACAAATAAGGAAAGAAGCATGATTGGTAGGTGGTGTTTGTGTGTCTGTGTATATATATATATAATCATACCAGTGCTGTAGAAATTAGCAGCCGCCGTGTTGATCAAGTCATCATGGTATGTGGGTGTAGGTATCTTTTTGTGTTTATTTTTATATCTATATAGATATAAAGATATAAACAACACATACAAACAACAGCTTAAAGGGGATGTCTATTTTTACACACCATTTTCCACTGGAGCAGGTAGACTATTTGCATATTTATTACATATATTTTACCCAGGATATCTATAAGTATGATGCCGTGTCTCATTGACTGTCTATTCCTACAGCCAGCCAAGGTTATTATGTGGAAAATTCTGTAGAAAAAATTTAATACATATTAGCCACAACTCTAAATAGAATAAAAGGAACTGGTAATGATTATTAGCCTAAGGCTATAAAATGCAATATATACAATCATTCATCAGGTAACAGTAATACTAACACAACCTTGGCAGGAAGAATAACAAGGTAAGGTGGTCACTTCTAGAAAGATATCATTTGCTCACAGTTACCACATAATTGACTATGAAATGTTACCCTATATAACATTAGCCTATACATAGATTAAGGCAGGGGTGGCCAACCTGAGCCTAAGAAGAAGCCAGAATTTACCAATGTAAATTGCCAAAGAGCCACAGTAATATGTCAGCAGCCCCCATGAGCTCCCCCCAGTGCCTCCCACTCACTGGCAGCCTCGTCGATCAGTGCCTCCCCACAGTGTCTCCCCCATCTCCCGATCAGCTATTTTGTGGTCTGCAGGAGGCTCTGGGGGAGAGGAGGAGGAGCAAGGGCATGGCAGGCTCAGGAGAGGGGGAGAGAAGGGGTAGGGTAGAGGCAACCTATGGCAGAGCCAGGGGTTGAGCAATGAGCACCGCCCAGCACATTAAAAAGTTGATGCCTGTAGCTCCAGCCCCAGAGCCGGTGCCTTTACAAGGAGCCACATATTAACTTCTGAAGAGCCACATGTGACTCTGGAGCCACAGGCTGACCACCCCTGGACTAAGGCATAACTGTATCACAATGTAATCTGTGGGCAAATGCTGACATTTTGTTGGCAGTGATGTGAATTAAATAATCTTTAGAATTAAATAACCTTTAGAATTAAGGAATGTTCTCCAAATTTGGTAACAGACTTCCTGAGGTTGAAGGAGTGTCATATTAGTCAGACCAAGTGAAAGAGCCAGAGTAGGGAGGCAGCAAGGGCTAGAAAAGTACACAACATTATTCTGAAAATATCCCCATAAAGTTGGTAGCTTACTCCTTTAAGATTGATTGCTTTTCTTCTCTGTTCCGATGGAGGGCCTCATGCAGGCAGCCATATGTGTGCTGGGCTACAGGCTGAAGTAGCAGCCTGACAGTCTATGCTTCCCTTCTGTTGCCACAGCACTCAGGGCTAGTTTTTAAAGCTGTTTAGGTGCTTAAAGATACAGACAGGTGCCTAGTGAGATTTTCAAAAGCTCATGAAAGACTGCTGTATTGGAAGTTCTCTTCTAGTAAGGAAATGAATGTGCAGCATCTCTCCTGGCCTGCAGCTGTGAGATGAGGCAGGATGTGCTGAGAGTTGCAAGGGAAGCGAGAGTGCATTGTGATGGGATATATGGGGCAAGATTTACTCAGTGTCATGAGAAATGCTGCAAAGAAAAGTATAAGTGCCTTGAGTCTTGATGTGGGATGAGGGGATTCTTAGACCAATGAACCTGGGAAAGAGGGAGGGTTATGTGTGGGTTCTTGTCCTTGAATCATTAAGAATAGAAATGGAACGGGAAAAGACTTGCCCCACAGAATATGGCTCTGCAAGAGTGTGTGCCTGTTTTCCTCACAGCAACTATTTTTATGACAATAATAATTTTCTAAACTCTTAGTAGCAGTTCTGATGTACCATGCAGCTCTACCTGCCTCTTACCCAAATGTACAACGTGAGGGTTAAGGCAAGGGCACAAAGTCCCTTCCCCTCCACCTAGATTTGCATAGTATGAATAGTGGCTAGGCAGAATTTCAGTCCTTGTGCACAAGGAGCAGAACTTCAGTCCATTTGTTTATCATAACAGAGAAGAAGGCAAAGAGGTTGTAGATAGGGTTTCAAAGGAGATCGTAGGATAATGTCACCATGCTTGTTTCATATGAACAGGATATTGACGACCCTGCTTAGTGATATAAGAACATATACAAATGTGAGAAATGAATTTAGGATAGTAGAACATTTTGATCTCAAAACAGATCACACTTTTACATTTGAATATTTAAAAACTAATTCACTTTGAAAAAATATATCTTTATGGTTGAATCCCTTTACTGTTTACACCACACACAGTATTTCTAACATTGGTCTATAGGCTTGGCTACACTTGCAAGTGTGCAGTGCTGGGAGTTACAGCTGTCTTCATACAGCTGTGTAGGGAAAGCGCTTCTGTGTAGCCAAACTGACAGCTACCAGTGCTGCAGTGTGGCCACATTTGCAGCATTTGCAGCGCTTTTGGGAGTGGTGCATTGTGGACAGCTATCCCACAGAGCACCTTGTCCCATTTTGGCGCCGTGGGTTGTGGGTAGGGGATGGAAGGGTGCGGGTCATTCTGCTTCCTGCCCCAACGCCCCGTGGTTCATCGCTTCACATCCCAGCAGTCACTGTTTTTCCATCCACGTTCGGCGCCATTGTGAGTCTCCCACCGGTTTCTGTGCAGCGCGATTTCTGTGGGAAATGGAGCCCAAGCTGCTGAGGACTTTGCTGATGAGTGTCGCCAGCACGTCACTTTTGGTAGTAGAGCTATTCCTTCAGCTCCAAAGTGACAGTGAGGAGTCCGACAATAATATCGAGTCGCCTGACGCGTATGACACTAAATTGCTTGTGGCATTAATGGAAATGCTCAGCACCATGGAACACCCTTTTGGGCTCGGGAAACAAGCACTGAGTGGTGGGATCACATCGTCATGGAAGTCTGGGATGACGAGCAGTGGTTGCAGAACTTTCGGATGAGAAAAGCCACTTTCATGGGACTGTGTGAGGAGCTCACCTCCACACTGCGGCACAAGGACACGAGGCTGAGAGCTGCCCTGCCGGTGGAGAAGCGGGTGGCTATTGCAATCTGGAAGCTGGCAACTCCAGACAGCTACCGATTGGTCACAAACCAGTTTGGAGTGGGAAAGTTGACATTGGAATCGTGTTGATGCAAGTTTGCAGGGCTATTAATCGCATCCTGCTAAGAAGAACAGTGACTCTCAGGAGCATGCAGGACATTGTGGATGGCTTTGCACAAATGGGTTTCCCTAACTGTGGAGGGGCAATAGATGGGACGCATATTCTTATTCTGGCACCACCCCACCTAGCATCCGAGTACATTAATCGGAAGGAGGTATTTCTCTATGGTTCTCCAGGCTCTTGTGGATCACCGTGGGCATTTCATTGACATTTACACAGGCTGGCCTGGAAAGGTGCATGATGCACACATCTTTTGGAACAGTGGCCTGTTCAGGAAGCTGTAGCCCGGGACATTGTTCCCAGATTGGAAGATCACAGTAGGGGATGTTGAAATGCCCATTGTGATCCTTGGAGACCCCGCTTACCCGTTAATGCCTTGGCTCATGAAACTATATACAGGAAAGCTTGACAGGAGCAAGGACTGGTTCAACTACAGGCTGAGGGGTGCCGATGCTATGAGTGTGCTTTTGGCCATTTAAAGGCGCTGGCGATCTCTTTATGGGAAGCTAGACTTGGGGGAAGCGCATCACTGCGGTTTATCGCTGCTGTACCCTCCATAATATTTGTGAAGGGAGGGTGCATCTTGTCAGGATGACCTCTGAGTAACGCCTAGAGGCTGAATTCGCACGCAGAGCAGGGCTCCTCGGAGGACCAGCACGGGCTACAAAAAAGGATTGGGATGCCTTGAGGAGGATTTGAGGCTGAAAGCAACAGTAATTTTGGTGCCTTGCACGGAGTGAAGTGCAGTGTTACAATGATTTGCAGTGCTGTTTTTTCTCCTGTGCTACGGTATTTTCACTTTCTGCAAAAAAAAAGCGTTTTAAAAGCCAAGAATTCATTTATTGAAAAGAAAATAACTAAAGGCAGGGGTGGGGTGGTAAACTGTACAGTCAGGAAGTTTGATATGTCCTGTCTGGAGTGCTGTGCATGACTGTGCACGTCAGATGAAATGCTGCATGGATGGGGTTGAGTGCAGGGATGGGATCGTAGTTCTCAGGGTTGGTAGGGACTCAGTGTTGGGGGGCTGGCGGTGGTAAGAACTTGGATGCTGGAGAAGGGGTTTGAGCCTGCTTGGGCACAAGGGAAAGAGTTTGGAGCTGGAGCGAGGCAGCAGGTAGTGCTCTGCCTGCATGGCTACGAGTGACTGGATCAGTCCGTTTTATGCACAGGATGCTTTCAGCTGCTTCATGCTTTTCTTCTTAGCCACTGCTTCTCCTGCTTTCTCTTCCCCAGTCCTGCATTTTTCCCTCCTCTGCGGTTTTTTTCTTTCTCTGGCAGACTGATTCTAACTGCTTTCACCATATCTTCTTGCCTTTTCGTGGCTTCTTCCTCAGTTTTGTAGCCTCTCAGCAGTCTCTGATATGGCCGGTCGAGTATCAAGGACACTGTTATTAGAAGACAAAATTGAAACTTTAACAGGAGGCAGCATTGTGTTATCACAGTGAAGGGTTTACAGTCTCACTTTATCATACTTTCCACATACCAAACAGAGCACACACACCACAGCAGCGAAGAAATGGTGAGTAACAGGGAGATGCAGGGTTAATTAATCTGGAGATATCCGCTGCTGAGGTCACCTAGGAAGGGGGACTGATTGGTTCAGGGCTGCACTGGGGTTTCTGTGTGTTGGGAAAGCAAAGAGCTGCGGGGGACTCACACTGCCCCTATCCCAATATTTCCACAGGGTTTATCTGGAAGTATCTCGCTGCTGCAGTCACCTGGGGCTGCAAGGGGGGTCTTCTAAGCACTGTGGATTCCGCTCTGGCCCTATACAGCTTGCCTGTGTGCAGCAATGGTCCCCACCCTTGGGCACAGTGGCGCGGATGCGTTAGCCTGACTGACAGGACACAGTGCTCCCTTACTCCACAGAAGCATTGCCAAGCTCTGGCAGAAACTTTGAAGAGTACTGAGGGTCATTACCATGATGTGATAGACTACATCAATGGGCATTGCACATTTGGCAATGCAGCTGCACATATCCTCCTTCTCTCCCGAAACATTTCCATCCTGAAATAAAAGCTGCTTACTAGGAACTGCTCCTCTGCTTTCTCCTTACCAAGTTCCAGCTACTGAGGACTGGCTACTTCTTCCGGCTGAAGAGGCTCTGGCTGCATGCTCCTGGACTTCGGGGTGTCTCCCCTACCACAGTACCTCACTCTCCCCCTCCACTTTCCCTCCTCTCCCTGCTCTGACTGTCTATGTGGTGTCGCATTGGCAGTGGGGTCCCCCAAGTATCATCCAGCTCCTTGTAAACGGCGTCGTAGGGGGCACACCTCAGCGGTGGTTCCTCGTGGGCTTTGCAATAGGCGCTCCGCAGCTCCTTTACTTTAACCCTGCACTGCCCGCGTCCTGGTCATGGTCCCTTTCCAGCATGGCCCTGATTCTGATAGGTATCGTAATTCCTACGGCTGCGAGCGTAGCCTGTGACTGCACACTTCCTCCCCCAAACCGATAGTCCATCACACTCCGCATTGCTCCATGCTGGGGCTCGTTTGGCGCGTGGAGGCATGGTCATGTGGAAAGATTCACTGATTGATTGCACTCCACAGCTGGCTGAGCAAACAGGAAGGGGATTTTTAAAATTCCTGGGGCATTTCAAGGGCGGGTCACCTGAGGCCAGGGCAGTAGAGTGTGAACTGATCAGCAGAGTGGCTGAACAGGCTTTCTGGGATACCTCTGAATACCTTGGAGGCCAATTACAGCGCTTTTGGTGGCCACACTTGTGGAGCAACGCTGCATCACCAGCGCTGCAATCCTTATACCCGAGGCAGAGCAGGAGTACAACCAGCACTGCAGCCAGGGAGATGCAGCGCTGTATGTGCCTTGCAAGTGTGGACGGTGAGAAAGTTGCAGTGCTGGTGGTGGGTTTACAGCGCTGCAACTCTCCAGTGTAGCCAAGCCCTTAGTATAGGTCTTAAGAGTCTTCAATTGCAAAGCTTATTTCCAGTTTCCTACTGCACATGACACCCAGCTTCAAACGTATGATTCACTTTGAATCTGAAATTTCTGTTTCCTTGCATTAATAGAGTACAACAAGAGACCAAAGGGAATTTATTTTCATGCTCTTTTCTTAAGGGTTGCCTACATAGGGAAGGGAGACTGCACACTAGCTTTCGTTTTTTTCATACTAAAATGCCTTGCCACTTCTAAAAGTCTGTTCTCTGGTGCAAAATCGGTATATTAAATACTGACCTTGGCACAGAAACTTTGACACTGTTTTTTTTTTGCCTCCTGTCACATCATGATGTCAAGCTATCACAATACAGGCTACGTACAATGATGCTATTGCATGAGTTCTGAAGATATTTTAGGAGACAATCCTGCAAGGGGTACTGCTGAGCACTTCAGAGAGCTGCTAAATGCCTTTTAATCTGACTCAGCATCTCTCTGAAGATACACAGTACCTTCCAGATTCAAGCTTCTTGTGTCTCATAAGTCAGACATGGAACATCCTCTTCAAAATTGAGGCTGTCTCACAAAATTCAATAGAAGTTGTAGTGATACGTATTTAATTTCCTAACTTCTACAGCCAAAAAAGGCTGTATAAGCCAGAGAAAGATGGAAATAAAACACAAATTTTGGTTGGCCTTTTTTTCCATGTATTTTAAAATCTCTAATAGCAAGAACCATTTCATGGCTGGTGCTCTATATCTTACCTACATAAGAGACACTGCAGCAAATGCAGTATTATATAGCATATGATTAAGCATGCTGCAAGTGTCTCTAACCACCTCTTGCCAAACAGTTTTCTATGATCCTAACAGCATGTCTGCTAATTGTTTAATTGCTCTTTCTGTTTTGAGTTTGTCAAGAATTAGAAAGGAAAGATGACAAAGGGCATTTGATGGGGTTGGGGAAAATGATTTATAATATTTATTGTTTGTTGTCTATTCAACAGTAGTTATTAAGGATTTAGTTTTTATCCTCTTGAGTAGAAATTAAAAATAAGTGGCTTCAAACTATTTAAAACATTATTAAAAGTGTTGAAAGAAAATCAAATATTTTGTGAGGGCAACTTTTATATGTATCAGGAAACTGGAAAATTTAAGCAATGATTTATCAGTCTGCCTCTTGACTATAGGAAAAATTCCCAGTGTTCATCAGAGATTGACATTGCAAATAAATTCCTCAACTACCTCTGGAATTGTACTCAGGAATGTCTCAAATCATATATCTGTCAAGTCACTGAGATTCTGAGAGTGATGAAACCTCTGGGACACATTTACGTGTACCCATGGTCATTGTCATTATCACTGATCAACTTGACAGCTATCAGTTTCTTCCACAAAAAGCTAGAATTCCCATATTAAGCACTGGAATAATTCCTTTTTTATTGCTCGTATTTCATTGCTGCATCTTTCTGCTGAGTTAACTAGTTTTATACAGATTCTTCCACTCTCCCAAAGGATATGTACTTCTTCCTAATAGCACAAAAGAAGGTATGGATTTTGACAGGTCTGTAAAAATCTTAGTCATAAAGTCCAATCCTATTCTTCTAGATAATGTATTCAGAGACTCAGAATACTTGTTGCAGACATCTCTGTATCAGGGAGGAAAAGAGTCCTTCCTATTGTCAGACCCATCTTTGTAGAGCCAGCAACAAGAAGGAATTCAGATTCCTAATGAGGCCAGTTCATACTATTTTGACGCTTTTCCTTTGTTGTTTCGTTGCTGGAAATGGTCAGAATTTATTGTTTATGTTGCCAGTTCTCTGTATCTGATTCTGATCTAACTCATGTTGGTGTAGTTCCATTGGCTTTACATCCTTGTAAGTGGCACTACAATCAGATACACTCTATATAGATAGCTGTCACACTTTTCTTTTTCATTTGTCCCCCTCAGGGTTACCACCATGTACCCTGGTACATTGATTGCCAGTATGTTTGATTACCAGTATGTGCCCTGTTCTACAAACTTTTTCAAAACCTACATTTGTATACCTTATATAATTATTTACATTGCTTCTGTTTAGGCTAAAATCCTTGTCTTGGGATGGACTGGTACTCCATAGGTGGTATTTTATTGTGGGTACCCTGCAGGCTGCACGCCCTATTCACCAGCTTTTTCCCTAACCACAAGAAGCATTCTGGAGAGAATTTCCCTGTGGTAGGAAATGTAACAGTCATCCATCAGCAGAGCTCCTCAAATGGTGTGGGCCAATCACTACAGATAGTTGCACAGACCGACATCTTCATAGGAGAACCAGGCTGATGACATGCATTCACCCATTCTCTCTTTACTGGAGTTCTTCAGAGGAGAATTTTTAGGGTGGATCTAAGAGAGAGTTCCTGCTTTCCTTGCGATGTTTAGTGTTTAGTCACTGGCACCCAATGACCACTATTTGTAAGTGTTTACATATTACTTCCACTTTCACCTAAATACTACCAATAAGGTAGAGCTGCTAGTCTTCTATGGCAACTATTAGACGGTTAAAATGTTATTAATATTCAATTAAATCAATGGCTTATTCATTCAGAAATGTATCCGAGACCCAGTCCTGCTCACTCGGAAGCCAGTGGGAGTTTAGCCATTGAATTCAATGGGAAAGGGGTTGGGCTCCTGAAAGATTTAGCAATGATTAAGCAGTAACATTATTTTTAAAAATGGAAGGGAGGGGAAATATCTATAATGGAATAAATTGGTGAAATGAGGCATCTGCTTTAAAGTATTTACATTTCCCCTGAAAAAAATGTTTCCTAAGACCTGGAAACAATCATTCCCCAATAGTTCACAGGGCATTTAAACAGTTCCTAAATCTCAAACACATGGACTGGCTCTTTAGATTGAAATGGAGAGCCTGATAAATTGCTCTGTTCCACACATAGAGCTATTTACATATACTGAACAAACAGTAAATTTAACATTTTGAAAACTTCTAAGAAATTATATCTGAAGAGCACCAGAGGGAGAAGTTGAACAGTTCAACTTTCCCGTTAAGTGTATGATACATATTTAATTAGCTTACACATGTGGTGAGCTCTGAAAACAGAGTTTAGACCATAAAATTATCCTTGTTAACATCCTGCATGCAAAGCTGACAATATTTTGTTAATTCACAACTTTTAAAAGATTAGAACTTTCTCTTTTCCCGAATGCCCCTGAAAGCATTAATTTGCTGCTTTGGCTGACTGTCTAACACTTATAATTGGGCCATCCACAGAAGCTAAACAGCTATCATGAAAATCTATAATGATGAAGATCAGCAAAACAAGTTCATAGCTCAAAAGCATACACTTGAGAAATTCAGCTTTTTTTAGTGTTAATAATAAAAAAGCCAGCAATTAATATTATCATAGCAGTTTAACTTGATCCTTTTCAAACAGCATTAGATTCTTTGCTTGAACAAAAAAATCCTCTTTAAGTCAGAGCAGCTCTTTAGGAGGCGCTGTAGCACTGCAAATATGTGAACTTATTAGTAAATTGCAACTCCTTAGCAGCATTGCTTCAGCTTGAGAATTAACTGTTCCTGCTACACATAGCGCAGTGTATCTATCAGTGGCTACTGACTTTGTTTGTTATAACATATGAGCCAAAGCCTTTCTGTTCATATATTATAATGCCAGCAGCTTGGAAAAACTGTACTTCCAAATCTTTTCCTTCATGAATCAGGTTTCCAAGCTGTTTACCTCTGCCTGCCCTCTTGTTCCACTATGCCTACTTTAATTCATACATTATAGCATGCTGCTGCTGATGCAGTGCTCTATTGCAGCTAAACTCAGGTGCTTGCATTCAGGTGTGACAGCTTTCCTGGAACCATGGGAGATGGGGAAAAATATCTTTGTAATTTAATTTGTTTTTAAAAATAAATAAGTAAAAGAATAAAAACTGTGGACCATCTTATGTATTTCCATGCAGCACTGAGATTAGTGTTCTTTGGAAGAGTTTACAGGGAGAGCATATATCTTTCATGTAATTTGATTGGGTTTAACATGGCAGGATTATTTCTGTTGTAGGCGGCATGGCATATACAAACAAATGCATTATGCCCTCATTTGCAGAGTAAAGAAACTGTGAAGGTAAAAAGGCTAAGGCCAGAAGGGACCACTAAATCATCTAGTCTGACCTCCTGTATATCACAGGCAACCCACACTAGCCGGCACCCATCTGCTAAACCCAACAATGAAAATGAGACCAAAGTATTACAGCCTGCAGGAGACTAGACTATTGTGTGCCACAGACAGAGAAGAGGAGGGACCAAGATTTTCCTCTGTCCTCAAGGTCCTGACAATGGCAGGGAAATGATTAAATGAGAGATACTCAGATGATCCTGGCAAGTGATGCACCCACATGCTACAGAGGAAGGTGAACCACTCCCCCTTCCCAAGGTCACTGTCAATCTGACCTGAGGGAAATTTCCTCTCTGACCCTACGTGGGGTGATCAGTTAGACTCTAGGCATGTAAACAAGAACCTTCCATCCAAGTACCCAAGAGAGAGAATGCTTGGTGTCACCTCAGAGTTCTGGCCCACACAGCCCAATGTCATATCTCCAGCCATGGCCATCTTTGATGCTTCAGAGGAAGTAAATTAAACAAAAAAAACCCTCCCAAAATAATTTGTGAGGGTGGAGGGATTTCCTTCCTGACCCCCGCGCTGGTGTCCGGTTGAAACCCTGAAGCATGAGCTTTTGGAACGTAAGACAAATACCAGAAGTGAGCCCCAGGTCTGTGTGGTGCAAGTGTTTTATAAATGATCATGCTGAATTTCTCACTCAATAAACCAATTCTGCTCTTGTCAATTGCTTGTGATTACGCCCCTGAGAATAAGTCTTTGCCCTAGCTGTTATTTATGTGTTCTTTCAAGTAACAAACTCTCGTATATTAAAACCTATTTGACAAGTAATATAACATATAGGCCAGTGACCATAAAATTCAGTATTTTATGAAAACATGCCCAGGATGACATATCTTTCTCTTTTCCTCCTTAATCCCAATTGTATTTGTTTTCTTCTCTGTTTGTCGTATGTAGGATGCAGTAGATTTTTAATACAGTGCATTTAGTTCTGTATTTGATATGATTCAGCTTTTTATAGTTTGTTGGAATGGAGACTTCAATAAGAAATGTATTTAAAATACCTACTGTTTTCAAGCAGCTCTTTACCAGGCTGGAGATCTTATTCGCAGTAATAGAAGGAAGTAAAAATAGGATCAAAATGGAAAATTGGGTACTCACCCAATGAAAGAAAGTTTTCTTCCGGATTAAGAGGTTGGGTCTACAGCAATAATGGGCTAAGATATGATCTCCTTCCTCTGAAACTTCTACTACTATGCAGATCTAGTATCCATATGCCACTTAGTTTTAGTATTCGTGGGCTGTTTTTTTGTTTTTTGTTTTTGTTTTGGTTTTGGTTTTTTTTACATGGTAGAGTTTAGCCTGAACAAGACTAGTCTTATGTGAGAATCCTCCTGATAGAGTAAATACCAAGTATACATAATGTATAACCCAAATTCCATAGTCATAGCACAAATATCAAACACACCAATATATTTTGGGATATCTGTTACCCCTTCCCTGTACAGTGAAGAATAGTAAATCTTTACTGAATGCTAGGTGCTGCACAAATGAAGATCTTGTGGTCCCTGACTCAAAAGTCCTTACTGTCTAGTTACTAATTAGTCTGAAACAACATTAGTCCTAACAAATTCAAACTTCCAACAGCTTTATCTCTGTTCTACCTTCACATTTAAATACATCCATATTTTATATCTATTTCTAACAGGCTGCTAACAGCTGAAGATATTTGCATATGGAAATATAACTGGTTATGCTATGTTTCTACTCCACTAGATTGTAATCTCAATATTTGGTTTATGACAGAATGGAAATTCTGAACAGGTGACTGATTCCTATCAGACCTTGGAAAAGCTGCCATGGCTGCAATTTGTGAGTTTTTAGTGATGTAGGTGGATTGTAAGTTACAAGGTGGGGGTAGTTCCACTCTATGCATGCATTGTTGGCACTTGATTTTTATGAACCAAAAAGTTTAGCTACTTTCTTTCTCAAGTGCTCAAATCTGAGTAAACAAAGGACTCTACAGTAGGTCTCTGACCAAATACAACCTTTTGCTTTACACAGTGTGTGGATTTCCATATTATCAATTTTTTGTTCTTTGTCAATGAGGGACAGAAGTTGGTGATGTGAGTATGCAGTAAAATAGTAAGTAGCTCTGAAAGGCTACTATCTCCAGTTCCTGCCGGATGTATATACCAGGAGAGCTGGTGCTGACAGAAGTTACCATATCTGTTGCCCTAACATTAAACCAAGAACATCATAGGAAGTGACCATCACACTGATACTGACCATTGTACTGTCATGACTCTTTTGTGCATGTGAAGTGCTCTTCATGATTCTAGTGCTAGTACCCTGGATTTCTTTAGCCTCCTCAGATGAGCTCTGCTGGAGGAGACAAATTAGTAGCACTATCATTCTGCCAGGCTAGTTATTCAGCAATGCTTTGAATATATAGAGAGAAAGTTCAATACTCATCTCAACCAATTGTTTTAAGTGACATTTTTATTTGTGATTCAAAACTTGGAAAACTGATACCTGGTTTATTTTGTTTTCCCCAAGATGCTTAAAAAAATTAGTTTAAAATGGGGATACGGTCCTCTAGTTTATTTCTATTTCCCCATCAGCTACCTGCATTGATATCACAAATCCCCTGCTGTTGCTGGCCAGACCCCCACTGTTATCAGATCCTTTTTAGTTTCCTCTGCTGGCTAGCTTTCCCCAATGTCTCTACACTTGCTTCTGCTTGCTGGTTTCCGTTTCACTCCCTGCTGCTGGTTGAGAGTGTGACCGTGCTTTCTGACTACTCTTGCCACAATATCATCAGGATGGCTGCTTTCATAGACCCTGGTAGTAGATGCAGCCTGTAGTGCAGGGGTCGGCAACCTATGGCACACGTGCCAAAGACGGCACGCGAGCCAATTTTTAATAGCACACTGGAGCCTGCCGGGACTCTAGCGTGCCACTAAAAATCCTGCCCAGCCCAGCGCGCTCTCCTCTGCCTTCCACTTCCCCGGGGGGCGGGAGGGGCAGGGAGCAGAAGCACAGCCGTGCGCACGGGGTGGGCAAATGGCCCCACTCTCCCGGCACGGCAAGCCGCGGGGTCCGCGCTCCGGGGCCGAGCGCAGCAAG
>NC_133773.1:103669729-103701201 GCF_003597395.2 Chelonoidis abingdonii
GAGGGGGTAGTCAGGGGACAAGGAGCAGCGGGGTTGAGAGTTTTTAGGGGGGCAGTCACCCAGCACTCTCCTCTGAGCGCTGACTGCCACCACACCCTCTGCCCTGAGCCCCACACCTTCCCAGGCCCCTGCCCTGAGCCCTGTACCTCGTTCATACATACCCAGCCCTCTGCTTGACTCCTTTATCCCCCGCCCCACCCGCAACCCTAGCCCTGACTCTGGCTCCCCTACCCATACCCAGCACCCCCTCATGTACCCAGCTCCCAGCCCTGACTCCAGCCCTCTGCCCTCAGCCCTCTGAGTCCTGGCCACCAGCCCTGCACAGCCCACTGCTGGTCTAGGGTTCTGGCTGATGGATCCTTGCCAGCCGGGGTCCCAGCCGCAGGCCCTGCTCAGCCCGCTGCCAGCCTAGATGAACAGAATCCCAGACCAGCAGTGGGCTGAGCGGGCTGGCAGCGTAAGATCAACATTTTAATTTCATTTTAAATGAAGCTTCTTAAACATTTTGAAAACCCTGTTTATTTTACAATACAACACTAGTTTAGTTATATAATATATAGACTTATAGAAATATAGACTTATAAAGAGAGACCTTCTAAAAAGCGTTAAAATGTATTACCGGCACGAGAAACCTTAAATTAGAGTGAATAAATGAAGACTCGGCACACTGCTTCTGAAGGTTGCTGACCCCTGCTGTAGTGTGTGCCTGTTCCTAAACATATACCACAACTACTTGGTCTGTACATTATCCAGTCAACAACTCTGCCACTCTCAACACTAATTCTTGACCATAAGCTGTCCCAGAACAGCAATGCTATGCATGGAACATTTGTTTTTAAAGTTATTTAAAATTTTGAAACTTTCATCCAAAATAATGTTTAATCCTAAAGTACAGTAAAACTCTTGGTCCAGATTGTCAACTGGTGTAAATTGGCTTCAGTGAAGCTTTACAGATGTACATGAGCTGAAGGTGGAAACTTTTGTTTTTTTTTGACACCCGAGCATGCATTCATGAATAAGATAGTAGACAAGATACAAAGTTATAGCACCCTGTGCTGTGTATGATGAAACGTGCAACTTCCATTATAGTAAGAGATGCGGGTCAAATCCAGTAGTGGTGCAAATTTACCCTTGTGTCTAAAATTCTCCTTAAACTCTTAACCTCATAAAACCATTATATTCACCCAAAATCATTTCCATTTAAAACCAATAATGGAACAAAAGACAAATGCAAGGAAATATTGTCCTGATTCTGCTCTGTCTTACATCAATATAAATCAGGAGTGACTTTTTTGAAGCAATGGAGTTACACTGAGGTAAACTTGGTAAGAGAGCAGTCCTGTAATGTATAAATTCATTAAATTATCCATGTAATATTTGAATAATAATGATCCATGCTTCACAGCTGTGGCTTCACAGGTATGCAGTCACTCACTGCCACACAATTAGCTTAGATGGGGGTTGGTATACACTTTCTAAGTCATTGTGGGTGGTTGCCTTTCTTTTTCTATGTTACCTTCTACTTTCAATGGGTATATCTACACTGGCAGAGTTACAGCACTGGCAGTTATAGTGCCGCTCAGAGAGCACTGAAGGGAAACTGCAGATGTGTGTTCACACTGTCGTCTGGCTGCGCAATAGTGTGTTCACACTTGTGGCACTTGCAGTGGTATTCGGAGCTGTGCACTCTGGGCAGCTATCCCACAGAGCATCTCTTCCTCTTCTGCTAAGAGTTCTGGGAATGCAGAAGGGGTCGTGGGGCATCCTAGGTCCTGTCCCAATGCCGCATGATGCATTGTTTCGCATCCCAGCAATCCCTGTGCTTCCATCCACATTTGGCACCATCTTTCAATGGTTTGTGTACTGCACACCCTGCCTCTTCAGTAAGCAGGAATGGATTCTAAACTGTTGACCAGTATGCTGCTTGCTCTGACTAACACATCATGAGAGGCAGTGGAGTTATTCCTTGAACTACAAAGGCAAGAAGAGTGCAACATTCATCTTCCACGCGTAATAGCTACGACACAAGATTGCTTGTGGCATTCAGGGAAGTGCTGATCACAGTGGAATGCCACTTTGGAGCTCTGTATACAAGCACTGAGTGGTGGGATCACATCGTCATGCACGTCTGGGATGATGAGCAGTGGCTTCAGAACTTTCATGGAACCGTATGATGAGCTCACCCCAGCCATGCGGTGCTAGAACATGAGAAAGAGAGCTGCTCTGCCATTAAAGAAGCGCACGGTGATTGCACTGTGGAAGCTGGCTATTCCAGACTGCTACTGATCAGTTGCTAACCAGTTTGGAATGGAAAAGTTGACTGTTGGACTCATGTCGACGGAAGTGTGCAGGGTCCTTAATCGCATCCTGCTCTGAAAGACCGTAACTGTGGGCAATGAGCGTGTCATTGTGAATGGTTTTGCACAAATGGGCTTCCATAACTGTGGAGGGGTGATAGATGGGATGCATATTCCTATTCTGGCACCAGACCACTTAGCCACCAAGTAAATTAATCGGAAGGGGTATTTCTCAATGGTTCTCCAGGTGCTCGTGGATCACTGTGGGTGTTTCACAGACATTAATGCAGGCTGGTCTGGAAAGGTGCATAATGCATGCATCTTTCAGAACACTGGCCTGTTCAGGAAGCTGTAAGCAGAGACTTTCTTTCTGGACCAAAAGATCAGAGTAGGGGAAGTCAAAATGACCATTGTGATCCTTGGAGACCCCGCCTACCCCTTAATGCTGTGGCTTATAAAGCCATACACAAGGCAAATTGACACTAGCAAGGAGCGGTTCAACAGCAGGCTGAGCAAGTGCAGAATGACTGTGGAGTCTACATCTGGGTGTTTAAAAGCCCGCTGGTGCTGCCTATATGGGAGGCTGGACCTGGCCAATGACAATATTCCAACATTTATAGCCGCGTGCTGTACTCTCCATAATATTTGTGAAGAGAAAGGTGAAAGCTTCACTCAGGGCTGGACCACTGAGGCTCAGCACCTGGAGGCTGAATTTGAACAGCCAGAGACCAGGGCTATTAGAAGGGCGCAGCACAGGACCATAGGGATCAGAGATGCCTTGAGGTAGCAATTTGAAGCTGAAAGCCACTAATATTTGTTGCTGTGCTCGGGAGTGCAGTGCTTATAATGCTGGGAGGTGATTGTGATTGGTGCAGATGATGCACTATGAAGGTTTAAGAAAATTGCTTATTGCTTTGCAGGGCTCTGTTTGCTTTCAGTTAATGGAATAAAGATTTATTTCAAACTAAAACTATTCTTTTATTGAAAAACAACAACTGGAGGAGCAAGACAAACAAAAAAAACACATCAGCACTATGAGGGATGGGTGAAGGGAGGGTCCCAGGAGGAGGTGGGATGGTTAAAGATTTGTGTATGTCCAGGTATCATATCCAACCGTCTCCTTTGGAGTACAGTGCAGCAGGTACTGTAATTCATCATGGCTAAACTGCAGCGGGATGAGTGTTAAGCACAGTGGGTACTGTGAGTCCACAGGGCTGGACTGTGATGGGGAGGGAGTGGAATCCAGCAGGTAAAGACTGGAGCTAGGAGGTTGATAATAGTGTTTTAGAGGTGTCAGGAGGGCACCCATGGGAAAATTTTACGACAGCAGCTGCAGGGTAGGGTGGGCACAGAGATGAAGAGCTGTTCAGTGGCTTCGTTCTGGCATGCCTTTCAGTCCCTCTTCTCGCTGTCCTGCCACTCCCACTCCTTCAATTCTTGTTTTCAGCTGCAGAGTGCATCATGAGATGACTCAGATAGTCCTCTAGTTCTTCGTGGCTGCTTTCTAATTCTGTGCAGCCATTCAGCCGGCAATAACAAAAAGGGAGGCTGGGCTCCCAAGCTCATATCTGTGAAGCCAAAATGCAACATTTTACAGCAGCAGTATTTTTTTCCAACACAGAGACTACTGATTTAAAATTCAGCCACTATTCACATACCTGTCACTAACTTTCTGACCCCAGGCAAGCACACATGAGCCACAAGACCCCCAAAATGGTGAGTAAGCGCAGGGGCAGAGGAAATCAGTGTTCCAGAACCATATTCTACACTGAGCACGTGACTCCTGGAGAGAGCCAGCATTGTATGAGGGGCCTTATAATCATTCCTGTCCCCACATTTTCCACAGGCTGTGTTCATTATGGAAAATATCTTGCTACTGTGGGTGAGCCAGAAATCAAGGGAGGGTCTTCTACAAGACTGTGGCTTCTGCCCTGGCCCTTATGTGGCTCTCCTGTGTGCAGCAACGGTCCCTTCTCCCCAGTGACAGCAGAGTGGCATGGGAAAGTTACCCTTAATGGGGCAAAAAACAAAGCAGCTTTGCCAAAGAACCTACAGCAGCAGATTGCCCAGTATCTCCATGAGAGTTTCGTGGAGATCTCTAAGGCAGATTCCCATGAATTGAGAGAGTCAACACCCTGTTCCATCATTCAGACTAGGCATGTGGTGGTACATGCATCATACAGACACAAGCCTGCTTTCTGCAACCCTCCTACCCCCAACAACTCACTTAAGCGAGTCCCAAAATCAGAGACACTTACCAGGGCCTCCTCTCCTGTTTGCACTTTGCCAAGATCCGATAGCTGTGACTGGCTTGCCTCCTCTGGAGTAGAGAAGAGCTCTGGGCTACATGCATCTCTGACCTCCGAATCATAGTCTGCCTCTGGGTCCCCTCTCCTTCCATATCCTCGTCCAAGATTTCCTCCTCCTGGCTCGGTCCACTGTCGACTGGCATGTGAGCCACAAAAGTATCCATAGTGGCTTTCGCAGTGGAGGTGAGATTGCCACCGAGTGTTGCATCCAGCTCTTTGTAGAAGCAGCACCTCATGGGCGCAGTACCGGAGCAGCGGTTTGCCTCCCACGTCTTGTGGTAGGCATTCCACTGCTCCTTCACTTTGACTCTGCACTAAAGTGTGTTGTGGTCATGGCCCCTTTCTGTCATGCATTGTGAAATCCTGTCCATAAGTACCATAATTCCTATGGCTGGAGTGCAGCTGGGACTGGACAGCTTCCTCTCCCCAAATGCTGATGAGTTCCAGCTGCTGGGCATTGCTCCAAGTAGGGGCTCACCTAATGTGTAGAGCAGGCATGGTCACCTGGAAAGATGTGCTGAGATCACTACACGCATCACTGAGCAAAAAGCAAGGGGACTTTCAAAATTCCCAAGGTATTTAAGGGCTGGGCATGACAGTTGGTTACTGAGGGCAGGGCATTAGAGCACAAACCGATGACCAGAGAGGCGAGAACAGGCATTGTGGGACACCTCCCAGAGGCCAATTGCAGCGCTGTAATCAACCAGAGTGTCTGTCTACACTGGCACCGCGGCGCTATAGCCCTGGCACAGAAAGCTATACGCCTCCCATCGGGATTTTTTTTTTTTTAATAGTGCTACAACTGCACAGTTTCTGCGCACTAAGTGGCTTGGCAGTGTGTACACCATGAGAGTTATAATGCAGAAAGCTGCTTTACTGCACAGAAACTTGCTAGTGTAGACAAGACTTTTGTCTCCCTTCCTTCCTCTTTCCTTACTCATAATATTTTTAATTGGAAACAAAATTACTATAAAAGGTACAAAGCTAATTATACCTTCATTAATACTAGAAAAGCTATGTTATTAATAGAGCAATATGGAGATTTAAATAAGAGCAAATAGAAAAAGATATGAAGTATGGTCTTGGGGAGGGGAGGTGCACATACAGAGGGGAAATCAGCCACCTGTCTTGTTTACTGTCTAAAAAAATTCCAGAATTCTAGTGTTTAGACCTTAACCAGCTTAAATTAACAGGAAAAAACCAGATGCTTAGCTGATGTAAATCAACGTAGATCCATTGACTTCAGTGGAGCTGTGCTAATTTACACTAGTAGAGAATTTGGCCCAAAATGATTTGACATCTATAAAAACTATTGTATTTGACAGTCTCTGTGATCCATAGCTAACTAGGTGTGGTATTTGCATTGACCCATCTAGTGTCATTTACATAGACTGATAGATTTTTATGGTCAGAAGGGACCACTGATCATCTAGCTTGACCTTCTGTATAACAGAGGCTGTTAAATTTCACCGAGTGATTCCTGTATCTAGCCTAGAACTTCTGGCTGAGCTACAGCTAAGCTTTTAAAAAGACATCCAATCTTTATTAAAAGACTTCAACCGATGGAGAATCCATCATATCTCTAGGTAAGTTATTTGAGTGATTAATTACCCTCACAGGATAAGGCAAGACACAGAAGATGTTCCCCCATGTTATGTACACAGTCCATGTACAATGCCATACCTTGGAATGAGAATTACTACTTCTTGATGCCTCCAGAAATAATGAGGCTTTTAAGAATCAGAAGCATGAAGCTGAATCATTTATTATATCTGTTTGTTTTCCATAGACATTAGTTGTTTTTTTTAAGTTCAGCAACAGAAATAGGCTTGCTTTTCTCTTGTGGCATTGAATCATACTGGTTGAGTGTGTTCTTGTTGAAGAAGAGCTTTCTTTAAGTGAGTCTAAATATACTATCTCCTGTTTAAATGATTAGCTCATTTGTCTCTTATTATTTAAGCTATACTTGAGCCACATTAACTTTTAAGAAAAAAATGAAATTACTTTTGCATGTTGGGGTACCGCTGCATCCACTGGAAAAAGGAAATGTTGACTCTTGCAACGGTGGTGTTACTGGGTTGGCAGGGAGAGGGATTTTCTAATTCCCTGTTTTCCCAGTGGAGGAAAGTACCTTTTTGCCTTTTGCTTCCAGGCCTGATCCTACTCCCGCTGAAATCAGTAGGATTTTGCTGTTTGCCCCTAAGAGAGCAGAATGGAGCCTCCAGTTGTGTTTAGTGATTCTCAGATGAAAATAATGATAAATTTGTACTAATTATGGCGAGTCATACCACAGTTTCCACACAACACTCCATAAAGTATTTAGTTGTGAAGAAATTGTTCAAAAACCTGCAAATAATATGTGTTATCCTCCCCCCAGGAGATCTTTCTGCTTATTGGCTACTTAATTCATTTTGTGTGTACTGGCTATAAATAGCCTCATATAGTCACACCTACTTTTAGAGATGGAACTTGCTTGCTTAAATGTAAATGAACCGAATACTGAAGGGCACCTTTATGGAGTAGTACACATTTCATAATAGCAGGGATAGCTTGTGATAAAACAAGTTGGTGTGAAAAGGAATAATATCTGAGGAGGATATTGTGTCTCAGGGCTTGAGAAAATGATTTAAAAAGTGCTACACTTCATTCTCTTGGGAATTTACTACTGGCTATATTAGTTGGTAACTGGAAACAGCAACTGCCCTGGAAAGATGACTGTTGTATTTTTCAGTGATGTCTAAACTAGCTAAGGGACAGCAGGTGCATTCATTTTTTTAAACCTTTTATTTGCAATTGGTGCATTTACATGAGTACTCAGTGTAAGAGTATGTGTACACTACAAAATTAGGTCAATTTTATAGAAGTCGATTTTTAGAAATTGATTTTATACAGTCAATTCCATATGTCCACACTAAGCACATTAAGTCGGCAGAGTGCGTCCTCACTACCGTGGCTAGCATCAACTTACAGAGTGGTGCACTGTGGGTAGCTATCCCACAGTTCCCACAGTCTCCGCCACCAATTGGAATTCTGGGTTAAACGCCCTATGCCTGATTGGGCAAAAACATTGTCATGGGTGGTTTTGGGTACATGTTGTCAGTCACCCCTCCCTCTGTGAAAGCAACAGCAGACAATTGTTTCCCGCCAGACACCAGGGCGATTAGAAGAGCACAGAAACGCACGCTGCGCATCAGGGAGGCTTTGCAAACTAGTTTCATGACTGGCCAGACTTTGGTGTGACAGTTGTATGTGTTTCTCCTTGATGCAAACCCATCCCTTTTGTTGATTTTAATTCCCTGTAAGCCAACCACACTTCCCCGTTTGAAATAAAATAACTATTGTTTTGAAACCATGCATTCTTTCTTTATTATTTTTTTTTAAAAAAATGAGGTAACAGACAAGGTACCCCGGATGGGGTCGGGGAGGAGGGAAGGACAAGGCCACATTGCTTATTGTAGCTATAGTAAAAATCAAACTGTTTGAATGACAGCCTTCCGTTGCTTGGGCCATCCCCTGCAGTGTCGTGGCTGGGTGCCCAGAGCCTCCCTGCCATGTTCTTGGGCATCTGGGTGAGGAGGCTATGGAACATGGGGAGGAGGGTAGGCAGTTATACAATGGATGCAGTGGGGGTCTGTGCTCTTGTTGGCTTTCCTACAGCTCAACAGATACTTTATCATGTCCGTTTTCTCCTCCAACAGATGCTTCATCATGTCCGTTTGCTCCCCTATTAGCCTCAGCATCGTGTCCTGCCTTTGCTCTTCGTGCTCACTTAATTCTTTCCTGGCCTCTGCCGCTGAATGCCTCCATGCATTAAGCTGTGTCCTATCAGTGCAGGAGGACTGAATGAGCTCAGAAAACATGTCATCATGACTGCGGGGTTTTTTGCCTTCTAATCTGCGCTAAACTCAGGAACCGAGATGATAGGGGTAGCGTAGAAACATTCTACACTCTGCAATTCTGAGGAGACTGCATGATCGCCTGTGATGCTGAGTTCACCCCGCTGACCAAACAGGAAATGAATTTCAAAAGTTCCCAGGGCTTTTCTTGTGTACCCGGCTAGTGCTTGAGAGTTCAAAGTGCTGTCCAGAGTGGTCACAATGGAGCACTCTGGGATAGCTCCCGGAGGCCAGTACAGTTGATTTGTGTATGCACTACCCCAAACTCAACCCAGCAAAGTCGATTTTAGACTACTCTCCTTGCCGGGGAGGAGTACAAAAGTCGATTTTAAGATCCCTTTACGTCAATGGAACGGGGTTGGTTGTGTGGACCCAGTCATTTTTAAATCAACCTAACATGGTTACATTTGACCTAATCCCATAGTGTAGGCCAGGCCTAAGAGACCTGTCTGTATTAACACCTAAAGAGGTGCTGTTTCACCAGTCCTAGCAGTGATTTCTAATAAAGAGATTTTTAAAAAAAAATAAAAGCTAATTGAGATGCTCATTTCTTGTTGAAATATTTAAGAATTGGTTTTATATGAAACTTTATGTAGGCGTGGGAGCTATCAGTCTTGACAAACTACACAGAATGCCCAATAATATGAAAGAAAAAACCAGAATTTGACTATAAGTGAATAAATTTACATCTTGTCTACAGGCCTGACTCTCATTTACACTAAAAAGTAACATTTTCAAAAAGCATCTATGTTCCATTGACTTTCAGTAGGATTTTGGCCTTACTTTTGGAAAAGCCTCCTAAGTCACTTGTGTTTTTGAATGTTATGATTCTCTGGCAATGGAAAGGGACTTAAAGGAGATATAGGTTGCATTTAAACTCACGTTAAGCCTTCTGTAAAAGACGATAGCGTGTTATAAAGGGGCCTTTGTGTATAAGTGAATCAGACCCTCAATCTTTGACTGGTTTAAAATAAATAAAATATGGAATGCTATGATCTTAATTGTATGTGCAATGCTAATAGTATAGGTGTATTAAATTTCTGTAAATCACAGTTTTTGGATGGTTTAATTTAATATTTTTTTTGTTGTTGGCTCATATTGGAGTATAATCTGAAAGAATATTAAAAAGTGCTTCTACTTCCATGTTGTTGGGCCAAATTCATCATTGGTGTATCTCCACTGGCTTTGGTAATGTCACATCCAGAATGCATCTGCATCAGTATGTTTTGTGCACACCAAGATAGTCAATAGATATTTCACTGCAGGCTCATAGTGGGGACTGGCCAAGGAAAATGTTGGCAATACAATCTTCAGTCTGTTAATAAGAGTCCTGTTTTGTGTTTTTTTTTTTAAGTAAATTAAAGCTGCACTGGCAAGATAGGTTCTAATATCTGGAGTTCTGGACTGGGTATACATTAGGAAGCTGCTATTATTGTTTGTATAATTGGTGCTATAGACCGGTCTGAAGTAAGCTTGGACAATCTATAGTGATATAATATTAAAAGCAATATTACAAGGTGTAGTCGTGCGTGACCGGGGCTCAACCCTCCCTCAGGGTGGGGAGGGAAGCCACGCCGGCTCACCCGCGCCGTGGGGTGCGCACCGTAGGCCACACAGTAGCTGGGCTCAGGGCCCTTCGCCGGGCTGAGCAGTTCAGCAACATAACGAGCTTAGGCCCGCCCTCAGGCAGGGGCAGGGCAGCAAACGACAGGTAGCATGGGGTTGAGCAACAAAGTCGTATGGCCCGGATAACCCTCAAGAGGCGGAGGCGCAAAGTCAGTGCGGCTTGACCTTGTAGCAGGCTGAGCAGCAGACAGTTAGCTTAGCTACTTCGTAGCCAGGACCTAGTTACGCTTTTTGATTTTAGGGTAGCAGGCAAGGCAGCAACAGTCTTCACGGGGCTCTGACCTTGTAGCATGGAGACGAAGCATGAACTAGTCTTCGTAGGTCTGACCCGGGGTATAAGGGCGATCAAAACGTAAGCTCTGGAGGGATACGAACTGGTAGGGTCAGGGGGAAGCCAGGCCCACCCACTCTTCGTGTTCCAGCCGGGGCCCTGTGCTGGCGGTCTGCCACTTAAGCGTCCAGTGGGGATCCTGGCCGAATGCCCGACCGGCAATCAGTAGGCTCCCAACCGAACACAGACAGGGGTCGTCAGTGGGATTCCTGGCCGATACCATGCTTATAGGTAGGGTCCTCGCGGCACTAAACTATAGTCAGCGCCCCGGGCTATCTTCCAATGTCGCCCCTCCCTGGGTACCTGCCTTCGTCGGCGTTGTCCGCGGGTTCCAGACAATGGTTCCTCCGCAGGCTCGGCGGTGGAGGTCCCGTCCAGTCCTTAGGGAACCGGCGGTTCGGGCGTCCGGCCAGTCCCTCCAGGTCGGGGTTCGGAGGTCCGTCCAGTCCTCACAGGCCGGGACGTCAGAGGGATTCCTGCCAGTGCTCTGGGTACTGGCCACAGGGAAGTCAGGCCGTACCACTCCGGTATACACAGGCGCGGGGTAAGCCGGTCCCGAGGAGCGCGGCCTTGGCTCTGCCGTCTCCGGCAGTCTTCCTCCCAACTTGAGGGCTGGGGCCGGGCCTTATACTTCCAGTCCCGCACCTTGACTTCCTGGGGAGTGGGAAGGCAGAGGGGCTTCACTTCGGGGAGGCGGGGATAGGCAGCCGGGCCTCCGCCCGGAACCGCAGGGATTCTGGCCTATTCCCTTCAGGAGCGTGGGGAAGAGGGGCCCCCTTGCTACAAAGGCAATACAAAAGACATTGTCATTGCTGCCTTTAATTTCAAGGAAGAATACATCACTATTTTTTGTGGGGTTGAGGGGGAGAGAATAAAATATAACAAAGGAAATTAACAAAGAAACAGAAAGCTGCCATTCTCATGATTGTACCTGATATGATCTGTAATGCAGCTCAGCACCTGAATGCAAAACAAGGACAAGAGATTTGTGAAGTTGCTGTAAGGTATATTCCGTTTTTTAATGTACTTGATTAGATGTGGGCATGTGCCAGAAACTGTTATGGCAACCGGTTGCCATGGAACCCTACTCAAATTGTTGTCCTGAAGGACAAAAAAGATGGTGAAGACAGTTTGTTTGGAGGCTATACTTTCATTATTCTCATTATTTATTAAACACCCAAAAGAGTGCTAGGTGTCTCAGGAAAAGTCTTCCCTGAGAAAACAGGTGTGCTTTTTACATCAGCATAACTAACTTAACTGTCTCAATGCAAAATCCTAGTGGAGACAAGGCACGGATTGTTTTTGTTTGTTTGTTTCACCTCAGTGTAGCTGGTTGAGGTCTGCCCTATGTGTCCCCAACTGCAGTTTACCTCAACTTGTTAAACTGAGATAAAAATCACTTGTGCCTTAGCTTTGCTAGGATGTTACTTTGAGATAGGTAACTCGAGATAGGTATCCCAGTGTAAAAACACATCTTTTCTGCAGTGAAGATATAGCCTCACAATCCTAGACTAAGGCAGACAGATCATTGCTGCAAAAAGCTTAAATCCCAATACCTGTTCTTCCCTCAAATCCTGGGCTTTACATCTGGGTAATCTCCAAGTCCAAGGCACCTCATCTAGGATTGTCATGAAAGGTGCCCTGGCAATTAATCCTCCTCTGTCAGATGCTCTGCAATGAAAAGGAACCTCAGAAAACATTTGACTACCCAGACAAAGGGTGTTTTAACCCACAGAGTCACTTTAACAACAGTCAGTGAGGTGAGTAGAACTGGGCAAAATGTTTTGTCTGAAACTTTTTTCACAGAAAAATGCAGGTTCAGGTCAATTGAAATATTTTAGAAGTTTGTGTCAGTTTTTGGTGGGGAGAGACTAGATTCATAAAGGGATTTAGGCACCGTTCACAAAATGGAGAAGAATGTGCCAGCCCCCCCCTTGTACCTAGCAGCCCAGGGGTTAGGGCACTCATGTGGGGGGACAGATTCAAATCCCCACTATGGAGCAGGGACTTGAACCCAGATATCCCTGTTAGAAATGAAAGGAAAGAGCAGAAGGACCCAGAGGTGGATTGAGTAAATGGGCTTCTTTATTGCAGTACCTGTTCCCCTCGACCCAATTGATGAATAAACCTCAAATTAGTCACATCACTCTTTTTATCTAAGTTAATATGTAAATACCCACATTTACTACAACACCCCCAAAACCTTTATTTAGTAATATGAACGCACATATAATATTAATAGCTATATACTGAATATAATTATAGCCACCCCTGTTTACTGTTTACAATATTAAGCATATTCTATAGCCATTTTTACCTTAAAGATGTGTTTCTTTTCAGTAATCGTAGTCAACCCTTAATCAGCCCTTAATCAACAGTTTTGCAGGGGAGAGAGTAAAGGGCCATGACCTCACGCTCTTTTATGTAGCTAGGCAAGGAAGGGAGTGGGGAGATAACACTTTTTCACACAGGGTATCCTTGAGGTAACCACATTCCTTATGTGGCTGCAACACTTATCTATCCTTAACAAGCAGAAGGGAAGGGAAAGGATGGCAACTTTATCTATCAAGCAAAGAAATAGTGCCTGCCTGTGCCTCACTCCCTATAACCATGATAGCAGCTCCCAGGTTTTTATTTAACCTTTATATACCCGAACAATCCACACTCCCGGGGAGTGCCCTAACTACCAGTATATTGGATGGTCTAAGGTAAGACTCATTTCTCAATCTCTCTTGTTGAAACTGTGCCACTTTGTATGAAGAATTGAATTGGAGCTGGAGCAGGGACTGAAACCTATGTGTCCTTTTCCTCCCAAGCTATAGTTATTCTCTTTCATGTGCTGTAGCCCAATGACTATTCAAGTTCTTTATACAATACTCTTTCAGGTTTGTGAATGGTGCCTAAGTCACCTGGATTGCCTTAATTTCCTTTGCTTTTATTAAAAATGCACAAAATGTAAATATTTTATTTCAGATTAAATGAAACCTGAAACTTTTTTTTTCTTTTTTTTTAACTTTTCCATTTTGGTTTTGGCTTGGGTGGAACTATATTTATTTCCAGTTTTTCACAACTGAAAAATCAGTTATTCTCCCAGTTCTGGCCATGAGAATTTCACTGTGGGAGGTTGTATATCAGCAACTTGTACCACGCGTAATATTACCACCTTTCACTAAATCAGGAGGCTGGGACTATGCAAAGAGGATAATGTGGAATAAGTTCCAAGAAAAGGATTCTGGTGTCTGAAAATCTTTATTCAAACATGTCAGGATCTTCATTCAGTTACAGAATAGCCATAATGTCCAGGCTTAAGCAAAACATCCATGTAGTATGTGTGTATAAGCATTCTTTATTATTTCAAGTATGAGCGTCCAGTGCTATGAATCTTGGACTTGAAGCTCACTGCACTTCCACCTGAAGACTGTTGGTCACTGTACGTTCTGAATGGAGTCTGGAATAAGGTGTGAACAATAAATAAATGACAGAGACTTTTTAAAAAAAAAGCACCAAGCTTTAGTGAGGAATATGCAGCTATAATGAAAACACACACTTGCTTCCCCCCGCCTCTTCTCCCCCTCCCCCGGATGGTTTTAGAGAACTATTTCATGAGAATATACTAGAAATGTATCAACAACAGAAAGTTCACAAATAATATTCAAGTTAAGTCTGCAGTTAATTTGGATCACTACAGTTGCCATCTAACATTAATTCCAGACTAATATTGTCCACTATCTCTCATTTTGTATACTTTCTGATGATACAATAATTGTTCCCATAAGACACCCGGCTAAGCTTCTCATGCTGGAAGCGTGTCCACCGAGCTATGGCAATCATAGCAATGGTTGTTGACCACTGGTTCACATCTTCTTTAGTGATAAGAACAAGGAATTGCATAATGTTAATTAGATCACACATTTTTATTCTTCAGACAGTGTCAGAGCTGTGCTGCAGACATTTTGGAGAAACCCAAAAGTAATATGGGTCAACAGCTGCTACAGTTAAAAGGAGATAATATTCTAGAATCCAGAGCAAAGAGTAGCATACTGCAATGTTCTTGTTCCAAGCTTCTGTAGCTGAATGGCTCTGAAGCTATTTGATATTCATAGCCACCATTTCATACAGCAAGATTTGAGGCACATGGAGCACTATTGCTTCAGAAAAAACTGCTTTTGGTTTTGTTTGTTTGGGTCTTTTTTTAAAAAAAAAAATTAGATAATTTTTATTCTAAAGAGAAGCATAGAGTACAAGAAGAAGAGTGCTTGGAAGAATTACATTTTTCAGGAATAAGAAACAAACCTGCCTGTTTAATTGAGGAGTGAAAAAATAACCTAATTCAGTGGAATGTCACAAATCTCACTCCATGCAAAATGCTTGTTTAATAATTGAAGCAATCCAGTTATCAAGACCACACAAATCTCTATATTTCATCTCTACTCTAGTGCAATTGCTCATGCCTTCAGGGAAGGGATTCTATGTAGCGCATTTTACCTATTGTACAGTGCTATGCCTCCATGACCCACCTCTGGATAGACTTTCTTACTTCCTGAAAAAATATATAACACAAATAAAGTGTATGCATTTCTATGAACATATATACATATACATATTTTATATGACCTAAAACAGGGTTAAATGAGTCCAATTACTATTTACTTCCATTTTTCTGATCACTTTATGCAACCATTTATGATACCATATGTGATAAATGAAGTATGTGGGGGATGGGGGGTAGCTCCCGTTTGATGGACACCCAGCCAGCCAGTTAGCTGTAAAATCCCTCTTGGTAGCTGTTCTCTGTTTGCTTTACCTGTAAAGGGTTAAAAGTCCCACAGGTAAGGAAAAGGAAGTGGGTCCCTGACTAAAAGAGCCAATGGGACAGTAGAACAGTTTAAAATTGGGAAATAAACTTTCCCTTTGTAGTTCTCTGGGTGCAGCAATGGAGCAGTGATGCTGTGTAATGCTTGAATCACGTATGAAAATTCATCTTCCATACCAAGAAGAAATTGTTTGGATAGGGAATGTTTAGTTAAACACAATCAGGTTTATTTTTTATTGTGTATCTCCTCTGTGCTAACCCCAGATGCTTTTGTTTGCTACTAACTTTTAAGCTGAACCCCCCCGAAAGCTATTTTGGGTGCTTGATTTTTGGAATTACTCTTTTAAAATCTATTAAAAGCCTAAGTTCCAGATATCATTTTTTCTTTTTTTGTTTTTAATAAAATTTACCTTTTTTTAAAGAACAGGACTGGATTTTTAGTGTCCTAAGAGGTTTTTGCGTGTTGTTTGATTAGCTGGTAGCTATAGCAAATCTCCTTTGTTTTCTTTCTCATCTCTTCCCCAGAGTGGGAGTGAAAGGGCTTGAGGTATGCCACAGGGAGGAATTTCCCAGTGCTCCTTCCTGGGTTCAAAAGAGGTTTTTTTGCATTTGGGTGGTGGCAGCATTTACCAAGCCAAGGTCAGAGAGAAGCTGTAATCTTGGTAGTTTAATACAACCGTGGGGTGGCACGTATTAATTTTTAGAATCCTTGCAGGCCCATATCTTCTGCACTCAGAATGACAGAGTGGGGATTCAGCCTTGACACCATATAATGGGGCAAATTCTGATATTAGTTATACAAGATTTCAATCCAGAGTAAATCCACTGAACTTTAAAACCAGGTCTATACAGATATCACCGTGAGTAGAATTTTGTCCTAACTCCTCCAAAAGAAATTTGATACTCTAAGATAGGAGTTACAATATTCTGATGTGGTAAGTGAGGAAAGGTTGAAATAAGGGACAGGGAGATAATAATATAAGCTTATGGATCTACTTAAGGCATAGAGATACTAAAAGCTACAAAGGGCAACAACAATCTAAAGATAGAAGGAAAGACTTTATTATAAGATCTGTGCTGTGGAAGAATGGTTTTTATAGTCAAACTACTAGACTCTACTCAGGGGAGCTGGGTTCATTTCTAAGCTATGCTACAAATTCCCTGTGTAATATCCACAGGAAAGTCAAATAACCCTTCAGATTCCCATTTCTGTCAAAATGGGGATAATAATCTTTCCTTTCTTCACTGTATATTGGTCTTGTTTATTTAGACGGTAACGCTTTGAGGCAAGAAGTATCTCTTACTATGTGTCTTTATGAGCCGTAGCACAATAGGGCTCCAAATTCAGTTGGGGACTCTAGACAGTAAATGTAATACTAATTATGGCTATCAAATTATTTAAAAATAATTGCAATTAATCATAAGATTTAAAAAATTGCCATGCTTAATTGCAGTTTTTATCACACTGTTAAACAAGAATAGAATACCAATTTAAATTCAGCATGGAAGCATGTCCTCCGAAATTATGGTAGAAGCATGAAGGGACATACAAATGGTTAGCATATCTAGCACATAAATGCCTTGCAGTGCTGGCTACAATTTTGCCATGCAAATTCATGTTCTCATTTTCAGATAACGTAAATGAGAAGCATGAATTCAGCTCTTCGGATAGATATTGGGTATGTTTAGAGGTGGACGATCAATGTATTAATTCTGTATACCTTTGACATCTTACGTAATTTCCCTTTATTAACTGCCTCTAACATTAACACTGATACATTCCCTATGAAGACATGCAATGATACTCCTATTTGTCCAGTGAATTAGTCTAACTAGCCCATTATGTTAATACAAGACTTATTAAGTCACTCATTAATTTTATCAGCAAGTATTACACCCAAGGAAGCAATTTGTGTTTGGCATAATTGCCACGATTTGAAAAGTGATTTTTGTGAAAGGGATTTTTTGTTTTGTTTTTTAAACATGAATTTCGTTATTATCAGAACATCAAAAGTGATACAGTTTTTCTAGCTTGTTCTAGAAAACCCTACATAACCTGCTCTGATATGCATTATGACACTGGATATATATGTGAAAGATACATCATCACATGTACTTTCATATACGTTTTTGGAACACTGTATCAATACCACATATTGATGCAATGTTGTAAAACCATGCAAGACCACGCAACCCCCAACACAGGAGGTTCAAAGGGATCAATCACTGGCTGTAACTGACCACCTGAGAATTCTTTTGCTGGTATGAATGTCACTGGTGGAAAGAGGCCAGTAAGTGGGTATAGCTACACTACATTATACTGCGCCTATCCTCTACTGGCAATGAAACCTGCATCATGTCGTATAAAGTAGATCTTCTGGAAAGCAGCTCTGAAAAATCAGGGAGTCATCCTCACCCACCTTTTTATACCAAGTATAGCTCCAGTGGAGGGGTGCATAACCCCATTCTGCCTTAGCTGTTAAGGGACAGAGTAGCAACTTCCTTAGCTGCAGGTTGAATAGCAACAGTTGGGTTCAGAGGCTATAACCGAGGCAGTATTATCAAGTATATTGGCAATTAAAAGGGGTACCTTAGAAAGTAGGAATGATCTAATAAATGAAGTATTGTTTTTTGACAACATAGTATGCTTGAGCATGAATGCAGTACTAGCATGGATCCAACTAGGGCTATAGATTAATCGCAGTTAACTCACACAATTAATTCAAAAATTAATTGTGATTAAAAAAATTAATTGCATTTGATAGCAGTTTTAATTGAACTGTTAAATAATAGAATACCAATTGAAATGTATTAAATATTTTGGACATTTTTCTGCATTTTCATATACATTGTATTCTGTGTTGCAACTGAAATCAAAGAGTATATTATTTTTACTACAAATATTTGCACTGTAAAAGAAACAGTATTTTTCAGTTCATCTCATACTAGTACTGTAGTGCAATCTGTTTGTCGTGAAAGTGCAACTTAACTTACACATGTAGATTTTTTTTACATGACTGCACTCAAAAACAAAACAATGTAAAACTTTAGGGTCAACATGTCCACTCAGCCCTACTTCTTGTTCAGCCAGTTGCTAAGACAAACAACAAAGAGTCCTCTGGCACCTTATAGACTTACAGAAGTATTGGAGCATGAACTTTCATGGGTGAATACCCACTTCGTCGGATGCATGTAGTGGAAATTTCCAAAGGCAGGTATAATTATGCAAAAAAGAATCAGTCTAGAGATAATGAGGTCAGTTCAATCAGGGAGGATGAGGCCCTCTTCTAGCAGTGGAGGTGTGAACACCTAAGGGAACGGGAGAAACTGCTTTTGTACAGTTGGCAAGCCATTCACAGAACATTGTTTATATGCTGATGCTGATCGGTATCAAATTTGCAGATGAAACTGAAGGCTCACGCAGTTCTTGTTGAAGTCTAATCCTGAAGTTTTTTTGCACTGCAGGATGGCTTACCTTTAAATCTGCTATTTGTGTGTCTAGGGTTTGAAGTCTGTTGAGTCCAACATCCCCCACCCCCCCCCCCCCCCCCCCCTGGATTCTTGGTATATTGCCATTCCTAATATTGTTTGTGACCATTTAGCTTTTACAGGAACTGTCCAGTCTTGGCCCGATGTAAGCATTAGCAAGAGGATGCTGGCATATCGAATATGGCGATCATATTTATCTCATTGGTGGGACTCGATGCAGAGCCTGTGGCTTGTTTTTTGGATGGCTCTCGCACTGATCTGGTTAGCGTCCTGTGGATTAGATAATGTCGCTGACTATAGATATGTGGGCAGAGTTTGGCAATCGAGGTTGTTGGCTATGGATTGGTTCTAGAGTGTAGAGTGATCTCTAATGGTTTCGGTTAAATTGACGACGGTGTGTACGTTCAAATAGAGAGTAATATGTCTATACGTGCCTGTGGTTGTTGTGATTGAGAGTAGGGTCTCCGGAATAGGGTCCCTGCCACCTTACGGGCCTATGAAGAGTTGGGATCATTGTCCAGCATGAGTTGATGTGGCGGCTGGAACGATTCAGCTTGGAGACTTGCATTTAGGAAGGGTTTTAGCAGAGGGACTAAATATGTGATTGGCCAGGTGGAGTTTCTGTTGGTTTTCTTTCCTGGGCTTGTGCTTGTAAATTAGTGTGTGGTATATGAGGTTCACGTGTGGCTCTTTATCTGATTTTCTGTCTAATTCTTTCCTCGTGCTTGGGTATCATAGTTTGTGAGAATGCTCTCTGTAGTAAAGAATTTTTGTTGGTGTGTATTGTGATCTTGTCCTGAGGGGTTGGTGAATGTGGGTTGTACCTCTCAGTGTTTGGCTGTAAGATATCAATGGAAATTGTGTCTGACCAATGCATTGTAGTTTTCTCAGGAAATCAGTGGTATCACGGAGATAGCTGGGAGTGCTGGTGGCATAGGGTCCGAGTAGAGAGTCCACATATCCCGGCAGTCCTTCAGTGAGACTGCCAATGCCCGAGATGATGGGGCATCCAGGATTTCCAGGTTTGTGGATCTTATGTAGTAGATAGGACAACCCTGGTCGGAGCTCTAACGGTATGTTGATTTGTTCCGGTGTTAGTGTAGGGAGTGTCCTGAATAGATGATGCAGTTTCTTAGTCTATTCCTCAGGAGGAGTCCATGTGGAGTTCTTCTTCTTGTGCTGTTGGTGGGAGGGTATCTGTGTATCAATGCACTGTTCAGTGGCACCTGATTCAGTTAATGAAAATGAACATGCATCAGGCTGCACTGCTTTGGATCGTTATCAAGCAGAACTCGTCATCAGCATGAAAGCTTGTCCCCTGGAATGGTGGATGAAGCATGAAAGGACATATGAATCTTTTGCTTAACTGGCATATAAATATCTTGCAAATCCAGCTACAACAGTGTCATGCAAATACCTGTTTTCACTTTCAGGTGACACTGTAAACAAGAAGTGGGAAGTATTATCTCGTGCAAATGTAAACGAACTTGTTTTTCTGAGCAATTGGCTGAACAAGAAGTAGGACTGAATGGACTTGCAGGCTCTAAAATATTACATTGTTTCATTTTAATGCACTTTTTTGTACATAATTCAACATTTGTAAGTTAAACTTTCATGACAGAGATTGAACTAAATACGTGTATTAGATGAATTGAAAAATACTATTTCTTTTTGGGTTTTTTTTACAGTGCAAATACTTGTAATCAAAAATAAATATAAAGTGAGTACTGTGCACTTTAAATTCTGTGTTCTAATTGAAATCAATGCATTTGAAAATGTAGAAAACATCCAAAACTATTTAAATAAATGGTATTCCATTATTGTTTAACTGCGATTAATCATGATTAATTTTTTTATTCACTTGATAGTCCTAATTCCAACATAAACTGAGATACCTGGCAATGAAATAATGGAGAAGGAAGTGAAAAATGCTTAAAAATGGAGAAATTGATATAAAGATTCCTTTGAGTAAACAGGAATTTAAAAGTTTACTTATAAAAGATTTAAAAAGGAATGGCAAGACTTGTGGACCAAAGAGGAAGAAGACTAGAGGATAATGCGCTACTCAAAAGTTATGACAGGATCAGTGAAGTGCTCATATTTAGTTTATAAATGGGCTGCTGTGGTTTGAATAATAATTTATATTTATTTTATAACCACAAAGTTGGTTTGCATAACATATGTGAGTTTAAAGAAACAGTTGATTGCCTGATATAGGAATGCTGGGAGTGTTCCTAGGAAAGAAAAGCACTTTATAAGGAATTTAGATTCTTTAAGGTGACAGAATATACTATGAGGAATTTAATTAATGTATGAGGAAAATGGGGTAACATTAAAAAAGCTCTAGTACGTCTTTTTAAAGATATAGAGCAGAGCAAGAAAATGTAGTGGCATGAATGTATGAGGAATACAGTAGATGGCATTATAGACTTGGTAGATGAGTCTGTCTCTCCATAAAGCCTAAGAAAAAGATGGGGATGGCTGGTGGGAGATTTTGCATCAGCCACAAACTGGCAGGAACTGGAGCAAGGACTGGAACTTTCTAGTAGAAAGCAGTAGAATAAGTTGCTCTTTGAAAGGGGCCTGGAGCAGAAGACGGATGTGGCTCAGGGAAGCAGCAGTGAGGCAGAGGAATCAGGCCTTAGCTGCTTAGTCTAGAGTCCTTAGGCTGGAACCTAGAGTAGAGAAAGGGCCTGGATTCTCTACCTGCCACTATGAAAAGGGATGTAAAAGCCATCCTGATGCAAGGGGCAAGGACGATTGAGCCCAGAGTGGAGCTGAATATGTGGCATAATGTTGCTGTTTGTTCACTTGGACTCCTTACTACCCTGGACGGGGTGGAGATTACAAGCAAACTGAGTGGAAGGCTAAGACCTGAAAGGACTGTTGACAGAGGTGCCAGAATTGAAGAGGCTACTGCATCATGCCTGGCTGTGAGGGGGTGTTTGACTGGTGAGTGACCTCTCCACACTCTCACTCACTCACTTTCCCTTCTTGTAGTATCTCCCCATTCTACTTTCCCCAGGCCACCTCTGGTGATCCACTTTTTTCTCTTTCTGTGGGTTCCCCTTCTCAGTGGAGTCTTCCTTACTGTTGACTAACTTGTTGCCTCTTCTGAGAAGAGCCTCCTCAGTGGGGCAGAAGCTGCTAGTCTAGGTTGGGGAGAGGGGAAGAGGTGAAGCAAATGGTGCTTGTAAAACTATAAAGTCAAGCAGGGGAAGAACAGAGGAATACAAGAAGCAGCCCCTGTCCTAGCAGTAGTCCATAGATGTGGAAGAAGAGAACTGTCAATACTTTTTCCCAGTTCCAGCTGTCCAGGACAAATGGGAAAACTCAGTATACAAGGAAGAAATTTGGGAGTGTCCTAGAAGAATTAGGACTATGCACAGGAATGTGTTTTGATTACGAGTTTAGTGTGAATGACTTTGAGGACGTTAGAAGAGTTTTGGTCAAGTGTCCCTATTAGGTGAAATTAAAATAACTGCAAACTGTTGTTGTCACAAATACCTTTTTTGATATGCTGTTATTTTCTTTAATTAAATCCACCTTTCCCCTCCTTTGTAATATCCTGATTAGTTACCAGTTGCAATCCATCTGAACATGCGAAGGGCTTTAGTTGTAACTTTGATGGGAATCACATGGCTAAATCTTCTATTGTCATTGTGAAAAAGTACTCTGGTGTCATGTCGATTAGTCTGATTACATATGACATGTTGGGAGGAAGAGAAAGATAATCAGATCCCATGTACAACTGTTATTCTCTAACATGGATAGCACAGGGTTTCAAAACAGTCAAATCTGGTCTTAGAGTATGTATCCCCACCAAAAGGGAGAAAACTAATGCTATCCTGATACCTATGTCGCAGTTTCACAGCTTCAGAGGAGTTAAGAAGATCTGTTGCTAAATCTCTTTAAATTAAGATGTATCTCAGTCTGTAATTTTGCTTTTGAGTTATTCTCTGGTAATGAGTTCCACAGATTGACTGTGTGTTGTGTGAAGAAGTACTTCCTTTTGTTTGTTTTAAACCTGCTGTTTATTAATTTTATTACGTGACTCCTAGTTCTTGTGTTATCGTCGTCATCATCATCATCATCATCATCATCATCATCATCATCATCGTCATCAATAATGTTCCTATTACACCTCTGGCGTTTAGGGCAGTGTTGAAGTCTCCACTTCTGTCTGTTTCTGGCAAGACTTTCAATGGTTCCCCAGCTGTGCCTCCAGGTTCTCCAAGTTCTTCATCTCGGTTTCCATAGCTCTTCGCCATATTGTTTTCGCATGGCCTCATTTTTGCTTGCCTTCAGGTGTGCATCTTATTGCTACTCTGCTAATGGAATCAGTTTCCATCTGAAGCACATGACTAATTCATCTCCAACGCCTCCTGGCAACGATGGTGCTCAGATCTTCTTGGCTGCACTGTGTCAAGAGATCTTGGTTGAGATTGTTCTGGGCCAAAAGATATAGAGGATTTTTCTAAGGTAGGTTGTATGGAATGAAGACAGTTTTGACATTATATAACACATGAGAAAGTATGACAAGGGGTAAATAACACTTTTTTATTCACTTTCTCCACACCACACGTGATTTTATAAATTTCTATCATATCCCCTCTTAGACACCTTTTTTCTAAAACTGAAAATTCCCTGTTTTATTAATCTCTCCTGATATGGAAGCCGTTCCATACCCCTAATAATTTTTGTTGCCTTTTCTGCACCTTTTCAAATTCCAATATATATATATTTTGGGGGAAGAGATGCAAACTTCAGTGTCTGCAAACAGTATTAAGATATAGACTAATAGTGCCAGATTTTTCAATTTGGCAATTTTATTTCAGATGTACCCAAAACAAAACAAAATCTGTTAAAAGTTTTCAGCCAACTGTAAAAATGTATTTAAAAAAAAATCATTTAGGGTGAAATCAAATATTTCTGACACAAATTTGCAAATCTTTAGGTCAACCTGAATATGTTTTTCAGTTGGAAAAACGTATCTTCTGAAAAAATTTCACCCAGCTTAGTTCTTAAAACCCCTCAAACCCTGAACTGTGTGCCTAGATCCATTTGCTCTGATTCAGATAGGTACAGGGCTGGCTCTAGTCACCAGCAAACCAAGAAAGTGCTTGTGGTGTCACAATTTCAGGGGAAACATTCCGGACACCTTTTTGCTTTGGCAGTTTTGGTCCTGTCGGTTTTTTTGCTTGGTACAGCAAAAAACCTAGAGCCGGCCCTGGATAGGTATATGTGAAAATGTGCATGAATCCACAAAATTTTTCAAAGGACTGTTCACTGAAAATTAATTAATTACAATGAATTACAAAAGACTGGTAATTATTATTTATCACTGATTCTTCTGTTTTAAATCAAAGCCATCCAATCACAGAGTAGAATCAATTCAATGTAACTTAGATAACAGATAAAATCCTGTCCTTACTGAAGGCTATGGCAAACTCTATTGGAGCCAGAATTTCACCCACAATATTCAAAGCAAACAGTACATGCCCAAAGAATACACTAATAATTTTTTGACAAAACATTAGAGAACAATTACAAATAAGATTTACAAAAATATAAGAATGGTATGGGAATTATTAATTAACAAGCTGAGGCCCAGATCTTCAAAGGTATTTAGGGTCAATGTGAGTTAGGCACCTAAAAACCTTTGAGTATCTAAGCCTAATTTCATAATGAAATGGTATTTGTAATTAATAAATAGTTCCTCTAGCTCTATGATGAATACTCCACATAGTGATACAGTCTTTCTTGCTTCTTAGTTCAATAATATAAAGATAAAAGATTAGTTTAAAGTACAGCATATCTTTCATCACTTTAAAAGTATCAGTGTAGTTGCTCATTCTGGGCCATATTCTGATATCCTGACACTGAGTGGTACCTTTCTCAGTGAGTAGTTTCACCGATTTCTCTGGGACTCATCATGGAAGGTACTATTCCATAAATAAAGTTGAAAGCATGTAGTTCTCAATTTGGTGTACATTTTTCATATGAATCCATCTAATTCTGAAGCTTTGCCTGGCTGGTTAAAAGACAGGAAACAAAGGATAAGAATAAATGGACAATTTTAAAAATAGAGAGAGGTAAATAGTGGTAACTCCCAGGGGTTTGTATTGGAACCAGTGTTGAACAACATATTCATAAATGATCTGGAAAAAGAGATAAACAGTGAGGTGGCACAATTTGCAGTTGATACAAAATTACTCAAGATAGTTAAGTCCAAAGCAGACTGTGAAGAATTACAAAAGGAATCTCCAAAACTGGGTGACTGGGCAACAAAATGGCAGATGAAATTCAATGTTGATAAGTGCAAACTAATGCACATTGGAAAATATAATCCCAACTATACATACAAAATAAGGAGATCTAAATTAGCTGTTACCACTCAAAGAGATCTTTGGAGTCATTGTGGATAGTTCTCTGAAAATATCTGCTCAATGTGCTGCAACAGTCAAAAAAGCTAACAGAATGTTAGGAAGTATTAGGAAAGAAAACAGAAAATATCCACTATATAAACCACTGGTGCGCTCAGACCTTGACTACTGCATGCAGCTCTGATTACCCCATCTCAAAAAAGATGTATTAGAATTGATAAAGGGACAGAGAAGGTCAACAAAGATGATTAGGAGTATGTGGAGAGATTTAAAGCACTGGGACTGCTGAGTTTGGAAAAGAGATAATTAAGGGGATATGATAGAGGTCTATAAAATCATGAACGGTGCGGCGGAAGTGAATAAGGAAGTGTTATTTATCCCTTCACATAATACAAGAACTAGGGGTCACCCAATGAAATTAATAGGCAGCAGCTTTAAAACAAACAAAACGCAAAGTGAACCTGTGGAACTCATTGCCAGGGGATATTGGGAAAGCCAAAATTATTATGGGGTTCACAAAAGAATTAGATAACTTCATGGAAGATAGATTGATCAATGGCTATCAGCCACGATGAGGAGAGATGAAACCCTATACCTTGGATGTCAGTCTCAATTGCCAGAAGCTGGGAGTGGATGACAGGAAATGGATCACTCAGTAATTGCCTGTTCTGTTCATTCCTTCTGAATCACCTGGTATTGGCCACTGTCAGAAGACAGGATTCTGGACTAGATGGCATACTGGTCTGATCCAGTATGGCTTTTCTTATGTTCTTATACTTTTTATTGTTTCAATTTTTCCACAAAGGCCAGTGTTTCCTTTGAATGCAATGAGAATAATAAATTGACATCAAAAGTGTAAAGATAGAATATCTTCATTCCACAGCTCTGTTGTTATTCTCACACTTGATTGACTACTTTATTGGCCTGTTTGGCAATGTTAAATGTGACTGTCTATAATTACTCCTTGTAGACTATGATCACCAAAGTTCATTAGCAGTCACACTTTGATTTGGTTGATAGAAGTATGCATGGCTAATCTTACAAAGGTATAGAAACATTTGACATTCAGTAACAAGTGAAATCATTCAGAATGGAAACAAGGACATAGGTGTTTTCTATATACTTCACTGTAAGGAAGCACATCATTTTGGAATGAAAGTTGACTTTTAAGTGAATTTAAGCACTTGATCTTATTTTGACAGCTTGCCTTTGATGGCATATAAGTATATATCCTTCAGGACATTAGTGTAGGGTACTTATTTACTTTCAGGTAAGCAGTGAATTTAATATACTGGAGTTATCCTTCCTTCAGGATCCTGCTTGCAATATTAATCTTCAATTACTTCCAAAAGCCTTTGCTTTGGGCATTAAAAACTACAACTAACCTGTCAACTCAGGAAAACTATTAAAAAAATAATGATCTCAACAAACTTAGAGCCTGTTCCTGAAGTCAGTAGATGTGCCATTGATTTCAGTAGGAATCAGACTGACCCCTTTGTGATCAGTATGTCCTCTAAGTGACTATATCCTGAGCTCAAAATCAGCAATTAGTAACTTCTTGTATGTTTGAAGAATTGGTTACTTAGATTGAAATAATGTGCTTCAACTCCTCCTTACCATATTATTTTCCTAGTATCCTTGAATTTACTAGAACTGTGCAAAGGATCTTTATACCATACATTCAATTTGGTTGAAAACTGATTAAGCAACTAAATTTAGCCTGGTTTTATGTAATGCAACATTCACTGCAGGCTATACTCCCAATGACTATCCCAATGGTTTGCCTTCAAAAAGCCATCATTGATATTTGTCTTCTATTTTACTATGGTTGTTAATAACACAAGACCTGCTATCTTTAAAAATAGCCTTGCAAAAGTCTTCTGCCAATCATTTCTCTTTTAAAATTGATCACATTTAGGGTCAATCCTGATATGTCGTCATATGTATGTGTTGTGCAATATCTTTCAAGCTAATCAATAGAGAAACTTGGGGGAAAAAACGTGGCTAATTAACCTCAAACTGTTGAACCCTTGACTGACAAATATAACTTTAATATACTTTTGCTTGTGAAGCGTAATCCAGAGCAAAAACTACTGTACAATCAGTTGTTAAATATACAAAGCATGCTTGTTTTCTCTTTCAGTGCTCTAAAATGTTAGAATGGGATCAATCACAGCCCTATTTTACAAGTAATTTATTTTTAATAATGTAAGAAATGCTCCCTTAAGTCTGTGCTACAGATTTTTCTGAAGTCCGGGAAAAAAAGTTAATTTGAGCACATCTGCACCATCAAACATAATTACTTCGTAGCACACTTGCATGCTGATTTCAGTGTATCTTTCCGTCATTCAGTTTCTGTGGAATAGATGAAGTGCGTTGAGCCATAGGAATGAGTATAGAATGTAGGCAAATTTAGATGGAATTTTAAAGAATGACGGAGAGCTGACTGCAGGCACTTAATAGGCATGGTTCATGTAAAAATCCTGATTCAAAATAAAATGAGTTTCTCATTATTTTTTAAATCAATGTCAGCTGCTACAGTTTGCAATAAATGGTTACTCCTAAATGGATGCATTTGTAAAATATTTCAGTGTTGCATCACACGTTTGTATAAGGTTTCCTGGGACATATGACGTGCCTGATTGTGCCCAGGTGCTGAAAGTAAGGGAGGGGGAGGAAGGAAACCATTCCCTTCCCCTGCACCTTCATGTAGTGGCCAGGCATAATTACATTTCTTATGTTCCCTGAGTATAAGTGCTGCTCTTTCTTCATTCCCCTGCACCTCAAGCACTAGTAGGAATCCAAATGGGATAGGTTCACCTTCCCACTTCATGTTTGCCAGACGTAGAGAGGAGCACACTTGAAAGAGTACAACAGTGGGCATACTGCCCCTACATACTGATAGCTCCATAAGGTATTGTGCCTCTCTGCAATGCAATCCTTCTTTGAGCTACCTCTATGATAGTGCAACCCTGCATTTGCTCTTTCCAAAGGTTGTGCCTATGAGGGATAACTGAGCCCAGAAATAGCATTTTAGTAACTTTAGGTACCAAACATTTGGTAAATATTTGTAAACCCTTTCACTGCAGCCAGGCTGTCTTTGTCTCTCTAAAAGTAAAAATCTCTGTTATAATGATACAGAAATAGTGGTATTAGATTAGCTAGCCTCAGTTCTACAACATTATCTCCTGCGTCTGATGAAGTGGGTATTCACTCACGAAAGCTCACGCTCCAAAATGTCTGTTAGTCTATAAGGTGCCACAGGACTCTCTGCTGCTTTTACAGATCCAGACTAACACGGCTACCCCTCTGATACTTAACATTATCTCCTGGTAACTTCAAATAAATTCATATGAATTATCATGAAATCCCTATCGAAGTAGTTAGAGGATCTATTTACACTTCAAAGTTTATCCTATTTTTTTCATTAATACCTTCAATAACTGGTCCTTATTTTATTTAGCACTTATGGCTGACTTTCCCACTCACTGCAGCCTAACACTGTTCTATTTGCCATGCTGAGGTGACCACTTTTGGCACTGTTATAAATGGCACCAGGATTCCAAGACTTTTAAACGAACACTGTGCATATGATGAGGTGGTGATGGTTTGAACAGGTGGGATAAACTGGTTCAGTGAACTTCAGTTACCGGTAACTGTGTGGGATGTTGGAAATCCATGCTTGGCTAGATAAATCACAGAAGTATGAAAGGTATGCTATGTAATGTGTCAATCCATTCCAGAAATACCTGCTCTAACTGCGCTAAATGGCACAATGAAGTCTGACTTGAACATCAGATGAGTAAAAAGCTGGAGTGTGCATGTGTGTGTATGTTTAAATAAACAAAGCAAGTTTCATTTTTAAAGATGAAGGCTCCCAACCCTACACATTTGAACAGCAGATGCTTTTTATGACAATCAAGCCAGTCGGGGTTTTCCAATATTTTGCAGGGTTATAGGTAACTAAAGATCACTGAACCAGTTCATTCCATCTGTGCTTGGCACACTTTAATGGGATAAACTGGTTCAATGAACCTGTATGCTATTTTTAAGAAGCCTTCAAGGAGTCACCTAACTATAGGCATGAAAGAAGAGATATAGAGAGAGTAATACATTGATTTATTTCCTATTTTACACTTCAAGCCAACACCTGAACCTTGCAGCTACTGCGTGTGGCTTGAAAAGTAGATCAAGTATCCAGAAGCTCCCATGCATCTGGATGGCTCACAGATTTCTCAGTGTTTGCCTGAGTACTGTGCAAAACCCAATAATTAATACATGAAGACTAGTTGGTGAAATGCCAATCCTTCAGCTATCTGCTAACGTTAAATAGAAGAGTGAGGATAGAAAAGATTGACACCTCCTTGCCAACTTAGAGAGAGAACTCCAAAAGTTCTGTCTAGGATATTCTCTTTTGGAAAAACACTTCTCATGAGCTTTTCAATACCATACTCCACTTCTGAACAAATTAGCCTGTTAGTCTCATTTTACAAACATCAGTGGCATTCTGTAAGTGACTTCCAATTCATAGAAGAATGTGGGTAAGGCCAGTGGAAAATGCTAATAGCTTTTAGCAATTACCAGCACAGCTAAGGGCTGATATTTAGTAACAGACAAAACGGAAGGTGCAATGGATTCTAAAGTACATCACTGGATGAGGCCCAGCTGCTAATCAGCATGGTAAATAAATACTAGAACAAAGGGATGCAACTGGGAAACTACATCTTAGACACTGTATTTTGCATCCAACATAGTCCTACAGGCTACCCCAGTGAAAGCTGCATGACAGAACCCTCCCTGCCCCCCACCCTCACCCTGCCCAAGAATAGATGGGAGGGAATGGATGATAGTATAGCTTCTCCCACCCCACAAGGACCAGATATGTGTTAATAAATCTACATGTGGACATGTTCAGCTATACTCACAATAAATTGTTCATGTCTCATGGAATCCTAGCAGCAGTCAGTTAGAAAAAAAAGGGACGTTTCCTGGGCCATATTTTCTTGTGCTGTAAATTGGTACATCTCTATTTACTTCAATCTAGCTGTGCCAGTCACCAGCAGAAAATAAGGTCCTCTAACATCAAATAATTGTTATCTAGCTAATTACAAAAACAACTGAGAATACTATTATATGTCAGGGGAGAGCAATTTCTTATCCTGGCTTGTTACTAAAATTATCAGGAACTCTACAGACCAAACACAGAAGTGCTAGTGATGGCATGTTACATATCAGTAATTAGTGTTAGTGATTGAATTAAGCTCTAGCATAAACAGACAAAACCCTCAGTAAATCAAAAGACCCTGGGCTTTAATCTGCCTCAATGAATGTTAGTGATTGTAAATTTCATGCTGGAGGAGGGAGCTGGAAGGGTGGTTATACATCAAGAAAAGCAGACAATAAGAGCATCAGCACATTGGCTGCTTTATCTTACACCATCTTGTAGGTTGTTTTTCCTGCTACAGATTGTTCTTCTGTGCCCTCAACCTATAGCAAAACCTGCTAATACTTACTCTCACTGACTTATACCGTGTAACATGCACACTGATTCAGTTCTCCTCTGAATTGGGCCCTTGGAGTTTTGTTTTGCATTGAAATTTGGTCCTGAACAGATGTGGAAGGTGTTGTTGAAGTTAATATGTGCAGTTCAGTGAGCTATACTGCCAGTGATTCTTCTTATATTTTACATGTGAATGTGCTGTTCTACTGATTAGATTGGCTACATTAAAACTAAGTTTGGGTTCTACTGTATTACCCTGGGAAGAAAATCAAGACCTTGGGGAAGATCTACAAAAGAATATCAAGAAAATGCTACATAAAACATTCACAACATGTTTTTGTGTACTTGGTTCTCTATACAAGCCTTGTGTAGGCACAGTTTCAGCATAGAATTATATATACTGCTCTATTATGTTACTTGCATGGACCTGTAATCTTTCATTAGTTGACCATTAAATATCTTTTTGCACCATAGTAAAAGTTTTGTTCTTTAGTTGTTACACTAGAAAATGTTCTTTGGCATGCCATAGCTAAATGGAACAGAGTAATTATATAATGGCATACTGAGACTGCAGTGATTCCACATGTTGACAATTATATTTTGTAGTATAAAAGCTTACTATTATTTTGATGGTTATAGTTTTATTTGACATGATGGATCAACATGGGAAATTTTCATAATGGTATGCAATTTTCCTTAATTCATTTGAATTGGTTGTACCGTGTCTCTTCAAAGGAGAACAAATAGAATAAAAGGAATATGGAGCATATCATAAGCCTCTTTCTCAAATCTGGACCTTAGCGTCCAAAATCTGGGTGCTTAGTG
>NC_133773.1:103702591-103742648 GCF_003597395.2 Chelonoidis abingdonii
TTTATTATTTCTCCAGCAATTGCAGTAGAGGGAGGGAGTGCCCTAGGACACTGGGTCGCCCCAGTCCCGGACAGGTCTCTCAACAGGTAAACAATTACAGCAAACATTTATACCTTTGTTACAGACAATAACAAGCAATAATACAGACAATAATGAGCAACAGCTGCATTTTGTTTCTACATAGACTATCCTGCTATATTATTTTCCTCACTTCTGGGTGCCAGTCTATATATTTGATTATCAGCGCAAGGTCGTGATAACTTCTCACACAGTTCTTTCCTACTAGCCTCACACTATCCTCGCTTCTACAAATCTCACATCATTAGGGTTACAGCTGGCCTAACTCTTGCTAACAGACTGACATGCATTAAGATCCCCTACAAATCCTTGTCAATTCTTTCCCTTCTTCCACATTATTGAATGACTCTAGAAGATACTTGCAAAGTAAAACACACTACCATCTTGTAACTGAAAAGTCTGAGAAGAGAGAGAGAGAAAGTGTGTGTGTGTGAGAGAGAGAGAGAGAGAGAAGGAGAGAGTGTGTGTGTGCCCGGTTGTAAGACTCTTTCACTCTAACATAATATGGAAACTTCTTCCCCACTCCAAACAGTCTGAGCCCTGAAGATTAAACAGAAAATATTGATGTTGCTATTGAAAACTTTCATAACAATTCAGCCCCCCCACCTGATTTGCTTAATCTTAATATATTCCTAGGCATAGTTTATTATTTTGTTCTAATTATGATAGGCTTCCTTTTCTTTTTCATGCATCGCTCATAAACCCTTTATCATATTGGAGCGAAAGTAATTATTAAAGTACGTTTTCAAATTCAGCATCTTCCTATTACAAGATTTAATATAGTTTTCAACAACCTCTAGTTTTCTATGGAGTAGAGTATGATCTTTTATCAGCACACTTTTATTTCTGTTTGTCTGGGTGCTTGAGATTTTAAAACAAAGTGATAAAAAATATATTAAGAGTCAGCCATCTATATGACATGTTTAACAGTATGATTGCATGAAGCTGCACCTTTCCCACATACCTGTGGTAGTGTGATCCAACACTAACTTTGGTTTGGTTGGGTGAATTTAGAATATTTTTAATCAAACTGGAATAATTTACCTTTACATGTGAAGAGGGGGAAGGCCTTTAAAAATGTTTGTGCTTAACAATTTTTGGCTTGTATTCCATTGTTTATTATCAACTGAACGTAAGACTAAAGAACATCTGCCTTAGTGCACCAAAATCCAAATGCTTGGGCATAGTTTACAAAGCTTTCAATATATTCTGAAGATAAAGGTGTGCTCACAATGACAATAACTCAACCTGTGTATTAATTATTACAATTGTGGTTGCACATTGGAACTCTATTTAGGGACCAGGACATCTATGCACCATGAACTGTACAAATAAATAACAAAAAGATGAGAAACCTATGAGCAATGATTTTGATAGTATGCAACAGAGGAGGCAAGGCAGTATGAGAGACTGTCCTGGGATGGCGGTAGTGTGTGACCCTAAGAACCCCTCAGTGGCCACTAGCGAAGGGTTCACTGTTCTATAACAGCAACTCCTATCTGGCCTGACAAACTCACTACACCTAGAACATTGCTTTCATTGTATTTATCTATAAAGAATGGCAAGTGAAATCTCAAATGAAAACCAGGATCATACTGGTCATTAATATTATTGTCAAATGTATGTGCTGACACTATGGAAGGAACTTTGTGTATATGAAGTGGAAAATATGTTTTAGAGTCTGAATCAAAGCAGTGTTGGTGTCATAACTATAAAGGGAAGGGTAACAACTCTTCTGTATACAATACTATAAAATCCCTCCTGGCCAGAGGCACCAAAATCCTTTTACCTGTAAAGGGTTAAGAAGCTCAGGTAACCTGGCTGACACCTGACCCAAAGGACCAATAAGGGACAAAAGGAAAGGGGATGTAAGGGCTTGGGGGGATATTTTGGGTGAAGAGGAACTCCAAGTGGTCCTTTCCCTGTTTCTTGTTAAATCACTTGGTGGTGGCAGCATACCAGGTTTTAACCTAAGCTGGTAGAAATAAGCTTAGAGGGCTTTCATGTGGGTCCCCACATCTGTACCCTAGAGTTCAGAGTGGGGAAGGAACCCTAACAGTTGTCAAACAAGTTTTTTCCAGACAAAAGATGTATATTTACCTGCTTCCCTGCTCAGTTCACATGTACATTAAGCATTGTAAGCCAACACAAAGGAAACCTTTTTTGCATACAAAGTTAACATAGAGTCAGCACACCAGGGAGTAACCTTATGATTCTTTTCACCATAAATATCTCAGCGCTGTGTTGTTATAAAGGAGTTGAATCAAACAAGGTAGTATTGGCACCTTCCCATTGGGAACAGTAAACCAGGTAATTTCTGTGAGTGTCCAGGCTAAGGGCTTACTACTACATTGAGCACTGAGGACTCGGGGGTTGGTGTGTGCCTATCACTAAGCGACACGGCAAGCACAAGGCCTGGAGAGGCCTGGAAGTCAGTGCTTGGGTTGCCAGAGGCTGTTAGTTTCAGGGAGCTGAGCTACAAGTGGCACAGACAAGGCTACCTTATGCTAAGGGCAGATGGTGGTGAGGACTCTTACAACTCTGGGTGCCTCTGGGCTACATCACATGGTCCCCCTCCCCCTCTTTGAGATTCAGTTCTGTTTCTTGTTTTGTTTTGTGAGGTATGAGTGTGAGGGGTTGAGATTTCAATGAAGGATGAATGGTAGTAGGGTCTTCCCTTATGTTACTTGTTAATCACTACATCATTCTCTGTTTGCCCATCTTTGTTTTCAGGAAAAGAGAGAAACAGATAAATGAATATACCTTTTGGTGGTTGCTGGGTTACTAGTAGCTGGAAGAAAGAGATTAGCCAAACACAATTATGAGCAGGTTAGCAAATGGTAGCCCAAGGAACAAGGGAAAGATTAAAAAACCCAGAAACCTCAGAAGAAAGGGAGCTAGCTACTGTTGCTTCTAATTCAGAGCTTGCTAGTGAACCAAATATTATCTCACTAGGACCAGGCTGCCATTTTTTATGGTAACCTTTATGTGTAGTTGTTGATTATTTTCCCCATGGAGGGGCAGGGCTAATACATTCTGGTTGCACCCAAACTTGTCTAGAGCACTCAATCTCTTTATAAAGGAACTAATGGGGCAAGATAACAGTAAAGACAGACACTGCTTCAAAAGTTGGTATTCATAGTTGTAGTCACAGGTGGCTTCCAGCCCACATAATGTCAAATGATAGTGATTTATTGGAGTCATGCCAAAGATGGACTTTAAGGTGAGATTTGAAAGAGAATGAGAAAGAGGTGGCTTGTGAATTGTAATGAGGTCGTGTGAGAGAAGGGGCTTATGGGACAAATCAACAACCAAGAATGTTGTGTTTTCATTGAATATTAGGGTTAGAAGAGACCTCAGAAGGTCATTTAGGCCAACCCCCTGCTCAAAGCAGAACCAACACCAACTAAATTATCCCATCCAGGGCTTTGTCAAGCCAGGCCTTAAAAACCTCTAAGGATAGAGATTCTACCACCTCCCTAGGTAACCCATTCCAGTGCTTCACCACTCTCCTAGTGAAATAATGTTTTCTAATATCCAACCAAGACCTCCCCAACTGCAACTTGAGACCAGTGCTTCTTGTTCTGTCATCTGCCACCACTGAGAACAGCCTAGCTCCATTCTCTTGGGAACCCCCTTTTGGGTAGTTGAAGGCTGCTATCAAATTCCCCTTACTCTTCTCTTTTGCAGACTAAATAACCCCAGTTCTCTCAGCCTCTCCTCGAGGCCCATGTGCCCCAGCCCCCAATCATTTCTATTGCCCTCCACTGGACTCTCTCCAATTTGTCCACATCCCTTCTGTAATGAGAGGACCAAAATTAGACGCAATACTCCATGTGTAGCCTCACCAGTGTCGAATAGAAGGGAATAATCTCTTCCCTCGATCTGCTAGCAATGCTCCTACTAATATATCCCAATATGCCATTGGCCCTTCTTGGCAACAAAGGCACTTTGCTGACTCATATCCAGCTTCTTGTTCACTTCTTTTCTGCAGAACTGCTGCTTAGCCAGTCAGTCCCCAGTCTGTAGCGGTGCATGGGATTCTTTTGTCCTAAGTGCAGGACTCTGCACTTGTTCTTGTTGAACCTCATCAGATGTCTTTTGGCCCAATCCTCCAATTTGTCAAGGTCACTCTGGACCCTATCCCTATCCTCTAGTGTATCTACCTCTCTCCCCAGCTTAGTGTCATCTGTGAACTTGCTGAGGGTGCAATTCATCCCATCATCCAGATCATTAATGAGGATGTTGAACAAAACTGACCCCAGGACTGACCCCTGGGGCACTTCACTTGATACCGGCTGCCAACTAGACATTGAGCCAGACGATCTAGCCAGCTTTTTATCCACCTTATAGTCCATTCATCCAATCCATACTTTTTTTAACTTACTGGCAAGGATACTGTGGGAGACTGTATCAAAAGCTTTGCTAAAGTCAAGGGATGTCATGTCCACCATTTTCCCCATATCCAGAGAGCCAGTTATCTCATCACAGAGGGCAATCAGGTTGGTCAGGCATGACTTGCCTTTGGTGAATCCTGTTCCTCATCACCTTCCTCTTCAAGTAACTTAAAATTGAAATTCTGGTACTGCTCCATGATTTTGCCGGGACTGAAGTTGAGGCTCTGACCCGGTCTTGTAGTCCCGGGTATCTTTGTTCTCTCCTTTTAAAAATCAGGCACGTATTTACCTTTTCCAATCATTCGGGAACTCCCAGTCAACATGAATTTCAGAACCCTTGGATGCATTAGATTTGGACCCAGGGACTTGTGCATGTCCAGCTTTTCTAAATAGTCCTTAACGTATTCCTTCACCACTGAGGGCTGCTCATCTCACCTTTTGGCAGAGTAAAGACAGGGATATTTTTCACAGAGCATTTAACCTTAATACTTAAGGTACTGTCCTGTATCAGGGCTTCTAAGAGTCATCTTGTTTGGGCAGGGCTTCCTTGGATATGCTCTCTTGTTTTATATAAATTTCTCAGCCTTCATTCTGTCACAGTTTATTACATTGGTTATAATTTGTAGATTTACATTTGATCTTCCACTTTTACTTACTTTTGTGCACTATGGCTATAGTGGTATCTGTATCTTGATTCATAAATTTTATTAAAAAGTGTCAGTAGTACATAGTGGTGTGTTTTGTGGGGGGGAAACACAATAAAAATACCTTTTTATAAGAAAGGAACATAATGGCAGCAAAATCCATGGCATTGCAGTGGACTGGACTAAATGAACTTTTGAGGGCCCTTCCAGTTCTATGATACTATGATTTTTTGACATATTAATATCATTTAACCAAAATAAGGCCAGTCTACACTGCTGCCTAAGTCCATGTAACTTACATCGCTCAGGAGACACCCTCCTCAGCCATGTGAGTTACATCGATCTAAGCACTGTCCACACAGCTTCTGTCTCTTGCAGAGGTGGAGTATGTATGCAGATGGGAGAGCACTCTCCCGTTGGCATAGCACCTCTTTACCATACATGCTACAGCTGCATCAGTGTAGCACAGTAGTGTAGACTTGCCCTAAATGACCTTTTAGTGTTCACTGTTTAATTAAATAGTAACCATATTTCTCACAATGAATGGCTAGTGTATCTCTTGCTTTTACTTAATTATTTTCAGTGCCTTTAATGTCTAATGTATAGTAAATCCCTATAAAATGTCCACTGATATGAATGGACTACCCCATGTTTGTCTTCAGAGTGTAATGGGTGACTGGTTGTGAATTAGCACTCTTAAATTTCAGATAGCTTTTGCCTCATACACACAAGCACTCAAGCTTCAGCTATTAAGGAAGTCAGTTTTTTCAACAGATGGTAAGAGGGTGCAGGCCAAGTGAACAAAGTATGTACCAAGTTATTTTTATAACTTTTAGCATCAATTACACAGGTCTAGGCAAGTAGTAGTTGCAACTAGATCAGATGCCTTTATAAAAAAAAATATTAATTCAAAATAAAAACAAAATCAGAACAGATGCGTAAAGATTTAAAATAAATAATTTTAATCCTGTTTATGAAACAGTATTGGGAAAATTGATAATTGACAAGAAATTATTAAACTTTAAATCTGTTCAGCAGAGCAAAACTCAGAAATATCTGATCCCAAATATTTGAAATGTGAAACAAAGCAAGTAAGAAAACAACACATTAGCCATGTAATGGTATGTTTGATATACACAAATCGTATTAAAAGAGAGTTATCCATTTAATTGGTAGAGTTAAACAAGACACAGTTAGAGCTAGCTTGGTCCTCATCCTAGTCTAAAGCGGCATGAGTTTTGAATGCTAATGAAGGTATGCCTTAGCTATTTGCAAGGCCCATTTTGTTTTTTTGAGGCCACAACTCTTTATGGTGTGTGTGTGTGTTCCCTCTCTCCATTCTTTAGTCATGTTTTCCCTCAACATATGATTTATGCTCCCTCTTTCCTTATTTCCTCTTTCACCCTACTTCATTCACTCATCCCATGCCATGGGAAAGTGATAACAAACATTACTTTTTCCCTCCCCTTATTATGCTTAGGTACAGTGAGGAGGCCTGAGGTTAGGATTTGTTCTTCCTCCCAGAGCAGGCCTACAAAGAGTGTATTGGTCTCTGTTGTGCTAGTTCTAATACAATGCTGATGAAAACATTGAGACAATAGTGCCCCACATAGTCTTATTTAGACAGTGAGCAGTTTGGGACCAATACCATCTTTTTGTAATATGTGCCTAATGCAGTGGGGCCCTGACTCATGAATGATGGCTTCTAGCTACCACAATACAAATAAATATTATTAATAATAATAATAATATATAATTAATAATAAAGATCTTGTGTTAGATTCGGGGCAGTCACACATGCATTTTCCCCTTCTCACCCCTACTTGCTTGGGTTTATGTGTTTATAAAAACCTATCATGGCCATAGATTGCATTTGTAACATCTTTATATTGCAAAACTACAATGGCTTGATTGCCTATGAAATACTTCGAATAAGTAACATTTTTTTTCTTTTTCTTTAATTCACACAGAGGATGTGTCATTGGGTCATATGAGGTGAGGACCAGTCCCCTGTATTCCAGCCTTGTTTTGAGGCTGTGCAACTGACTGAGATTAGTTTAGTTGTCTTCCAGGAGAATAAATCTAGGGCACTTCATTTTTGGGTGGAGCCTGATGCAAATAGAAGGCCTTGCATTGTGTTTACAAAGTAGCAAGGATTGGACTAAACTGGATCTCTGATACTTGGGAGTTCCACAGCCAAATCCCTTCCATTGTGAATGCACTGCATCCAAACCTAAAGTGTTTCAATCTGAGGACCATCTGCTAGAATATCCCTGTTGATTGTAACTTTTCCAGTAGGTAATGAAGGGAGTATCAGACTCTGAAATAGGTAAGGCATACCACATTCAGTGCTTTAAAGATGAAGTCTTGTAGTATATTCAGAATTGGAGAGGAGCATGACATAATATGTTTGCTGCAGAATTTCCAACTTAAGAAATGGGGCCCAGATCCACCAAAAGACTAGGTGCTTATCTCCCACAGATCCAGAACCTTTCTGGAGCTATATGGTAATGAGGAAAATTTACTATTTCCTTAACAGGTAGATAAATAAAGGCCAACTAATTTAAAGAGGCAAAAGCAAATAAATTAATATTTTTCTTCCTTTTGTTGGGAGGGGAATACTAGTCTTGCAACAGCTTTATATCAGCTGCACTATTCGTGTATCTTCTCCTTGAGTTGTTTGGACAGGGAAAAACATAAAAGGGAAAAAAAAAGATTAATTCCCCTGTGAACTGTCAATTTGGAAAAAATACTGCAGTAGCTTCGAGAAACAAGGAAAGAAAATCCCCATAGTGTTCTCTCTTTCTCTCTTTCACACACACACACACACACACACACACACGCAAAATAGGCTAAAAATGAAAGGAGATATAATCAGGAGGGAGTTAAGAAAGTCTGAATGCAAGAGTCCAAATTACTGTTTTTTTAAAAACCATAAAGGAATGTCAAGATACCCTGATCTTTGCTTACTCCATGACACTAGTTTAATTGTGTACATGATGTAACTTTGAATGATGAAGTACATCTTTTTGGTCACTAGCCTATATAGTGTCTCTTTATCATCCCTGGCAATTTGCAGACATTAATTTAATGCAGCAGGCTTCTTTGTCCTTGGAATGCAATAAAATCTACACACCAGATTCTAATACCCTTACTTAAACTGAATAGCTCCTTACTTCATATGTAATTCTACTGACTTTAGTGAGACTATTCATGGAGTGAGATGCTATTCAATATGAGTCGAGTATTAAAATCTAACTCATAATGAGCTACAAGGAAACAAAATAGAACATTATATAAGAGAGACTGAGATTTCACATAGTTGTGTTCATAGCAATCTGTCCTTGGTTTTTATGCATCCAAAACTTTATGTAGAACAAAGTTAATCTACTAGGTGTTTTACTGTTTTGTAAGACAGGTATTTTTTCTATATTTTCATTAGTTCTCCACATATATGTTATGTGGTATAGTATGAATTTAGGTGTGTGGAAAATCACAAATGGGCAAACCCTGTAGTCAGTGTCAAAATGCAGACTTCAGTAGGACCACAATTTGGTTTCAAAAGAATTCAATTTCAGCACTTAGAATTGTCAGGGCAGTACCTTAGCTTCATCATCAATCTCAGACCTCCATAGATAAAGATAGTGAATGTTTATGAGCTTAGTGGGGGTCGCCACCATGCTGACTTTCAAATCACAGAAAACTCCTGAGTAGAAACTTCTGTAACTGGCTCCTTAACTGACAACATTAATCTGACATCTCTGACAGGCAGGGTATCTCTTGAGATATTTTATTAAAATTTTAACTGCTACCAACTGTATGAGGCATTTGGCATTATGTGAAAAATTAGTGATGATTTTGCCAAATATCATTATATGAGACCATTTATGTTGGCATTCAATGAATGTTTTACATGTTTACATTAAGGATAGGCTCATCTCACACTCCCAGATCTGTAAATTTGGGTTAATATGGAAAGGGATTCAGTGCTGAATTCTGCAGCTTGGGCACATCTCCATTTTCTGTCTTTATTTCAGTAGTTTTTCATTTATCCTTTCTCTTATATAAATTTCATTTATCCCAATTTTGGCTACATCCAAATTTCATATTCTGTATATCTGAATTATATGTATATATTTAAATGATATATTCTTGAAAGATATAAAGATAAGATTGTATAACTTTGGTTTCAAATTCATGAATCTAAATTGAAAAATGCCCAGCTGCATCTAAATTTGTCTGAAATTAAGCTACTCTAATTCAAGCATTATGAAGTACTGTACTTGTGTAGCTTTTATGAATTAGCTTTGATATAACAGTTAATTAGTTTTACTATTTCTAATTTTATTATATGGCAGAAAATGTCATTTTCTCCACTTTTTCTTGTAATTACTTACTTTAGTATCCAGTATTACCACCTAAAATTGAAAATTCTTCATGTGAAAACAATATCTCTCAGCAAGGCTTTACTTTATTGTAGGAATTTTCAAGATAACATTACTCATGAGAAATATTAAGTCATTGATTTTTCTTGAAATGTCATGTTTTATATTACAGAATCTTCTGCAAAAAAATATCTACATTGTACAATATCTGTTGGAAGATAAATAATGCCTTTTTTACTGCAGTGGTATTGTAGAGTTTTTTATTTCCATTGAGAGAGTACAACCAGCAGTTAAACTGTATGAAAAGAATAAAATAGCCAAAAAACAACCACAATTTTGAGCTCTTCTTCTGACACACAGACATGTATCCCCATGTACCTTGAATTATCAGATTCTGTGCTTTATCATGCATACAATAAAGAAATGGCATCTGATTCAACATGATAAACTGTGTATCATGTGTATTGGAAAAGAATAGGATAGTTTCCTATTGTGTATGTTATAGGACAAGATTTAGTAAATAAGCAAGCATATTTTTCTGCTCACCTAATTAATCTGCTACATGAAAGTAGGTTCCATTTCCAGTCCAAACTGGAAAGAGTAATGGTAATATTCTCATGTGTGCCACCAATTGATCCAGAGCCATTATTATCCAGATTAGAGCCTACAACTGGATCTGGTGAAGAATTCATAGGTTGAGGGCAAAGTGTATCCTGAGTTTATTCCCAGATATAGACACAGGCACAAAAAATGTATATTATATCCATCAATAAAGGTATATTAACTCTACCAGGGATGCAAGTTTAGAAGAGTCCTGGTACCAAAGAATTAATTTTGGACTAATTTGATCAGACAAATTGCACAGAAATATGTGGGGAAGTCAATACTCATATTGTAGCATTGCCAATGTATGCTTTCTACTTTGCACAGCTCCGACACAAAGCTTTTCTATCATGGGGATCACAGATGAGACATTGCAGTTCTTGCAGAATTTATCTCCCCTTCGAAATATTTTATTTTCATACAATTTCTTGAAGGAGAAACAATTTTTCTTTGCTCAGATCTTTCTTACTGCTGTAGAATCTAGGCACTGATAAAAATTGCTCTACTGTAATGTATAATGACATTGTCAGCCAATTCTATTCAATATAGAATGTTTTAAAAGAACACAATAGAATGAATACAGTCTCAGGGACCTGCAGTGCAATGGTTATTTCTTGTATCTATCTTAGGATTTTATGCTTCTGCCCCTGACTGCAGTATAGAATAACACATACTTCACAGACCTGTGTAACAGGTAAGTCGTGTTGGTTATTCATACAGCGATTAAGTATATGTAATGCTCATAATGTACCCACTTTTATCCAGTTTGTACTACCTTAAAAAGAATCGAACTACTCAAATATTAAGGCTTTGTTTACACTTAATGTATAGATTAAGAGCTATCTCACTTGGGGAGTGAAAAACACACACCTTTGAGCACTGTAGTCTTGTTGACCTACCCCCCTGTGTAGACACAGGCAGGGCAAAGGACAAATTTTTCCATCAGCTTAGCTACCACCACTCATACTAATCATATGTTCATGGTTTTGCCTTAGTCTCTAGTATTTCTAATTTGCATTCTTCCATCCACACAAACATCAGGGTGACAATAAACTTTGAATAGATGAATTATCTTTCCCTCTTGCAGAAAGGACCTCAGATAACAATACTGAGCGATTCTGTTTATGGAGATTTTTTCAACTTCTTCTGGGAGACAAGATAGGTGGAAGAAGATAAGGAATTGGCCCCAGGGCTTTTATATCCCCTGGCTGAAGTCAGGAATGGAGTTGTCAGTGAGGAAAATCATTGAAATCATTGAGAAATAGAATGTTGACTGAAACATAAGCAGGATTTCACCTATAATGATAAGATCTGTCCAATGGCCTATAGGTGTTTCCTTTGCTAAAGAAATTCAGGGAGGCAGCATGTTATTAAATAATTCACCTATATTTCTTGATTATTATAGATATGTTTGAAATCAGGATATGTATTTCTTACAAGTTAATGGGCTTGACCTTCCTATTCTACCCCTGAAACCATGATTCTCTGGAGTTCCAGTGATAGCTTGAGAACATTACACCCATTTGAGATCTAGGTGTTTATATTTTGTCTTGTTCTTCGATGTGCAGTTGGAAACCCTGCTTCACAAAAGCCAACAAAGGAGTAGCATAAATATTGCAGGACACAATCAGACTGAGTAAAGAAGCTTGCGTAGCCTTTTGCCTCCAAGATAGTTCCTTCAGGTCAGTCCTGTCGTATGATCATTATATTTTAAGAGAGACTATTCCTCATTTAGTTACATCATAATTTCCTTCTGATTTTTTTTGTCTATAGTAACCAGGAACTGTGATTCCAAGTGGGGAATGAACAGCAGGATTGAACGAACACTTGATGAAACAAAGACTATGTTTTGTCAAATGCACTTAGTAATAAAGAATAAGGGGAAAGAAACAAAAAAGACATGCTTTTAATAGAATGATTTTTATAAGTTTTCCCTAAGGAATCCATAGTTTTTCCTTCCTTCAGAAGGTATGAAAATGGTAGCTGAATTCTATATCTTCCTTCCCTAATTTGACCTTAAAAAAGATAAAATCTTGTTTGTAGATAAAATGTTAATTATTGATCAAATAATGAGTCAGCACATGGAAGTGTATATGGTGGTTCACACAGTGCACTGTGTCACACGGTAACAGCTCAAGAATGGAATTGATTAAGCTTAGGTCAACTCCTCTGGCTACCTGGCTCATTTTAGTAAAGTTTCTTTAGTAAATGAACATGAGAAGCTTAATTAATATCAATTGAGAATTTCAAAATATATAACAAAGTTAAGGCTGAGCTAGAAAAAAAAAAACATGCTGTGTCATAATTATTCTGAATTCCCTCTACAACACTTGCATTTTCATCTTTAGTCCAGTATAAGGCCCTTTCTGCACTATAACTTTTATCCATGTCTCCTTTTCTGATAACAAGTGACAGAGCTGAGTTTGTGTCCACATGGCAGCTTCTTTGCCACCAGAATTTTGCTCTCACTTACCATGCAAGGCTTTTTTAATTGTATTGGTATCTGTGCATGATGGGAGAATCCTATACTGCCTCAGTAGCTAGAATGGCATCAGCAGCATTCTCATAAATTCTTCTGCAGAGAGAACTGGGAGGAAGAAAGTCTGGCAAACCAGTTATACAAAGATAATTATGGGATCATATCCACAGTGCAAAAAAACCCATGTGCTGAAACTGTTACTAAAAGTCAGCTATTTGACTTCTGGCAGGAACAAAACATTGTAAGCTACTGATGCTGCTAACTAGAACCATGTGACTAATAGAATTTTTTTTCAGATTGTTTTGCTGAAAACCAGTTTTTCAGATCAAACAAGAAAACTGGTTTGGGTCGGGAAAAATAAATAAGCGTAATCCCTTAAAGAAACATTTCATTTTCAAGCATTTTAAACCACATTTGTATTAAAGTGATAGAAATGTGGAAACATCATTCAAAAATACCACTGGAGGTGGAGGTGCCCCCTCCCCTTCAGATAAAAGAGGGCTACCAGCCTGTTTTCTGGGTAAGTTCTGAAGTCTGTTTAACCTGGGATCTGTGTCTGGTTCCTTGGAACTGGGATAATCTAATAAATGTGATTCTTGCTTTTAATAATTATTTACCACAAAAGTCTGGTTTGTCTGGGTGATGCATGAGGGGCTAGAGGGCCTGAAGGGACTGTCTATGGCTTCATAATAAGTAATATAGTATTTTGAAAGCCCACATTTGTTACTGCCTTGATGAAATCTTATGATAAAACAGAGCATGTACCCCAAACTGGTACATGCCCAGTTTGGGATATATGCCCTGTTTTATGGCAGTCTGACCTGAGATTAGTGCTCTTAGCTGGCAGCATGACACTTAACATGTATTAAAATTACTACCTATCCCTCATTACTTATACTAATAATATTTTAGAGTTAGCATAATGCTTCCAAAAGGTGCCAGATTCATAATATTGGAGATTGGAAACCTCTCTTTACTCACACACCAGGGTCAGCATAGACAGTTAGTGTAAGTGGGGGACTTTTGAGAGGCGAGTTGGTAGAGAAATGTCTTCCTCGCATTCCTTCCACCAGCCAACAGTATTAGCGGCACACAATGTAAATAGTTTACTGCATTTTCTAAAACGTTAATGTAGCATACTCCCCACCCTGGCAAATAGGTGCAACTTTTGGAAAACTTCTGCTTCAGCGCGGTGGGTCTGAGTCACATATCCTTCCTCATGCTCCTCTTGATGCAGTGCAGTTATTCATTATTAATTATATATTGCCCCTCACTCAGGGCTAAAAAAAGAAAAATCACCCTGCAATGGTTTATTCTTAATTATATATGTTCCAGTCCTGCAAACATTTATGCATGTGCTCAATTTTAAGCACATGAGTATTCTCACTGGAACAATCATGGTTATGTCAGCTGGCCTTCTTTTACAATCAAACAAGTAAAACTCTCCTTTACAAATTCCTGTTTAGATAAATAGCATAAGGAGGTCAGATAGTCCTCATTTTTTCATTAGGGGCCTGATCCTGCAAGATGCTGAGAATGATCCAAGTATCATCACACGTATAACTAGCCTGTCTACAGTGGAGTGATGAAACTAGTTTGAGTCAATGTTCTTTGGGACACATTTTTTGATACTCCCCCTGCAAGCTGTGCAAGTCTAGCAGCTGTTCAAAATTTTAAACCATTGGCTATGGACACTATAAAATCCTTAGTCCAAGTCTTTGATACAAAATCAATAATCTAGTTAGATTATTAAGGAACAAAGAAGGGAAGTCTGAATCACTGTGGCAGCAACATTAAGGTAGTCCATATATCTTAACTGTGAGTGTGCATACTTCCAAACATTTGGGTTTCTCTTGGTTTTTTGCCTAAATGGAAGGTTGTAAGAATTTTTATCTTCACTTTATTGGCCCTCAACCTTAGCTTTACCTTAACTAAAATTGTCTGGGAGTTAAACTGCTTGTGACTTTTTATTTTTGTGACATTTCAGGAGCAAAAAGTGTTGAGCTATTCTATTTTGCTTATTGCCATATATTTGTATTCCAGTTTTGTATAGCTGTGCACAATTTATTTGCCAGCGAATCCACTCAGTCTGTTGCAATGAAGAAATGCCCTTTTGAAACCTCCAGAACAGACTTTCTGTAAGTTACGTAAAAAGAAAAAGAAAAAAAAATGCAGGAAAAATGCCACTACCTACAGAGGAGCCTTCTGCTTGTCCTGAATTAATTCATCACATGCTATTTTTTAAATAGGTACCTCACATTAAGTCAATAATTGTTAAAAAATTAGTCACTATGAGATTATAGTGCTGTGGTACCAATGTGCTCATCAGCTCATGTTTAGCGCTCCAAAAGAAACTGAAATTATAGGGGGAAAGATAGGCGGCTTCCCTTGAAATTACAAGATAAACTGGAGTTTCCTTTAAAGACTTTGGTTGAGTGATTTTTCTATTGCAGAACACAGGCGTGAGGTTATATAGTTTAAGGGCAGCACATCAGGAGCTGATTAATAGCCTATGAGTAACAGAATATGTTTCTGCCATCCTACAGCAAAGGCCATATGTTACACTATCACTTTCATTACAAACTGCATCTTAGCACAGTGATGAGAATAATTCCTGACAAGCCGGGAAATCATCTAATACAAGAGAAATCATAATTTGCAACAGTAAAATTGCTGGATGACCTATGGTGCCAAGACTTACTCTTAGGCAAAATGTTAAGGTTTCTTCTAATAACGCCATGTGTCATCTCTGAAAAAAGCAAAAGATGTCATTCAAAGTCAGTGTCTTTGAGTACTGAGAGGAAGATGTGAGTTACCATGGCTTTTCAGAGAGGGACTGTGCTCAAGTAGTTTCCTCACATCCACACTAAGTCACAACAGTATGGTGAAAAGTACATTCACTGAATGTACATGACAACACATTGGGAAATGTCTCTCAAATTACAAAGTGCAGAAATTTAGGAGAGAACAATAAATTCCAGGTTGTCAAATACTGTCAGAGAGAAATGAAATTATATACTCTATTATGCATATTTTTTATTAATTTTCTGTTGAACACAATACACTTTGTGAATATACAATTCTTCAGAGAAGCTGTTCTGATCCCACATTACTTTTCTTTCTTTGCCCCATAAAACAAGCGATTTTTACAAATGATGTGGAAATGTTAGCATTTATATTGCTGTATCATATGGCACTGTACTTAAATTTTAACAGCTTTAGGCTTATCCGAGATAGCTGATGATCTGCCTATTATAGTGAATAAGCAAATAAAACTGTTGTAACAGGGAAAGCTATCTTGTTATCACGTGGATTGAGGCTTTGAATGGTACTGAATTCAAAATCATGCTCAGTAAATTTTAAATGGTTTAGGTTCCCTTTGGAATATTTAGATATTTATCCAAGCTCTTTGCCATGGGCAACTTACAAGCAGAGTTTCTCTTGTAAAAATCACAATATTTTTTGGTTTTAGCTGCACTGAAAATATTTCATGGGCAGTCTGTTTTGTGATATTTCTGTTTCCTGTCCTAGCTGAAACTAGGAATTGCATAAACATGCACCTTACTCACTTACAAAATAAAAAACAAAACTTTTTTTAAACTTCAATTGAATTTCAGTACAAATTTTACACGGTTTAAATTGTTTGTTTACTTTGGGAAAAGTAAGATTAAATACTTTGCTATATCAGGCCCTTGACCTACAGTAAACAGGTTATACACATTAAAAGATCCCACCACCTCCCTCTTCATCATAAATATGCATAGAACCAGGGCCGGCTTTAGGAAGTGCAGGGCCCAATTCGAACAGTTTTGACGTGGCCCCGGCAGGGATGACTGAAAAAAAACCAAACCAAAACAACAACAAAAAACACCTGTAGAAAAACACGTGGGGCTTGTATTCACTGGGTGATGCTCTGAGTCTTCGGCGGCACTTCGGCGGTGGGTCCTTCACTCACTCCAGGTCTTTGGTGGCACCGAAGGACCCGCCACCGAAGTGCCGCTGAAGACCCAGAGCAAGCAAAGGACCCACCACTGAAGTGCCGCTGGAGACCCGAAGCGCTGCCAGGTGAGTAAAAATTAAAAGGCGCCTCTAGTCAGGGAAGGGATTCTCACTGGGTGCGGGGCCCTCTTAGGCGCGGGGCCCAATTCGGGGGAATTGGTGGAATTGGTCTAAAGCCGGCCCTGCATAGAACCCCCAATATGTTTCTGCAAAAGCAGGGATTGACCAGACTTGACATTCCTGGTGTATTAACAAGGTAAACAAAAGTAGCGAAACCTATTTTTGCCGGAGGAAAAGTAAGACTTCCTTTGCACATCATAAAGAAGCAAAAAACTATTCACAGGTCACCTCCACTTTTAAAGTTGGACCAGATCAGATTTAAATGCAAATTGAGGTATAAAATGTTTTGATTGGGCTGGGTGGAGTATCTTAAAATAGGACTTTTGGTTCATAGGTTTGTTTAAATGATTTTTCCTTATTCTTGCACTTACAATGTGCTGTCCTGCCCTTTTCATCTGGAAATATCAAAATGCCTTGCAATAATGACTGAGCATTAATTTCTTTTTTTTTTCTTAAAGAGAGGAGGAAATTGAAGAAGGTTGATCAAAGGTTAAGGCACTAGCCTAGGACTAAGTAGACCCATATTTGATTCCTTGTTGTATTTCTTAGAGGTATTTAGGTGCCTAAGTTTACCATGTAGACAACACTAATATTTTCAGAGAGTCACAGCTCAGGTGCCACCTAACAACGCTAGGGGCCTAAGTCTCAATGGCACTCAAGTTTTCATCAGTTGGCCTTTTCAAAACAGCCTACGTGCTGACACCACTCCACAGCTAATGAGCTGCTCGAGCCTTAGCTCAAGCTGAATCCCTGGAAGCCCCAAACCAGGATTTTTACACTGTCAGGGAAGCCTATCTTGCCAACAGAGGCCAATCCCATAGGCATGCTTAGAGCAGGTCTAAGACCAGATACGAGTCATATCCCGTAGCAGGGAGGCTGAATATGGGCCACGGATCAGTGGGAGAGCAGTACGGCACTTGGTCAAAAGACAGCTGGGGTCACAGAGAAACATAGGGTGAGCAAGAGAGAGAGAGATGGAGCATGAGTAGGAAATGGACAGAGATGGTTTCAGCTGCTAGAGGATGGGCTACCTTACAGCTGATCAGGCTTAACTCCAGAAAAGTATTTGCGACTGAGGTTCCTGAGCGGAGGCAAGCGCCTATATCTGGCCTGTCAGCCAGATGCAGTAGGTCAGCTGTTCCTGGCTGGCTTAGGTGGCTCCTTGCTCAACTGGCCAGCTTCTGATAATCCCTTTCTTAGGTGCTTAAGTATCCCTTTGCACTCCACACACAGCCTACGCAGCACAGAGCTGCCTAATGTGAGGCTAAAAATTCCACTAGGCAATGGACTTCTTAAGGGTTAAGCATTCTCCCTTCAGTCAAGCAACACCTGAAAATGCATGAGTTAGATTTTCCAGTGTGCCTAGGCACCTAACTCCTATTGATTTCACTGGGAATTAGGCACCATTACATCATCTGGAACCTATATACATCTTCAGGTATCTAAATACCTTTGACAATCTGGCCCAGAGTGGGCAAGTAATTTTGCCAGTGTCATACAGCAAGCCAGCATCGCTAGGAGTAGATCTCAAATTTTCTGTTATTGCCATGTTTTACATATTGACCTTCTTACCTAGTCTGATCCAAAGATCATTGAAGTTGATGGAAAGACTCTCACTGATTTTCAATAAGCTTTGGGTCAGGCCATAAAAATTCTATATGAAATACTATGAAATGGGCACATATAATAACTATTGCTCATAAGCAAATAGCATATGTAAAAATGGCATGCTCCCTAAGTAACCGGTGTTGTGGTTCAGGGGTGAAGCTGTACCTTTGACCTCTCTTTCAGTCTTTCCATGGGCCCTTCTTCCTCTCTTCCACTTGCCCATCTCTCAGAGTGGAATCCCATGATTCACACTACTTTGAGACTGGATCCCCAAGCTACTATGCTAGCTGTTTACTAACATTATTATCACAGCAGGTCCAACTGGTTTTGTCCCCTGCTATAGACTTCTCTCATGGACCTGTGTCCAGTATGAAAACACATAACAGAGAACACCTTATTCAAATCAAAGTATGTGTTTATCCATTGGAACATGAACATAGACTCAAAGAGAAAAAGAGCTAAAATAATAAAAGTCTAAGAGCATATTGTCTTACCCAAATTTAGCATTTGTGTTGTGCAAGTAGACGGGCCCAGGTTAGTCTCTGTACCCCCATGGCCACCCCTCCACTCCTATTGGTACCAGGTAACCTCTGATTAGACATCAGTAGAGAAAATTATTTGGAGGTTTATCAGCCCCATTGTCCATTTGAGTAGCAACTATTGGGGCTGGCTAGATCCATTACATTTTTGTTCCTGCAGATCAAGTTAACTAAGGCTGTTTTAACACTTAGTTACTCTTTTTAGCCAGCAACATAATAACCTCCAACTCTCTCTCTTTGTCTGTCTCTCTCTCAAAATGTAATATAATTTCTTAAAAATAATACAGATAACTCCCACATTCTTCACACAGTCATTTGTTGGACCAGTTTGCAATCCACTAGACCACAGTTTGCATCCTACCCAATCAGAGGTGCTTTATTGGGTTCTGTCCTTGTGAAGGGTATGTGAAGGTTAGTTATGGGATCTTGTTCTTTAGAATCAGCAAGACAAAATGGTGACTGTGCCCTCGGAGAAATGGATTTCCTGTTGTTCCTAAGTGAGAGTTCCTTGGGAGCTATGTATCATTATAATATATAGGCTGGGATTATGTAGTTAGGCTTGCAAACCATGACTCTGCCTTATAACTTTAATAATCTGTATCACAGTGATGAAACTATAATACATTCTTACTGTGTACAACAAAACTGGGGAAAAAAACCTTCACTGTTTGAATGTGTTTAATCAGATTTCATGAATGGAGAATATACTAAGATGTCTGTTGTGAGAAATTAAAGCAGGAAAATGTCATTTAATTTAACATTCCAAAACAAACATGGCCAGTCAAGCAGAATGGAAGACCTTATCATTGTACTAAACAATGAATGTCATATCAGACTTCAGTATTTTTTGTATCTCATTCCCTTCTTTAAATACAAAGTGATTACTGCAAAGAATGATACATATTAAATGTGAAAAAATAGCAGGCTTCATTGGTTCAAAAAGAATCAAACTTACTGATGTTGCAACCAGAAAACAAGCTTCAGAGCTAAAATGCAATATGATAGTGTAAATATATATTTCACCTGAAGCTAATATTATTTAAGAACTGCATGGCCTGTTTTCAAATTATTTATTTTTGTCTTCATAAAATAGCATGTGGTTATTTCATGTGGGAGTATTTCAGCACCAACAGCTAATTTTTGGCTCCAAGTGGATTGAATAGAAGATGTTCTGAATATCCACACCACTAATTTTGCAAAGAGTTGCTCAGGGTTTTATCCGTATAATTCCCATTGATTTTAATGGGAGTCATGTAGCTAAACCCTCAAACAATTCTTTGAAAATGTAGAGGCCAGTGTGTATATAGATAAAACAGATGTTTCTTGAAATAGAAATCTCACTTCGTTCCTCCAACCATGACAACCACTGCTTTACAGTTCATATTTTCCATGCATTTCCAACACAATTGAGTAAATGTAAGGTTGTTCATCTAAAGTTATTCTACCAAATGAAGTAACTAGAATAAAACTACAACTGTTTTAAACCAATGTTCACTCATTTCTATTAAATGTGGATTTCTGTTTTACAGGAACGTTTGATACATTCATATTTGTTTTTATCTGAAAACAGGATGAAAAATTGAAGTATTAAAACTCCTAATAAAACAAAGCATTCTGAAAATTTTCAGTTTAGAGGTGGATCCCATGACATACGATACCAGGTAGTAAGTGGGAGACTCCATTATACATCAGAGATGGAGTCTGATCCGTAAAAGAGAATAGGGGTGCCAGGCCTCTGAAGTATAGCTCCCATTGGACAATGTGCCTCAATAGGAAAATGTACTTTAATGTTGAACTGACCAAAACTAAATATTTTGGAATCAGCAAAATCAATTTTTTCCTGGTGGAAACTTCGATTTTGCCAAAACTGCATTTTCTATCAGTTGTTCCAAGAGAAAACCAGCTCTACTAATAAAACAATCATCATCTGTGATCTAGTTTTCTCTCTCCTAGTAGAAAAACAAAGATAACTGCTAGAGACTACTGACTCTGGAGGAGCACTGGCATACTGATGCCCCACATATTTATGTAAATGGTTAACTTAACTCACATAAAAAGTCACAGTGATATCTCAGCATGCAAGCTCGTTTATGTGCAGAGTTGTACCACTTTAATTTAAGGTATAATTTTAAACCAGTTTAACTAAGCTGATGGAAAAGGCTGTTTAAATGCTGTTATTTTGGTTTAAACCAGGTTTTTTGAGGTTTACCTTAAGTGCCAGATTTTTAAAGGGTATTTAGGCACATTTCTCCTTTTGATTTCAGGATTAAAAGTTGCATGCTAGGATCCCTTTAGATCATTTCCATCATGTTTCTGAGTCAATTTGCAATTTCAGGACAAAAAGTTTCAGGTGGAGGTGCTTAAATATCTTTAATATCTTTAAGCACCCAAATTTGTGCTTCAGGCAGATTTAAAGTTAAGGGCATGCATATATGTTGAGCTGGTGCCTAAGATTGTTAGCAATATCTATGATATGCATTTTACTGTGGCACTAGTCACATAGACAAATGGAAGGATGTTCATTTTCAGTATTAATTCAATTAGATGCTTTGGGCATAATTATTTTTCTAAAAAAAAGTAAAATTAAAGAAAAAACTCAGGCTGCAAACAAAGGTAAACACAATAATTATTGAAAACTGGTGTTATGTGGTTTCAGAATTCTTCCTTGACATTATTTTTTTTAAATGTATCTAAAGATATCGTGGTTTTGAGTTGATGTGACTGAATTAGACATATGCATAGACTTCTATTACTACCAAGGCTATAATAAAATTGTGCATATACATCAGAGCAGCAAGAATCTGATTCTTCATTGCCTTGCCCCTTGCATAATCCTAGAGATGGATATAAAGTGGACAGAAAAGGTTACCATTTTGATTTGCATATATTTTGAACATGCATAAACGATGGACTACAGAACTTGTAAGGTATTGGAGAATCAAGTCTATAGATACTGATCCAAAGCTCACTGCAGCCAATAAAAGATCTCAGACTTCAGTGTACAGTGCTTCAGTGTACAGTGATTCTTCACCATCGAGGAGAGCAATTATGCTTAGAGTGCTCAAGAGTCTTATACACGTTGTGTAATCTCATAAAAGTTAAATTGAACCTTAGATCCCTATCCTGTGCAATAAAGAGTGGTCAAAATCTTCATTTGTAAGTATAAATAATCAAAGTAATTGAAGATGAAGCTGTGCTGCTGACTCACAGGTTTATCTGTGTTACAAAAATGGCTATAATAGTTTAATTAACTTTGCTAACTTCCCTTGCTTGGCTATACAATTAATCATTGCTATTCAAATTCTTATTTTAACAGCTTTTGTTTCAGCTCTATAAATTTATACATCTCAAGTCTGGAAAGGTGCCACAATGAGCCTAGTAGTAAGGAAGGAATACAAAACTTTTATGTGTAGAATATGGATACACAAATTGCGTACCAGCCATGCAGGGTAATAAGCAGTTTTTCAGTGCAATTTCAGGTCAGGACTAGAAAAATCAGTAATCTGGAGAAATATTTAGTACCTTGTCTCAAAATCACAATCCATTTTTTGAGTAACCACAAAGTTACACGAAGATAAATTAACAATTAAATGTTAAATTATCGCTTGTTGGAATCTGGTAAACCACTAGATTTTCTTTAGCCCATACTAGTTTTAACTGCATAGCTCAACTTTGAAGTACTAGATTTAGGGCAGATACTGTGTCTTTAAATATAAATAGCTTTTATCACCAGGTTTTCAGAATTATAGTAGAAAAATATATATCTCCAATCATTATAACATTTTCATGTTTTACAATTCAGAAAGATTATCTATGACTTTTCTTGCATAATGCTGCCCTGTCATTTTACAATATCACAAAAAATCGTTAAATCATTACAACTAGTGAATGAAAACAGTTTTGTGATAGCTTTAGAAAAGTCTGGCTTCATCATGAGCCTAACTTTCTGGTGTTCTATGCTAAGAAATGTTGTTTTCCTTGTAACCTGAACTCATATTTTCAGCAGAAAGGGTAATGCTTTGCACAACATAATGAGATTTCAAATCAGAACATTTCTATTAGGAAATAAGATTCACACAAGGTCAGCGATAAGGAAGAAATACTTTCATAGCTTTGAGAATTGTTCTTTTCCCTATATTCACTCTATAGCTCAAGTTGTTTGTTACCTGGAGCTGCAGTAGCTTTTTGTGCAAACTTTAAAGGGGGAGAAGTTCTATTTTCATCATAATCCTTGCCCGAAGTAGGCACTGACTTCTGGTGTAGTCTCTCGCTATCTTTATCTGTTAAATTACAGCCACACAGTCCAGGATAATTGAGATTGTATTAACCTCTCTGGGGAAAGGATAGTTTTAAAGTTATGGCACAGAAACTTGGGTTTTATTCCTTGCTTTGCCGTTGACTTCCCTCGTGGTCAAAGGAAATAATTCACTTAAGGTCACAGAGAAAGTCAGTGGCAGACTTCTATAACCACATCAAATGTGAAGATATTAAAGAACTTTATAAACTTCTATTACTTCTCTGGAATGTTGAGTTACTTCTCAGCATGGTTGAAAATCAGGCCATGTATCTATGTGCCTAAATATAGATTTAGACAAGTAACTTGGGCAACCGAATTAGAAAATGTTGTCTTTAACTGTGCTGTGCCTTAGTTTCTTTCTGTAAAATAGAGATATTTACCTTTCTCACATGAGTATCTTGATGTTAAATTCATAATTTTGGAAAGCATATTGAGATCATCAGGTAAAGAGCTCGACTTACAGCAGAATAGTGTGCAGGAAGCAGGGGAAAGGGATGAGAGAGGAATTGACCAGAAGGGCTGACACTGCATGGATTTTCTAATGCTCCCTGCTCCTCTGCTTCAGGCTTCAAGGAGCTGCTTTGGCTACTGGGATGAAAAATGTCGCCTCTAAGTCTCTTTTAATCTTCTCCTCCACCTCAGGGAGAATTCTTTCCTTGAAGCTCCTTGCTACATTATTCAGAAGTCAGTCTGCTTATAATGTACCAAGAGAAGGACTACTATATATTATGATTGATATTTGAAGCAAAGACAAAGATATTTGTAAATGAGGGGCAAAGAAAACTCATCATAGATACACAGGCTATAAGAAGCAGCAGCAGAGAGTGACTGCAGTTGAGAGAAGAGTCAGATTTGAATCAAGAAGGCTGCTGTAGAATTTTTTATTTATATCTGCGTAGTGAGAAGATGTGCCCCCCCCCACCCCACCCCTAATGCAGAGGCAGAGGCAGAGGCAGAGGCAGATCTATGTATTTTGCCGCCAAGCATGGCAGTCAAGCGGCTTTTGGCGGCGCGCCTGCTAGAGGTCCGCTGGTAATGCAGATTCGGCGGCATGCCTGTGGGAGATCTGCCGGTCCTGCGCCTTCAGCGTACCCATCGCCGAATTGCCACCAAAACCACAGGACCGGCGGACCTCCCACAGGCATGCCACTGAAGGCAGCCTGACTACCTCCCTCATGGCGACCAGCAGGCCTCCCCCCCCGGCATGTTGCCCCAGGCACACGCTTGGTGCACTGGTGCCTGGAGCCACCCCTGCGCAGAGGGAGAGGAACCCCTCACTGAGCCCTGATGGGCAGAGCCAGGTCATCAGTGGGGTGGGACAGGAAGTATAAAAAACAGGTCTGGGAGCTCAGTTCTGCTGCATCCGCCAGAGAAGTCAGATGCCTCCCTCTTGCCCCCGAGCTGGGAGACTGCCTCAGGCCCCTGTGGAACCAAGGACTGGTCAGAGCCCTGCATGACCATGGAGGAGCGGCCAGGACTACTGCAGACCTTCTACCCTGATGATCTGGAGGACACTCTACCGATCCAGGCACACCAAAGGGGGAGTTAGGAAGTGGCCTGGGGCAGCCGACCCTAGTCTGGCTGCAGCACTGTCAGAGACTAGGTCTGTGTGTTGTTGTCAGGATCCCTTCTGATCCACTGGCAGATCCCTCCACCACTGATTGGGCCCTGGGCCAGGATGCAGTGGAGTCGATGGGCCTGCACCCCCCCTTCCTCTCTAGCCCTGAACCCTTTGCTGCTTGGCCCTAAGTACAGGCCCGAGATATTGACTCTTGTTACCCTGCCCTGATTAAGGGTCCGGGCTCCAGATTGGGTTTGCTGCTCAGCCTTGACCACAGGCTTGAGTCCTAGACTCCTGTTGCCCTGTCCTGACTGAGGAGCTGGGCTATTTAACTGTGTTTGTTGCTCGCCCCCTGAAAAGAGGCCTGAGATAGAGATTCTTGTCACCCTGCTAATTCCTCAGGGTGGGTGATGCACAGGTGTGCAGTGAGGCTTTCTGCCTCCCACGGACCCTGATGGAAAGGACCCCCGCTGACCATTGCAATTTGATAGCATAGATCAGTGAGATTCCAGTATGAGGACCACTCCACCTTCACAGAGCTCATTGCAGAGTTTGGGCCGTATTGACCAGTGGTCAAAATCTACAGAGATAACCACAGAGCCTCTTTTCTGTTTCTCAAGAAATGAAGTCATTGTCAGACTAATTCTGTCCCTTCATTAAGAAGAGGGCCTTATTTCTGAAATAAGATTTGTTTGGGCCTAGTCATTGCAGGATCAGGGCCTAACTATTAATTCTGTGTGAGTCTCTGGTTGTTATAGCATTGTAATTATTCATAGTGTTTCCTTTTAAATTTTACAGGAGATCTTTAAAGAACATGTAGAACTATAAATAGCCTGAGTCCTGCTATTACATCTAGCAAATGTAGTTTCTACATAGGTCAATCAATTACTGAGATCCAAAATGAACAAACTTTATACCATTGCCAACAAAGCAGAATTGACACCTTTTCCTGTATTTGCCTGTGGTTTCCGAATATAAGAAAAATACTTTGAAAAAAGTAATCTAGATACACTGTTTTTTATTAAAAACTAACAGCAAGCCAAACCAATGACAAAAGACCTAATATATTAATCTCCTGATAGCATACATCTCTGTCAATATTTATTACTGGGTACTTTAACCCTTTACATCCATAATTCAATAAAACAATACTTATAATAAAAAATATTGGCTGATGGGGGCATAACGCCATACAATTGTCCCAATGACCATGGTTCATCCTTCCTGGCCAATGTGAGCTGCAAGAAGCGGCAGCCAGCACATCCCTGCGGCTCACATCACTTTCCGTAGCTCCCATTGGCCAGGAATGGCAAACCATGGCTACTGGGAGCTGTACATGGCTGTGCAAATGTGAATAAACTGTCTGGCGGCCTGCCAGCAGATTACCCTGACAGGCCGCGTGCAGCCCGCGAGCTGCAGGTTGCCCAGCACTGCTCTAAAGTTTTACATTTTTTTTATATTTGAATGCAGGGTTTTTTTGTACATAATTCTACATTTGTAAGTACAACCTTCATGATAAAGAAATTACACTACAGTATTTGTTTTAGGTGAATTTAAAAATATTATTTCTTTTGTTTTTTTAAGTGCAAATACTTGTTATCAAAAATATAAAGTGAGCACTGTACACTTTATTTTCTGTGTTGTATGAAATCAATATATTTGAAAATATAGAAAACATCCAAAAATATTTAAATCAATGGTATTCTATATTAACAGTGTGATTAATCACATGATTAATTGTGATTTTTTTTTAAATTTCTTGACGGCCCTACTACTTACACTAAAATTACAGAATTCTTTGAGAAGACACTTGTATTAGTGACATACCTACATATTAAATACTTATAACTTGCTGAGTTATGAAATCATTGGCTTGATTCTTAAGAGACAAAATAGTTAATGCTTTCCTCCTAAATAGCTAATTTCTATCACTCCTTTTAGAGTTGATAAGAAAATGAAATCACTCACTATAGACAGATACAAATAAGCTGCCTGTCCTACCAATTCCTATCTTTAGTTCTTCCTAGTATTGTGCAGTCCATCTAGCTTAATGACTTGGTCAATTAAAAAAAGGCTTCACAATATTATTTTTTTAATTAGCTTTCTAAATTGTATTCTTATTTTCTTTCCTGCAGGATGTAAAATAAGAAATCTCAAAAGAAGAAATGTGTTAAACCACACAGTAGAAGGAAACAGTTGGAAAATAAACTAGAAAGAAACCTGTACTTTTAGGAAGGTTCCATTCTAAATGTAATAGATAGTGAATGTTGCATGTGAGACAGAGTGGATGATGAATCACTTGTGGACTAGAATGTGAAGAAATGAGAGGGCCAAGAATAAGAGGTGTGTCCATATTAGATTGGTTGCTTTTATTACCCATTATTATCATAGCTGAAGTATCCCATGTGTGGTAACATTCTTTCAGTCATCTAGACTCCTAGGCTATTCAAGTGTGCCCTTCAAAAATACAGCTCTACAGCTAAGCAGGGATAATTCTGTATCGCAAGAGAGACCACAAAGTTTGCATCTTAATTTTATTGTGTTATAGGAATTCCTAGAAAGGTGGAGAAAAAATATTCAGTTCTTTTAAGGATACAGGACTAGTAAATTACATCAGTGCAAATGGGTAAATGGAATTGCCCCAGCGTGAGAACACCCATTTGGTATTTGCCTCTGTCCAAAGTAAGTGAAAAGTAAATGTAAAACAGTACATAAGCAAAATAGGAAGCACTTTACACTCACTTTTCACAACAAAAGGCAGGCCAATGGAAAAATCAAGCTGTGTCGTAATCTGAGCATCCTGTAGGAATGAGTAGCTGATTCAAATAGTTTTTCACTGGAAAGTGCAATTTCAGATCCAGTAGCATTGGAATGCTTTTCATAGTGGGGGTACTGAAAGCCAGTAAAACTATCCCCAATTTCTCACCTTGTTCCACCCCCACCCCCCACAGCTGAGGCAAGGCAGTGTCTCCAGGAGGAGGGCACAGGGATAAGGGAGCGAGGCTGGGGCCATGATTGGGGCAGGCGTGGGGTCAATAGCTGAGCCCAGCATGTGGGACTGGCAGCTGGGACCTTGTGTGCATGGCCAGAAACACGGCCAGCAGCCAGGATCCCCCAGGCACGGGGCCAACAGCCATGATGCGGGACTTCATGTGTGTGACTGGGAACTGGGCCAGAAGCTGGGACCCCTCCCGGAGCAGGGCCAGCAGCTGGGATACTGCGTGTGCAGCCGGCAGCCGGGACCCTGCATAAAACCTGGGGGGTGTGCATTACCCCCCAACCCTCTACTTCCTGCATCTATATTCAGAGCAATCAAAACTATTTGTGAATTGAGGTTGAATTTGACAAATTTGACAAAGGCTTGCGAACAGGGGCTGTTAACAGGGAGTTTTGCAAGGGAGTTCTCTAGTTGAAGGAGGAGCAAATACAGCATCTGTGGGGTAAGTGACTGTCTGTAGTGTGTGTGTGTGTTTGTGTTTGGGGGTTATTGCTGTGTGCTGAGCTTGTGTTTGTCAGTCTGTTTGTTTGGTTGTTTGTTTGAAGGACCGTGTGCTGTAGCTGGGATTTGGAGGCCGTGAGCTTCAAAGGAAGGTTTGAAAGCTCAAAGTCTCTGGTAACTGGCTGAGCCTTAATCAGTGGGCGGGCCATCAACTCAGGCCAGGGCTTTATAAAGCCGCGTACAAGCAACCAGGGGCTGCTAACAGGGAGTTTTTCAAGGGAGTTTGGAAGGGGAGTGGGAAGGGAGGTGGGGTCCCTTGTCGATCCTACCTGTTCCCCTGTAGTCCCCTTAAAACCTATAATCCAGACTGTATTCCAAAATCCCTTTCTTTAAACCATCCTTTCATTAGCTAGGTGACAATGCAGGCAGAAGCCCAGCAGCAGAGTGGGAGCTATTCAATTTATTGCACTGAGTGTAGCATGTATGATTACCTGCCTTGTGGCTAGGTGGCTCATGTGTGCAGTCGGTGCAAGGAGCTCCTGGCCCTCAGAGACCAAGTATGGACTTTGGAAGCCAGGGTGGCAGAAATGGAGGAGCTAAGAGAGGCAGAGAGGTATGTTGATGAGGCTTTCCGGGACGCTGTAGAATTGTCCCACCTCTGCTCAGACTGCCTCTGTGCTGTTGAGGAGGAAGAAAGGTCCAGGGATTTAGAGCAGTCAATGGGAGCAGAGGGAAACCTTCCCATAGTTGGGACCCTCCTTCCAGATGGTGCTGGGGTTGCCTCTCGCACTGAGGTTACCTCTCCGGGGGAGGGAACTCCAGTTGCTAGGAAAAGGCAGGTGTTAGTAATGGGAGATTCGATCATTAGAAATAGATAGCTGGGTTGGGTTTGTGATGACCGGGAGAACCGTATGGTGACTTGCCTGCCTGGTGCGAAGGTTGCGGATCTCTCGAGGCATCTAGACAGACTTATGTGTAGTGCTGGGGAGGAGCCGGTGGTCGTGGTACATGTAGGTACCAATGACATAGGGAAGGGTAGGAGAGATGTCCTGGAAGCCAAATTTAGGCTGCTAGGGAAGAGACTGAAATCCAGGACCTCTATGGTGGCATTCTCAGAAATGCTCCCAGTTCACGCGCAGGGCCAGGTAGGCAGGCAGAGCTTCAGAGTCTCAATGTGGATGAGACGATGGTGTAGAGAGGAGGGGTTTACGTTCATTAGGAACTGGGGAAACTTTTGGGATGGGGGAGCCTATACAGGAGAGATGGGCTCCACCTAAACCAAAGTGGAACCAGACTGCTGGCACTAAACATTAAAAAGGTTGTAGAGCAGTTTTTAAACTAGGAGATGGGGGAAAGCCGACTGCTGCAGAGGAGCATGTGGATCGGACACAGACTTCTCTTAGGGGAGAGTCTGATGATAGAGAATCTCCAGGTTTATAGTCAGGAGCAGAGGACGGAAGAGGATAATGTAAGGGCCAGATCAGATGATAAACAGTCACATAAAAAAGAATCTGGCACATCAGAAAAGGGCAGACAAATAAACAGGGACAAGTTTTTAAAGTGCTTGTACACAAATGCTAGAAGTCTAAATAATAAGATGGGTGAACTAGAGTGCCTTGTGATAAAGGAGGATATTGATATAATAGGCATCACAGAAACCTGGTGGACTGAGAGCAATCAATGGGGACACAATCATTCCGGGGTACAAAATATATCGGAAGGACAGAACAGGTCGTGCAGGGGAGGAGTGGCACTATATGTGAAAGAAAATGTAGATTTCAAATGAAGTAAAATCTTAAGCGAATCCACATGTTCCATAGAATCTCTATGGATAGAAATTTCATGCTCTAATAAAAATATATAACATTAGGGATCTATTATCGACCACCTGACCAGGACAGTAATAGTGATGATGAAATGCTAAGGGAAATTAGAGAGGCTATCAAAATTAAGAACCCAATAATAGTGGGGGATTTCAATTATCCCCATATTGACTGGGAACATTTCACTTCAGGATGAAATGCAGAGATAAAATTTCTCGATACTTTAAATGACTGCTTCATGGAGCAGCTGGTACGGGAACCCACAAGGGGAGAGGCAACTCTAGATTTAATCCTGAGTGGAGAGCGCAGGAGCTGGTCCAAGAGGTAACTATAGCAGGACCGCTTGGAAATAGTGACCATAATACAATAGCATTCAACATCCCTGTGGGGGGAAGAACATCTCAACAGCCCAACACTGTGGCATTTAATTTCAAAAGGGGAACTATACAAAAATGAGGGGGTTAGTTAAACAAAAGTTAAAAGGTACAGTGACTAAAGTGAAATCCCTGCAAGTTGCATGGGCCCTTTTTAAAGACACCATAATAGAGGCCCAACTTCAATGTATACCCCAAATTAAGAAACACAGTAAAAGAACTAAAAAAGAGCCACCGTGGCTTAACAACCATGTAAAAGAAGCAGTGAGAGATAAAAAGACTTCCTTTAAAAAGTGGAAGTCAAATCCTAGTGAGGCAAATAGAAAGGAGCACAAACACTGCCAGCTTAAGTGCAAGAGTGTAATAAGAAAAGCCAAAGAGGAGTTTGAAGAACGGCTAGCCAAAAACTCCAAAGGTAATAACAAAATGTTTTTTAAGTACATCAGAAGCAGGAAGCCTGCTAAACAACCAGTGGGGCCCCTTGACGATCGAAATACAAAAGGAGCGCTTAAAGACGATAAAGTCATTGCGGAGAAACTAAATGGATTCTTTGCTTCAGTCTTCACGGCTGAGGATGTTAGGGAGATTCCCAAACCTGAGCTGGCTTTTGTAGGTGACAAATCTGAGGAACTGTCACAGATTGAAGTGTCACTAGAGGAGGTTTTGGAATTAATTGATAAACTCAACATTAACAAGTCACCGGGACCAGATGGCATTCACCCAAGAGTTCTGAAAGAACTCAAATGTGAAGTTGCGGAACTATTAACTAAGGTTTGTAACCTGTCCTTTAAATGGCTTTCGGTACCCAATGACTGGAAGTTAGCTAATGTAACGCCAATATTTAAAAAGGGCTCTAGAGGTGATCCCGGCAATTACAGACCGGTAAGTCTAACGTCGGTACCGGGCAAATTAGTCGAAACAATAGTTAAGAATAAAATTGTCAGACACATAGAAAAACATAAACTGTTGAGCAATAGTCAACATGGTTTCTGTAAAGGGAAAATGTGTCTTACTAATCTATTAGAGTTCTTTGAAGGGGTCAACAAACATGTGGACAAGGGGGATCCAGTGGACATAGTGTACTTAGATTTCCAGAAAGCCTTTGACAGGTCCCTCTCACCAAAGGCTCTTACGTAAATTAAGCTGTCATGGGATAAAAGGGAAGGTCCTTTCATGGACTGAGAACTGGTAAAAAAGACAGGGAACAAAGGGTAGGAATTAATGGTAAATTCTCAGAATGGAGAGGGGTAACTAGTGGTGTTCCCAAGGGTCAGTCCTAGGACCAATCCTATTCAATTTATTCATAAATGATCTGGAGAAAGGGGTAAACAGTGAGGTGGCAAAGTTTGCAGATGATACTAAACTACTCAAGATAGTTAAGACCAAAGCAGATTGTGAAGAACTTCAAAAAGATCTCACAAAACTAAGTGATTGGGCAACAAAAATGGCAAATGAAATTTAATGTGGATAAATGTAAAGTAATGCACATTGGAAAAAATAACCCCAACTATACATACAATATGATGGGGGCTAATTTAGCTACAACGAGTCAGGAAAAAGATCTTGGAGTCATCGTGGATAGTTCTCTGAAGATGTCACGCAGTGTGTGCAGAGGCGGTCAAAAAAGCAAACAGGATGTTAGGAATCATTAAAAAGGGGATAGAGAATAAGACTGAGAATATATTATTGCCCTTATATAAATCCATGGTACGCCCACATCTCGAATACTGTGTACAGATGTGGTCTCCTCACCTCAAAAAAGATATTCTAGCACTAGAAAAGGTTCAGAAAAGGGCAACTAAAATGATTAGGGGTTTGGAGAGGGTCCCATATGAGGAAAGATTAAAGAGGCTAGGCCTCTTCAGCTTGGAAAAGAGGAGACTAAGGGGGGGATATGATAGAGGTATATAAAATCATGAGTGATGTGGAGAAAGTGGATAAGGAAAAGTTATTTACTTATTCCCATAATACAAGAACTAGGGGTCACCAAATGAAATTAATAGGGCAGCAGGTTTAAAACAAATAAAAGGAAGTTCTTCTTCACACAGCACAGTCAACTTGTGGAACTCCTTACCTGAGGAGGTTGTGAAGGCTGGGACTATAACAATGTTTAAAAGGAACTGGATAAATTCATGGTGGCTAAGTCCATAAATGGCTATTAGCCAGGAAGGGTAAAGAATGGTGTCCCTAGCCTCTGTTCATCAGAGGATGGAGATGGATGGCAGGAGAGAGATCACTTGATCATTGCCTGTTAGCTTCACTCCCTCTGGGGCACCTGGCATTGGCCACTGTCGGTAGACAGATACTGGTTACAGTGGATGAGAAGCTGGGTATGAGTCAACAGCTTGCCCTTGTTGCCAAGAAGGCTAACAGCATTTTGGGCTGTATAAGTAGGGGCATTGCCAGCAGATCAAGGGACGTGATCATTCCCCTCTATTCAACATTGGTGAGGCCTCATCTGGAGTACTGTGTCCATTTTTGGGCTCCACACTACAAGAAGTGTAGAAAACTGGGAAGAGTCCAGCAGAGGGCAACAAAAATGAATTAGGGGGCTGGAGCATATGACTTATGAGAAGAGGCTAAGGGAACTGGGGTTATTTAGTCTGCAGAAGAGAAGAATGAGGGGGAACTTGATAGCTGCTTTCAACTACCTGAAAGGGGGTTCCAAAGAGGATGGATCTAGACTGTTCTCAGTGGTACCATATGACAGAACAAAGAGTAATGGTCTCAAGTTTCAGTGGGGGAGGTTTAGGTGGGATATTAGGAAAAACTTTTTCAAGAGGAGGGTGGTGAAGCACTGGAATGGGTTACCTAGGGAGGTGGTGGAATCTCCTTTCTTAGAGGTTTTTAAGCTCAGGCTTGACAAAGCTCTGTCTGGGATAATTTAGTTGGGGATTGGTCCTGCTTTGAGCAGTGGGTTGGACTAGATAACCTCCTGAGGTCCCTTACAAGCTTGATAGTCTATGATTCTATGAAATGGTAAGGCTTCCATTGACTTCAGTAGGGCAGGATCAGGAATTAGATGCCTAAATATCTTTGGGAAACTGGTCCTCAATGCCCAATTCACATTGAAAGTCAATGGAATTTGAGTGTCTAGCTCCCTTTAAAAATGCCAACCTCAGGCCTCAGTCCGGGAAAGCATCCCTGCTGAGGAAACAACTTGAGCGTGTCTTTAATATTCAGATTAAGTCCCACTGATGTCAACGGGACTCCAGTGCATACTGCTTAGCGCACAGCACACGTTTAAATGCTTTCTTGGATAATAACAGTCTACAGCATGTGCTTATGAGCTTTCTCATTTTGGGATTGGTCCTCAGAAGTTCACATCTTTCACCAGCCAGGAAGGACAGGGATCAGTGTAAGACAAGGGGGACTGCAAATAAATATATGGAAAAGAATATATGGAATATAAAGAATATATGGAAAATAAATATATGGAAAAAATATGGAAAAGAAGTGGAGTTGTGCATTTTAACAAAAGCACTTCTATAAAGATATGCAAGGGCATTTATTTCTTAGTAGCATAATATGTTTAACACAAAATATAGAACCAAATCCTGCCCATCTCTCACTGAATCTGCTCTTATGAGTCACTATGGGAATACTTGGATGGGTAAAATAAACAGGATTAGATCCATCTATTGCTGAAAGTGTCATTTTGATATTGTGATGCAGTTATACATTATCTTCAGCTAAGAATCTCTCCTTTACATTAGTGCCAGATAAGTATGAATTATCATGCATTTCAGACTCTTGATGTCACTGAGAGTTGGACCCATTCAGAATCTTACAAGATCAATCCTTTTGGCCCAGATTCTTAAAGGTATTTAGGCTTGCTGTACTCAGTTTTGCAACACCTAAATGATTTAGGAGCCTACATTTCATTTTCAAAAGGGTGTTAAAAATCAACCTCCTATTGACTGTTAATGAGATTTAGGCTCCTTAGTGCCTAAATCTCTTTTTAAAATTAGATTTAGGCTCCTAAATCAATTCAGTTTTGCAATGCTGAGTGCAGCAACACTGAAATACCTTTTAAAAATCTGTGCCTTAGTGATATAAAACAGTAGAGCCGTGTTTTAACAGAACAGGTTTTTCTACCTGCCCATCACTGTTAACTATATGTAATTCATGGAAATTAAAAAAAGGTAATTCCTAATCACCAATGCTGCAGGTAATAATTCTGGAACATATCATATGAGACCCCTGTCAAGTTTGTGAAAAATGGAACTGGTTGAGAAGCGGTTTTTCTTTTATATCAGCAGCATCTGTAAGACTCTGTTTCAGAAGAGCAACCAGCCTATTCAAAAATGCATACAAAAGATTGCTTTAAGTCTTGATTCCATTTTTATTAATAAAGGTATAATAATTCCTGATCAGAAAAACAATAAATGACTTTGAAAACGGATTCCTAACAAATGGGCTAAACAAGACCTCACTTCACTGTTTTATTAATTCAATGTTTGGAAAGGCATGTGTGGGCATATTTAAATAATCCTGTTTATTCAGATTGAAAAACTTTTCTTCCTTTAAAGGTGGTAGAGATAAATATTATCTTTGCAAATCACAGAAGGAAGTTTCTAAACTCTTACTTATTTTGAGAAGTTCTTTACTGCAAAATTTACTACTAACCTAAATGAAATTGAACTGATATTTGAAACTCAGTTGCTACCTAAACTAAGCAGTGGTGACCGCTACTCCATAACATCAGATGTCAGTGTTGTTTGAGGGCAGTTTGTTGTGATTTTGATATTTATAGATTTGTAATAGTAGGAAAAATGTCACCTTGACACAAAGGGCCTGATTCTGCCACTTTTACTCAGACCACGTATACACTACGGGATAATATCGAATTAGCTAAAATCGGTTTTATAAAACTGATATTATAAATTCGATTTCATGAGGCCACACTAGGCACAGTAATTCGGCGTTATGCGTCCATGGTCCAAGGCTAACGTCGATTTCTGAAGCGTTGCATTGTGGGTAGCTCTTCGTAGATTTTGATACCTATTTAGGTAGCAATTTGTAAATAGGATAGGAAAATGTCACCTTGAGACACCAATAAGGGCCTGATATCTGAGGTGTGGAGCCCACTTTTACTGCAGACCACGGTATAGGTACCACTACGGGGGGGGATACCGGAGCGACCAATCGAAATTAGCTAAAACGGTTTTTATAAAACTGATAATTATAAATCGATTTCATGCGGCCACACTAGGCACAGTAATTCGGCGTTGTGCGTCCAATGGTCCGAGGCTAACGTCGAATATTTCTGAAGTGTGTGGCATTGTGGGTAGCTCTTCGTAGCTATCCCATAGTTCCGTCAGTCCCTCCCCCGGCCCTTGGAATTCTGGGTTGAATCATTATTGTCGGGGTGGTTCTGGGTAAATGTCATCAGTCATTCCTTTCCTCCGGGAAAAACATCAGCTGACAATCCTTTTTGCCGTTTTTCCCTGGATTGCCCTGGCAGACGCCATAGCACGGCAAACATGGAGCCCGTTCAGCTTTTTTTTTTTTCGGCAGCACCGTATGTGTACTGGATGCCGCGGACAGAGAGGCGATACTCCCAGCGCTACAAACAGCAGCATTTTGCTTTTGCATGATAGCAGAGATGGTTACCAGTTGTTCTGTACCGTCTACTGCCGGAGTAAACTGGCAATGAAATGACGGTTATCTCTCCCTTCTCTGTACTGTCCGCTGCTATCATGAGTGCCCCTGGCTGAAATCGGCCTGGGGGCGCAACGCAAAAGCAAAATTGGGATTGACTCACCTGAGTCAATCCCTCCCTTATGTTTCTAAAAATAGAGTCAGTCCTGCCTAGAATAAGGGGCAAGTGTATTAGAGGACCAGTGTATCAGAGAGCACAGCTGCTCCGTGTCAGTATTCACAGGGGTGCCCCTGCAACAACCCCACCCGTTGCTTCCCTCCTCCCCCAACCTTCCTGGGCTACCGTGGCAGTGTCCTGCCCATTTGTGTCATGAAGTAATAAAGAATGCAGGAATAAGAAACACTGATTAGTGACATAAAATGAGGGGGAGGCAGCCTCCCGGCGCGATGATAGTCCAGGCAGGACATTAAGCGGTGTGGGGAGAGGAGCACAGCATGCTGCTGCTATGACAGTCCAGGCAGTACAGAATCTTTTCTTTACACAGGAAAGGGAGGGGGCTGATTGAAGCTCAGCCCCCAGTTGCTATGATGAAGACGGTTATTAGCCGTTCTGTCCTATCTACTGGGAGTAACCAGAATCATTCCTGTTTTACCCAGGCACCCCCTCCAGCCCTTAAAAAAGCATGGAGCACTCAGGGTTGATGAGGTTACAGTCCTATTGCACCGTCTACCACCAGGGGGGAGAGGGAGAGGAGCGGATACTGCTCTTCACTGCTGCAGCATCGCGTCTACCAGCAAGCATTCAGTACACATAGGGTGACATTGAAAGAAGTCAAGAAATGATTTCTTTCCCTTTTCTTTCACGTGGTGTGGGGGGGAAAGAAACTGAGGAGCTATTCCCTGAACCACGCCAGACACTGTGTTTGAACCTACAGACATTGGGAGCTCAGCCAAGAATGCAAATACTTTTCAGAGACTGCTGTGGACTGTGGGATAGCTGGAGTCCTCAGTACCCCCCCCCCCCATGAGCGTCCATTTGAGTCTCTGGCTTCCCGTTACGCTTGTCACGCAGCGCTGTGTATCCTGGAGATTTTTTTCAAACGCTTTGGCATTTCGTGTTCTGTAACGGAGCTCTGATACAACAGATTTGTCTCCCCATACAGCGATCAGATCCAGTATCTCCCGTACGGTCCATGCTGGAGCTCTTTTTGGATTTGAGACTGCATCGCCACCCGTGCTGATCAGAGCTCCACGCTGGGCAAACAGGAAATGTAATTCAAAAGTTTGCGGGGCTTTTCCTGTTTACCTGCCCGCTGCATCCGAGGAGTACAGAAATCGATTTAAAGAGCCCTTTATATCGATATAAAGGGCGTTGTAGTGTGGACGGGTACAGCATTAAATCGATTTAACGCTCTTTAAATCGATTTAAATGCGTAGTGTAGACCAGGCCTCACTTCCTTACGACACTCCATGCTCTTTTGAGTTCATTCAAGGGTATGGCTACACTTGAAATTTCAAAGCTCTGCCGCGGCAGCGCTTTGAAGTGTGAATGTGGGTCGGAGCGCCAGTGCCAGCGCTGCACGTAAACCACATCCTCTACGGGTGTAGCTTGCAGCGCTGGGAGCTGTGCTCCCAGTGCTGCGGCACTGATTACACTGAGGCTTTGCAGCGCTGTATCTTGCAGTGCTCAAGGGGGGTATTTTTTCACACCCCTGAGCGCGAAAGTTGCAGCGCTGTAAAGTGCCGGTGTAGCCATACCCTGTCAGACTTCTTCCCTTCCCTCATCCCTTGCAGACATCATATTAGTGAAAAACTGAATATTGCCAGGGGAAGGGGCTTTGGGATCAGCAGGAGACTGTGGGACAGGGGAGCAGGACAGGACGGGAAGTGCAGCAGAGAAAAAGGCAAATTATGTTGGAAAGACCAATCCAATATATTTAATATTAAATGCCTCCCACTCCCCGTTCTCATGCTAGAATCTTGGGGGAATATTTCATGAATATTTTAACTTAGTGATCACAACTGGATCATAGTTTATAGACAGGTAGGCTAATTAACTCAATTTTTTGTGGAAAAATTCTTCTTTTAACATTGACAGCCCTCCATGGTAATTGGTTTATATTTTGAAGTTTAGTGCTGCAAGGAAAACAGCTTTAAGTGAAAGATTCAGTCTCCAGATGACATTTGGTACCCTATTTTAAGTGTGTTGGAGCCAAAAATCCAAAGATGTTATCTCATGAGCAAAAACTTTATTTAAAGGTAGGCTTGGCAGAAATTGATTTTATAAGTTGATTTGTGCTGGATAATATAAATATTTATTTGCAAGCAATTAAAATTTTTAATCTATTTTAAGTTTTCATAGTTGCACAAAATTATGGGTTTTAAGCATTTTCTATTTTTATTGACTTAAATTGTCATAATTGTGGGAGATTATGAGGAAGTTGGACAATAGGTGGCCAGCCAAAAATTATTTAATGACAGGCATTGAGATTCAAAAAGTTTAAGCGCTATAACCATTAAAACATGAATGTCAACATTACATTTCAAAATATACAAAGTAGATATTCTTAAATCGAACTCTATAAAAGTTTTCAAAGAGATTTTTCCTTACTATGCCTATCTGTACATTTTGAGTATTATTGATGTTTTTTGTCCATTTATCTGTACAATGAAATTAATATTTATCCACATTTGCAGATAAAAATCTAATCCTCGCAAGCCTATTTAAGGGGAATTAAATAGAGTTTAGCAAATAGTAGATTTTCTTGGTTAGCTGGTAAGTGAAAAATTGAAAATCGAGGCCAGGGAAAGGGAAATGTTCAGTGTATCGAAAAATATAAAAAGAAAATAATTTCGGTTCAATCAAAATATGTCAGTTTGATTTCAAACATTTGTTACATCTGTTCCTTTTTAAATAAAATTAAAATAAATTTTGAAATGTAGTTTTGAATCAAAAAGTCAAAAATATTTATGGGAGTTCATTGACTTAAATTAGGATAGGATTTAGCCCACTATGGGTACGTCTACACTACGGGATTAGTCCGATTTTACATAAACCAGTTTTGTAAAACAGATTGTATAAAGTCGAGTGCACACGGCCACACTAAGCACATTAATTTGGTGGTGTGCGTCCATGTTCCGAGGCTAGCGTAGATTTCCAGAGCGTTGCACTGTGGGAAGCTATTCCGTAGCTATCCCATAGTTCCCGCAGTCTTCTCTGCCCCTTGGAATTCTGGGTTGAGATCTCAGTGCCTGATAGGGCAAAAATCATTGTCGCGGGTGGTTCTGGGTAAATGTCATCACTCATTCCTTCCTCTGGGAAAACAACGGCAGACAATCATTTCGTGCCCTTTTCCCCTGGATTGCCCTGGCAGACGCCATAGCACGGCAACCATGGAGCCTGTTCAGCCTTTTTTTTATTGTCTCCGTATGTGTACTGGATGCCGCTGACAGAGGCGTTACTGCAGCGCTACACAGCAGCATTCGTTTGCTTTTGCATGATAGCAGAGACAGTTATCAGTCATTCTGTACTGTCTGCTGCCATTGTAAATTGGTAATAAGATGATGGTTATCTGTCGTTCTGTACTGTCTGCTGCTATCATGGGTGCCCCTGGCTGAGGTTGGCCGGGGGACAAAGGCAAAAATGGGAATGACTCCCTGAGTCAATCCCTCCTTTATGATATCTAAAAATAGAGTCAGTCCTGCCTAGAATTTGGGGCAAGTGTACTAGAGAACCAGTGTATCAGAAAGCACAGCTGCTCCTTGTCAGATCCCGCAGAAATGATGAGCTGCATGCCATTCACGGGGGTTGCCCCTGCAACAACCGCACCCGTTGCTTCCCTCCTCCCCAACCTTCCTGTGCTACGTGGCAGTGTCCCCCCCATTTGTGTCAAGAAATTATAAAGAATGCAGGAATAAGAAACAGCGACTTGTTAGTGAGATAAAATGAGGGGGAAGCAGCCTCCTGCTGCTATGACAGTCCAGACAGAACATTAAGCGGTGCGAGGGAGAAAAGCCCAGCATCTCACTGCTATGATAGTCCAGGCAGTACAGAATCTTTTCTTTACACATGAAAGGGAGGGGGCTGATGGAGCTCAGCCCCCAGTT
>NC_133773.1:103742673-103757298 GCF_003597395.2 Chelonoidis abingdonii
GCATGAGGAGACGGGACAGCCTTCTGTACCATCTAATGGAGGACGGAAATCTTCCTATATTTACCAGGCACCCCTGCTGCCACCTGACCACCAGGACACTCATGGCTCATGACCAGACGGCTATCATCCTACTACCTGTACCGTCTGCCACTGGGAGGAGGGAAGAGGATGCTACTGTTACTACTGCAGCACCGGTTACCCACAGCATGCAGTATACAGAGAGTACATAAAAAAAAGTCAAGAAACGATCCCCCCCCTTTTCTATCACGGAGGAGGTTAAAGACAAGAAGACCCACCCACCCCGGCAATGTGTTGACCTACAGGCATTCGGAACCACAGCCAGAATGCAAACGATCGTAAAACCGGACTACGTGGATAGCTGGACTGTATCCCTCCTCCCCCTCCCAGGAGCTCCACCTTGATTCTTTGGCTTTCATACGCAGTCACGCAGCACGTCTGTGACTCTGATCATACTGAATTTTTTCAACTCTTGCATTTCGGCTTCATAACGCGAGCTCTATTAGAACAATTTTCTCCCCATACACGATCAATCATATCTCCCGACATACCAGCTGAGCTCTTTTGGATTTGGCACCTGCATCACACCCTGTGCTGATCAGAGTCCATGCGGACACAAGGAAAGAAAATTCAAAAGTCGCGAAGGCTTTTCCTGTCTACCTGCCACTGCTTCAGTTCAGATGCTTCCAGGCAGTCACAGTGAGCACTGTGGAATACACCAGAGGCAATACCTCGATTGCGCCACACTAACCCTAATCCGATATGGGATACCGACTTACGCAGCTCGTTGGGGGAGTACAGAAACCGATTTAAAAAGAGCCCTTTATATCGATATAAAGCCTCTTGTGTGACGATACGCTTAACATCGGTTTACGCTGCTAAACAATCATTAAATGCGTATGGATATCAGCCTGATTTAGAAACACAGATTACAATTAACATACCTACAAGAGCCTTTATCCCTACACTAAGGAAAACAGAAATATATCCGCTGTGACAGACATGAGGAATACACACTAATTCACGATCCTCCGATATTCCACTCACATTCTAATAGGAAACAAAATAATACTGGACAACCCTGAGCTGCACACACGTTAGCACACAACACTACTGCCAAGGTACTGCAGAAAGCCTATTACAACACAAGATATGAGGGACACGTAGGTTGAAATTCAGCTCCGAACACTTAGCAATGAGAAAATTTGAACTCCTGTGACAGTCTGCACCAGCAGGCAACTTTTCATGCAACTACGGAGACACTTCTTTCAATGCCAATCTGATAATAGCTACACCACAAGTAATATTCTCTAGGTTCTTTCTGACCTCTCAGCCACAGTCAATCTTTTTTTAGTTTCAGGACTCTTTCTCACAGAGCTCAACACATCATTAGCTCTTTCAAAGCTGATACATCATCTCCCATTTCCAGTACAGCGCTCTGTTCAAGAGCTACTACTCCATTTGTTCTCTCTCCATTCAGTTCACGCAATCTCACAAATGGGAACTAAATCCACTCTGCAGACAACTAATAGCTACAATACCAATTTAATCACTCCTTCCACTCTCTCACCACAACAGATGAAGTGGTGACCAGCTGCCACACTAATAAACACCACCACCTAAACTGGATACAGCCTTTTTACCGTGCTGCGCATGAGAGAATTTCAACAACTGTCCAACATAGCCCAATTCTTTCTTGGTGCTTACAGCTCGTTTAAAAATATATTGCGCAATGAAATGGGATGATTTTTTCAGTACTTGCACTCAGCAATGTAGATTATTTGAGCATAAGCTTACAGCCCACTTCATCAGATGCATGCAGTGGAAAATACAGTAGGAAGATATATATATACACACACAGAGAACATGAAATAAAGGGTGTTACCATACACACTCTAATGAGAGTGATCAGTTAAGGTGAGCTATTATCAGCAGGAGAGAAAAACTTTTTGTAATGGTAATGAAAATGGTCCACTTCCAGCAATTGACACGAAGGTGTGAGGAACGGGTGGAGGGGATAAACATGGGGAAATAGTTTTAATTTGTGCAGTCACCCATCCACTCTCAGTCTTTATTCAAACCTAATTTAATGGTGTCCTGTTTGCAAATTAATTCCAATTCAGCAGTCTCTCATTGGAGTCTGTTTTTGATGTTTTTTTCCATTTTCCACTGCATGCATCCAATGAAGTGGGCTGTAGCCCACGAAAGCTTATGCTCAAATAAATGTGTTAGTCTCTAAGGTGCCATAAGTACTCTTGTATCAGAGGGGTAGCCGTGTTAGTCTGGATGTGTGAAAGCAGCAGAGAATCCTGTGGCACTTTATAGACTAACAGAGGTTTTGGAGCGTGAGCTTTCGTGGGTGAATACCCACTTCGTCAGACGCAGTACTCTTGTTCCCTTGTAATATGTGTCAACTACTGATGCTAAACAATCTGTTACACTTTTTGTATTTATCAATGACTCTCTGGGGGCTTGTCTTCATGTAGAGCACTAGTGCAGCTGTGCCACCAGCGTTGGATTACCACATCGTCCCAGAAGCCCTCGCCAATTTGGGGGTCCCGAAAAAATCTCCCTCCACTGTGGCCTGAGGTCTGAAGGACCTCCCACGGCAAATGCCTAGAGATTCTCCTGTCTCAGGACCGCAGGTGGAAAGGCTGAAACAAAGATGGGGTTGCAGGTGGAAAGAAGCTCTCCCGTTGACATAGCATTGTCTACATTGGGGAGGGGTTAAGTCAGTATAACTATGTCACAATTTTTCACATTCCTGAGCGACATAGTTATACCGATATAGGTCTCTAATGTAGACTTCAGTTAGGTTCTCAGATCTGAAGAAGAACTCTGTGTAAACTCAAAAGCTTGTCTCTCTCACCAACAGAAGTTGGTCCAATAAACAATATTACTTCACCCGCCTTGACTTTTTAGAGATTTGCAATCATCTACATATTTTTTCAAGTCAACCAGAAGTTTGACCTTTGATTTAGGGTTCACAATGTAACAGAATGTACCTAAGGTTTATAGGACAGAGGTTTTAGTTCCTAATCTTGCAAACACTAATAAAGGATCCAAATCCATGGGATGCAGAGTATGGTCAATTTGCTTCCCCGTGCCTCTTTCTCTGGAACAACTCTCATTGATTGACCTTGAGACCTTACTGCTGGGCACCTTTTCTCTCTCTAGCTGAAAGAGAATGATAGGAAAACATCATGGTTGAATATGTTTTTAGCTGCTGGGTCATGATTTATATTAATGATTGGTCAGAGCCCAGCTGCAGGAGTAGTCTGTTTGTATTCTTGTGTCTTTTTCAAATGTGTCAAGGACTACCTAGAGCACAGGATAGATACTTCTTTTCAGAAAATGAGTGTATTGCAATTGAAAAAAAAAATAGATAAAGCAGCATGAACTGGCTTGAGTTAAAACCTGATTCAGATTCATGGGTGTGAACACACCCTTCAGTTGACATAACCGTAAGGCCAAGCTTCCTTCTAGGACAAAAAGAAGATATGAACCCACCCAGGTTTTGCTGAGGATTGTTTTGGGGAGAGGTGTGTGTGTGTGTGTGTATGTGAGAGAGAGAGACCCTGGAAGCAATCTAAGGAGAGGTTATTGAGTCAAGAATGGAGACAGAAAAAAGTGTTGGTGCTGTTTCCTGCCATTTGAGTCCTGTCTTCAAAGAAACAGGACTTTCTAAATTCCTTGTAAATAAACAAGATTGTCTCAAAGAAATACTTGACTATCACTAATTCCTCCTTCTAACTGGAACATCCTCGGGGCCCCACTTTAACTAGTCACTTGGATTGAAAAGGAGTAACAATAACTTCCTTTAGCTTCACTGTGGACTGAACTATCAATCAAAAGTGTAGCTTCCTGTTAACCAAAAAGATGAGCAGTTACTATTAATCACAACACAGAGCAGACTTTTCTCCACTGTACAATAAATAATTGTTTCTTTAGCTTAGGCTAAGTTGTTGTGAACTCTTTGGTCTCAGTTTTATTGATCGTATGCATAAGCACTTGCAGGACTGCATTTAAAATTTGTTTCTCTTTTTAATAGCAAGACTTTCAAATTACAGTAACCTTAGAATGTACGTACATAGTTCACGACTTAACTAATAATAATGGAATAGAAGGATACATGAGGCATAACAGTTTTGTATGCAAAATCACCATGCTATTCTTCAGTAAGCTTGTTGATGTGTAACTTACCTCCATTATGCAGATGAGATACTGCACTCTGATATATTTCTATTTACTCTTTTGATCTGTAACAGGTTTTCATTATACAACTGATTATAAAATTTAGTAAAGATTCTATAAAGATGTTGGGATAATTGAGTTATTATAAAGGAGAATATCTGTGAAGTATGAACATGGCCAGGGCATAACTTATATGAATAGTGAGTATTCCTTTGTAAAACACAGAATGACTTTCTTATGATAATGGTTTGAACAAACTTAAAAGATGATTTACTAGATAACAATCCAGATTTCTTTTAAATACATTTGCAGGATGAAAAGGTGCTCGTGAGTCAGAGTATTATTATTTATTGTATTCAGGAGCATTAAGGTAGCACTTGGGAACCCCAATCAAAGGTTGGAGTCACATTGTCACATTATCTCAGGGGCTGGATTCACAAAAGGACTTAGGAGCCTAACAGCCACTTTAGCTGGAGCTGGAGTCCTGAAGTTAGGTCCTCAGGCAACTGGTTCTTTGCTGTGACTTCTGCCTACAATGTGGGAAAGGTATTTCACAGAACATCCATTAAAAAGCAACAAAGAGTCCCGTGGCACCTTATAGACTAACGGACATATTGAAGCATAAGCTTTTGTGGGTGAATACCCACTTCGTCAGATGCACAAAAGCTTATGCTCCAATACGCCTGTTAGTCTAGGGCCAGGTCTACACTGCGACTTTAAATCAGTTTAATGGCCGATATACCGATTTAACGCTGTATCCGTTCACACGACGTCGTCATTAATATCGAGTTAAACGGCTCCTTAAATCGATTTCGGAACTCTCAAACGAGAGGAGTAGCGTAATTCGATATGATAATCGGATTAGGGTTATGTGGAGGAAATCGACGTTCTTGGCTGCGGTTTGGAATCCAGAGTGCAGCACTGACCGTTGGAAGCATTGAAAAGTCGGATGCAGCGGGCCAGGTAAGGAAAGCCCGCGAACTTTTGAATCATTTCCTGATTTGCCCCCGGTGGACTCTGATCAGCAGGCTGGCATGCAGTTTGAAATCGAAAGGAGCTCATGAAGACGTACGGGAGATATTAGGTCTGATGTGTATGGGAGAAAATTGTTGTTGCAGCTCCGTTACAGAAAGCGAAATGCAAAGCGTTGAATAAAAACTACAGGATCACGGCGTGTGACAAGCGTAACGGGAAGCGCCAGAGCTCAAATGGACGCTCATGAAGAGAGGGAGGGGGTACTGGGACAGTATCCACAGTCCACAGCAAGTCTCTGAAATTATTTGCATTCTTTGGTGAGCTCATGTCTCGTAGGTTCAAACAGTGTCTGGGTGGTTCAGGAACAGCTCTCAGTTTATTTTTCCCCACACCACGTGAAAAAAAAAAGGGAAAGTTGCTTGTGGGCTATGGCGTTTGCTCAATGTCACGGAAAAGGCGCCAAGGGTTTGTCTGCTGCCTCACAAAGGAGGGGTGAGGCTGTACCAGCAAGGGCGCGTGTTTTCTGCCATCAAGGCATGTGCTCCGTCAACACGGAGTGGGCAGCTGAATGGGATAGCTGAGGAACAGCTAGACAGTTGCAACGGTTTGAAATCGATGGAGCTTTGGACATGGACGCAACATCGATTGGGATCACTGTGGACGCGCTAAACCGATTTTATTAGATCTGTTTTGTAATATCGGTTTAAGCTAATTCAAAATAATCGTGCAGTGTAGACGTACCCTATAAGGTGCCACAGGTTTCTTTGCTGCTTTTACAGATCCAGACTAACACGGCTACCCCTCTGATACAGAACATCCATTCTCATTTTATCACTTCAGATTTTTAAAGATCTGAAAATATTCCTTTTTAGAAATGATATTTTTAGCATTTTTGTACACTAGGTGAATTCCCCTGTGTGATGCTGGAGTGGCACAAAGTAGCTTCATTTGGTCAAGATATATTAAAATAATTGTCAGATGTGCCTAGAGCTGAGGACAGATGCCATTTATTGTAAACGAAAAGGGCAAGACTGTGACCTGTCCATATAACAGTGCGCAAGGGAATAAGATGGAGCAAAATCTCTCCCTTAGTCTCCGAGGTAAGCTTAGTTCCTTTTGATTTAAGAATTAGAGCTTGCACAGGGCCACTGCTCTCTCTCCCATGGAGGTGAGTGAGTGAGCAGTGCTAAGAAATGGATGGAGCCTCGTTTTCCTTTCCTGCTAGTGGTATAGATCAGTAGCAGCTTACTTTCCCCTGATGCAAGGAGGGAATTGTGCCTCTGAGAGCCACTGAATAAGGGAATATTGCAATGTTACAGTGAACCCCAAATACTACTGGCCACATTGATTCATATAGCAAATTTAAAACATTCAAAGTGTTTTACATTAGAAGATCATTTTGTAGCTCAATTTAAGATTAATGCCAGCTTTATAAACCAATAAAATATTAAAGTGATTGATAAGGACCTGCTTGTGCTTGAAATAAAAAAGTTGAATTCCTTTCATATTAATTTTCAGAAGATATTCCCTGCAAGTTATTTTGGAAACATCCTTCTTTTTCAAGTCATCATAGAGCCAGCTTTTTATTAGGCAGTAATCCAGTTCCTTAGTGGATAAACCACTTGAAGACAATTCTCCTCATTATTTATCCTGATTATGAAAGGCTTATTGCCTTACGGAAAAGCACAATGGTGCTTTTAGCACTGCAGCTACACATGTAGTTGTGGTGACAACCTTTCCTGTTGCTCCAAGAAGCCCAGCAGAAATGTGATTAGAATTTGAAATTTTTTGGTCATCATAAAAACAGTGCTGGAAAACCTCCTAGGAGAAGCACAGGGAAGTCAAGGCTAGGCTGGCTAAGGCATGCGTTGTGGAGTTCTGACTGTACTTAGAGTGCAGGGTTCAACATTCTACAAGGCAAAACAAAGTGATCTTTTCTGTCTGAATTTTGTAAAAATGCATTTAACTGTTCCTGCAGAAAAAAATCTCAGTCTGTGGTTTAGTGTGAGCTATCTGGCATCCCAAAGACAGAGAATTAAATCAAGTTGAGAATTGTTTTTTATGTTATTTCTGTTTTATAAATCCCAAGCAAATCCAGTCATAGAAAAATAAAATACTAGGATTGGAAGACACCTCAGGATGCCATCTAGTCCAATCCCCTGCTCAAAGCATAACCAACACCAACTAAATCATCCCAGACAGGACTTTGTCAAGCTGGGCCTTAAAAACCTCTAAGGATGGAGATTCTACCACTTCCCTAGGTAATCCATTCCAGTGCTTCACCACCCTCCTAGTGAAATAGTGTTTCCTAATATCCAACCTAGACCTCCCCAGCTGCAACTTGAAACCATTTCTTCTTGTTCTGTCATCTGCCGCCACTGAGAACAGCCTAACTCCATTCTTTTTGGAACCCCCTTCAGGTAGTTGAAGGATGCTATCAAATCCCCCCTCACTCTTCTCTTCTGCAGACTAAATAACCCCAGTTCCCTCAGCCTCTCCTTGAAAGTCTTGTGCCCCAGCCCCCTAATCATTTTCATTGCCCTCCGCTGTGTCCAATTTGTCCACATCCTATGTGTAGTTGGGGGACCGGAACTGGATGTAATACTCCAGGTGTGGCCTCATCAGTGCCAAAGAGAGAGGAATAATCACTTCCGTCGATCTGCTGGTAATGCTCCTACTAATATAGCCCAATATGCCATTGGGCCTTCTTGGCAACAAGGGCACACTGATGACTCATGTCCAGCTTCTCATCCACAGTAAACTCCCAACCCTCCCCCATGCCCCTTTTGTTAAGTTTAACTTAAATGTAAATATTCCCATTCATAACTGCATGGACAACAACTTATTTGAATGCTGTAGAGAAATAATGATTAGGAAAAGCATGAAATTGGAGTTAGGTAACATTTTTTAGAAGTCTGAAAGCATGGAATTACCAGGTTATGGGTCCCAAACAACCCTGATTGTGCCTTCTTTACTCTGCCAGTTCTGAGAACTGTGAATCAAGTGTGTACCTTTACCACCCGGTGGCTCAAATTGTTACCCAGTGATAGTTAGGTCCAGATTCTCTGCTGATCTGCATTTCCACTTAGTGCTTCAAGGAGCCTGCTGTGGCACTAGTATAGGTTAGAATCCAAGTTTCAGAGCTGAGGTGGCAAAAGTCTGGGGCTGGTGGGGCCTTTGCTTACCTTTTAACAATTGGCTCTAGCTATAGCTGGCTGCTTTAGAGAAGCAGCTTTCTGTAGTCTGCCTTCTGCAAATTCTGCCTGACTTCTGCTTTCCAAGTGGAGGGGGAGACTGAAAGCTCCTTGGTTTTGCATCTTGAGTAGATACTTTCTGGAAGCCACTAATGTCGTCGCTCTTCCCTTGGCTATGGCTCATGCTGGATACTTTGGGGAAGAAATTCTACCACTCTGAGGCTTTCCAAAGTCTGCCCCTGCAACCTCTGCCTTATTGTGGCTTCCACTGCCCTTTTAACCCATTTGTGCCTTTGTTCTTGCAACCTTTGCACCTCTGCATGCCCTTTCTGACAAAGAGAACTCTGTATCCTTAATTGTGTTTTTCCCTATGCTTGGAATATCTTCCTGGAACCTGTGCATGATGCAGCTTCACTTTACATCTTCAAATCCTTTATCAAGATTCACTTTTTTTCACTTTAAGTTAGCACTTTGAACATTGACCTCTATGTCCCTGCTTCTGCAGTCTGGCTTGTCATAAACAGATAGCTAAGGGTTAATGTTTCTTTCACCTGTAAAGAGTTAACAAAGGGAACCAAACACCTGACCAGAGGACCAATCAGGAAACCGGATTTTTCAAAGCTCAGGGAGGGAATGTTTGGATCTGTGTCTTTTGTCTGTCTCTCAGCTATGAGAGGGATCTTTCTATCTTCAAGCTTCTAATCTTCAGTTTCCAAGTTGTGAGTACAAAGGTAGAAAAACAATAGGCTTTTATTGTTTTTTTGTATTTACATGTGTGTAGTTGCTGGGATGTTTAAATTGTATTTCTTTTTGAATAAGGCTGTTTATTCATATTTTTCTTTTAAGCAATTGATCCTGTATATTGTTATCTTGATACAGAGAGCATTTTTATGTCTTTTCTTTCTTTTTATATAAAGCTTTTCTTTTTAAAACCTGTTGGATTTTCTTTTCTAAGTGAGGCTCTAGGGGATAGAAATCCCTGTGCCAGGATTACGGTCTCTCTCAGGGAAAGACTGGGAGGGGGGAAAAGAAGGAGGGGGGAAGGTAAATTGCCCTCTCTGTTTTGTAATTCAAGGAGTTTAAGTACAGTAATCTTCCAGGATAACCCACGGAGGGGAAGCCTGGGGAGGAAGTAAAGAGAAGACAAGGGGAGGGGGGTTATTTCCCTTTGTGGTAAGACTCAGGGCATCTGAGTCTTGGGGTCCCCCCAGGGAAGGTTTTGGGGAGACCAGAGTGAGCCAAACACTGGAAATTTTTGGCTGGTGGCAGCGCTATCAGATCCAAGCTGGTAATTAAGCTTGGAGGTTTCATGTAGGCACCCACATTTTGGACTCTAAGGTTCAGAATTAGGAATTATGCTTATGATATGGCTAGACTCTAAGAATCGTGTATTCACTCCATTGCTTTGGAGAACAGTAGAAAGTGCTGTGGTTTGTATGCAAGTTGTTGTATTTTCTAATGTACTGCTAGAATACTGTATATTATATTCTTTTCTTTACGACACTAGGTGAGAGGCAACTTCAAAAGTATGGTTGGGGCAAGGTCAATAGCATCAGGCTGAGAAATACTGTTTTCCATTAAAACTGTAGTCCTACAGGTTATGGGCCTCCAAACAAGCGTAGCTGAGTGAAACGTAATGGCCTGTGATCTACAGGAGGTCAGAATAAATGATTTAATGCTGCTTTCTGGCCTTAAACTCAATGAATTTGTGACCAGAGACAGACATAAAACAACAACTCTTATTGTTGTAGGACTGGTCCTTCCAATAAACCCCCACTTCTCCCTTTTTTTTGTTATCACTTTGCTGTATGATCATGAGTCTCATGGTATTTGGTGTTTTTCTTAAAGCCCAATTCTTAGAGGCATATGATTTGGTAAGAATCTCAGATTTTTTTTTGTTTTTGTTTTTTAAGTTTCTAGACCATATGGTTGCACAGAAAAGCTTGAAAATGTGACAGAACTGCACCTTGATGACTTAAAAAAATAAACAGAAGGTGAATGAAAAGAACAGCAAAAAGAGTGTTGTTTCTTGTTTTTTGGTTTTACGATTTCATGTGTTTTAAGGTAATATTAATTGGGAGTGGAGGGGGCCTAATTCATAGTTTTGGAGCTCCACAATTGCAATATTGCTAACTGTCTAGTGTTAGCTGTCTGGGGCTGGGTTTTCTATTTTCTGTTTGTCTGTGAATCGCCACGCACACTGGCAACTTTATGGTTCGGCAGCTGTAATGAATAATCACCTATGTCTATATCCTACACACTTACATTAACCTCTGGAAGTGAGTAATTGAGAGGAAAATTCTTCTTCTGGAAAAGCTCATTTCTAACATCAAAGTCGTCTTCATGATAATGGGTTAGCTTCTTCCTGAGCCTTCTTCAAATGCAATGTGAGGAAGGGAGGGAATTGCACAGTGCCTCCTTTGCATGGGATGGGGAATTGCTGTATAGTCTTGCAATCCTTATACTAAAGAGAGCACAGAGATTGCTCAATCCTTACTTTTTCCCTTTTTATGCCCTGCTTTAGTCAAAGTCCCACTCTGGCTGTATATTTCTACTTATGTTCAGTTCAATCCCTAAAAGTCATGTCATTCCCAATTATCAGTCATGCTGGGATGTTTTGGTTTTCAGAATGGATGAAGGAAACAACAGGGCAGGCTAGAAAGAGAAACCAAGATTAGACCGGGCATTTTGGCCATGAGTTTAGAAAGGCAAATGAGGGCCAAGCTACTGCACATACCACTGATGAATAAACAGATAATGGGAGGGAAACATAAGAGGGAAAGTGTCAGGCTAAAGAATACAATCTCAATGGCAGGCAGATGAGAGTCAAAGGAAATTACCATGACCATAATTACAAAGGCAGAGAATAAGCTAAATCAGTACATCATTGGGATTCAGTTACTAATGAATATTTTTGAAGATAGTATACAGAGCCAACTCTAACAGAATAAAATAGTGGGTGAAATTTATATTCAAAAGATATTTTTGTTTACTATTGTTTTGAAGAGGAACTCAGGCTCATAAATATAGAATAGACAATAATACATCTTTTTTTTTTCCAGTGGTAGTGCGCTTTGGGGTAGATGAATTGACAGCAATGAATACTCATATACACTGTAATAAAATATTCATGAAGTTTATTATTTGCCTTCCTTATCAACTAATTAAAAACATCTTCAGGGTAGGAAGTGTAATAAATGGGTTGAGGAGAAAGGCAGCATGAATATAAACACATCTTATTCCCTTTGATTATTGTGATGACTGTTGACTGAGAGCACATTAACTCATGTTACAGGAAAGGACAATGCATATTGCCTTTATTTTACAATGGATACTTTGGACAGCAGATATGATATGGGTATGTTTGTGCACACTGCTGTAGGGTTGGTTTTACATGCTGAGATATACTGAATTCACGATGGGAGGCATCATTCTTTTAGCATGGAGCCCATGATAAGGGGAACTGAAAAGTCACACAGTCCTGGAGAGAGCACTTGGAGGCATTGTCCAGGGAATGGGGTTTGGAGTTTTTTACATAACACTCTAAATGTTATTATTTGTATTATCTTAACACATAATCATGGACCAGGACTTCACTGTGGTAGGCGTTGTACAAAAAGAGTGCAGCATCCTCTCCTCCATATAGCCACTTTCCTGTGTTTGTTACCATGTGGGAGGTGGAGTCATGACTGTCTAGATCCCATCCCCATTCTACAATTTGTTTTTAATGACAAGTGACTTGTTTAGAGCCCCTGCATTGCTTGGAGTACTGAAGCTGCCACCATGGTGAGCTTTTATATGAACAGCCCAATGAGCCCTCATCCTCATTCCCTCTTTACAGCCCCGTGTGATGGCATTCACCCAAAAGATGCAGAGAAGGTGTGTTGTGGAATGTCTTGAGCTTTGCTCAAGTAAGGAACTAAAAGCCAGTCCATTATCAGGATGCCTTCATTTCTATTTATCTTTCTGTTCGAAGGCACCCATTGAACTCAGAAAATAGATTCTGCTATTGAGTTCCTAGTGAAGTATCCAGAGCAAGGAGTAAAAGCTTAAACCCCAAAGAAAACTGTATACATCATTGGAAATGTATAACCTCATTAAATGCTGTAATTAAATGAAAACACAAAAAATGTTGTACATTCATCCCTGAAGGTTTTTTCATTGTTTCTGTGAAAAAAGTGCTGTAATTATATAATGAATATAGCTTGAAGGAGGGAGTTTGTGGGCTCAAGCCAAATACCTATAATCACAGTGAGACACACTGACTTGTTTGTTTGATTTTATATTATTAGACAAATTTTCAAATTGACTTGAAAGATGGCTGAATCAGAAGGTCATTGTGTTTGAAAATTACTGTTGATGATGATGTGAGTAAAAAGGACAGAGTTTGGTTACTGAATCCCATCTTCTATTTTCAGGACTGGCAGTTAGAAACCTCATATTTTTATTTTTAAACTGAAGACAGTTGATATGGAAATAATTGAGAGAAAATAAAAATGAAACCCCATACAACTATTTCAATGAGTAATTTACAAAGTAGAACCACATTTTAAATTGATGCATACAAATCTGTTGGGTTCTGCTTGCCAGTTATGCAAGAAATATGTATGGTATGTTTCAAATATCATAGCTACCGTGAATATCAATTACATGCATCGCAATCCTGTTCTCACACAGGTAATGATGACAAATGCAATATAGATACACACATTCTAGATTTATAGCTCTCTGTTCCTTGGGGATATGGCGGCACTATGGACTCAGTCAAAATTCCACCTGCCCCCATGTGATGGAACGGATGCTTCACTAGCTGATCCACCACCACGCAACAAGTGCAGTCCAATATGCTTACTTCATACTCTGCAGGAGGGGTGATAGATGGAGATGTATAGAGGTACTGGGACTGTGTTGTTCATGTGAAGGGGTGCAATGGAAAGAAACTTCTTGCACACTTCCTTGCATGCCATTGTACACCCACACAAACCTGAGCATACTCTCTTGCCCTTAAGTGTTTCACCTACTGGGGAATTATTATTGATGATGTCTTTTCTGTTGACTAAAAGGGACAATAATTCATTTCCAAGGAGAATCAGCTATGCTATTTGCAAATATAAAACTACAGGAAAGCTCAAAGCCTTCCTCCGCAGACTAAAATACATATGTTTTGATTAAGTTAAATGTTGATAGTGAACGAGGATTTGGAGATTTATGAATTGATTCTCCTTTTAATAATAATAAAAAAGCCTTTAACTGTATTAGCTCATGCGGTACAAAAAGAGAATGAGGGTAGATGGGATTGTAAGGCTATATATAAATAATTACCATATTGCTGAAAAGGCTTTAAAAAGAAAGGGAAAAAATTAAACCTCAAAGGTAAAGTATGTAAGTTCATTTCAGTTCTTGGATTTTTAAAGTTAGAAGATAGAGAATTATCTTCAAACAGTGGGTGAAAAGACATTAGATAAGTTAAAAGATATCAAGGAGAAATAGAAGTATTTGCATGCAGGGAGGATATCAACTTTATCAGTTTAGGAAAACCAGATGAGGGAGCAGGAATTCAGCAGGGTGGCTGAATACTGAGGGGCTCTTGCATATGTCTGGGAGAGAACACGGGATAAAGCAGCACAGTTTGTGCCATTATAAAGCCAGCATTTATCAACAGTTACCACACAATGGTTGTGGAATAGCACAGTAATTTCCCTATGTGGAAAAGAATACATACTACAGTTGTTGTTACTGTTGGTAAATGATGACCACTGTAGCCTTATAGTATGACATAATGTTACTGAGAATATAATTAGGATGGAATAATCACATAAGTACCCTGCCATTTGTGTACTACCCAGCAGTCCTACCTGGGGCTGGGGGAGAATCACCCTGAAGTCCATAAGATATTTGCATGAGTAAAGACTGTGAGTTAAAGCCTGAAATCATTGGTATCACTTGTGTGACAAAGATAAGTCTGAATTGTCTTTGCATGATTGTACTTTTAATTTAAATTTGTAGCTCACATTGTAAAATGTTAGTAAAAGAATTACATAAGTGGGCTACTTCCCATAGCTTGCAATGGGCAAGACCTCGGTCACCTTTTACTTCTGTTATAAGTACATAAAATGAAACGCCTATGAGAAGAAAGTGAGCATTTCCATCTAAGGGCCTAATTCTGGACTGTTCTGTACCTTATGTAGCACTGGATGGAAAATGTTAGTAATAAAGCTGGACAAATTTTCTTCCTTTTTTTTTT
>NC_133773.1:103764730-103807563 GCF_003597395.2 Chelonoidis abingdonii
ACTCCTAAGCTGGGTGAGTGGCTCCAACAGATTCCAGGAACAACATCAGAGCTCTCTGTCCAGAAGAGTGCAGTGCTAGGAACAGCTAAGATACTGCTCAGAACCCTCAAACTCCCAGGCCTCTGGTAGAGGACTCGAGGTTGAGGAAGACACATACCACCCACAGGGGTGAGAGGGGAATTTTTTATTTTTATATATATATGTGTCATATCATTTGTGAACAAAATTTAAACTGTTAATCTAAAATGCACACACATGCCCAAAATATAGTTTTTGACCAGCTCTAGTCAGGAATGCACAATGCACAGTTTTAAAGAATTGCATAGGATGCTAGCTAATACAGAATCAGTTCTTGCATTTTGATACTGATGTAATCAGCATGCAGCTTGGCACTGTGGATTCACTGGCTCATCATAGAACTAAGCTGGGAAGTCCCTCTCCAGCAGCAGATGCTATGATAGCCACCGAGTATCTACCTCAGTAGGACCAATGGTTAGAGGCAGCCATATGCTATTTATATAAATAAGACAATTGCTAGCAGGTTTTCTGCATGGTATACAGAATGGTGCAGATATTTTTTTTTAGTGGTCAGAGTTCTTCCCTATTATCTCCTTTTCTTCCGCCTTATCGGATTTCTTTCTTCCATGGCATTTATGCTTCTCTCTGATATTCTTCCTGGAAGAGCAAAATGACCAAGTATTGCACACTAGATAGCAAGTCACAGCTTACCACCTGCTGAGCTGTGAATGGATTAGAAAAAAATTAAGCGTGTTCAGAAATGATTAGCAAACAGAAAAATTGAATAAAAAACGATGTCGTTGTAAAGGTTGCACCACTGAAAACAAAGTATTTTAATATATAAAACATAATTAACAATGGCTAAAAATGTCAAAACTCAGATTTTCAATGAAATAAGGGTAACATTTTTCACAAAAATGTTCATCAAATATGTGTCCCTTTTCCTTAACTAACTATGATCACATTTGGTAGAACAATTAACTACAAACGGTTTTGTATATTTTATTTAAATACGTCTAGTATAATTTAGTATGGAGGAGAGATGTTATCTGCTCCACACAGTCAGTTTCATCATAATATGCCTGCAAATGTATGAGAAAGTACTAATATTTCAGATATTAAACTGAGCATATGTGTAATTATTATTTTATGTGCTTTATAACTCATGATCAGTTCAAATAGTAATTTACTTGCAAACACCCTTACTAAAATGCCTACAGATGTAAAATATGTTCTAAATTTGTGTTGTAATTTGTTGATGAAACATCATTACTGTGTAGTACAAAACTGTGAGCAGGAAACTTGGGAAATATTATTAGTTCTAGAAAGAAAAGTTTTATCAAAGTTAAATAAAGGGCTCTGTTCTGCATTGCTTGCATTCCTAAAACTCCCATTGCTTCCACAGAAAAGGTGCATAAGGGATACAGGATCAGCAGAGGTGAAAGTAAGCTGGTATGGGCTGGTATGGCATACCGGCAAGAGCCAGTACGGCATGCTGGACCCAGCTGGCTTCCCCCGGCTGGCTATTTAAAGGGCCCGGGGCTCCCTGCAGTGGCCAGAGCACAGGGACCTTTAAATTGCCTTCCGTGCCCTGCTGCTGGAGCCCTGGGGTAGTGGCAGCAGGGCTCTTGTGGTGATTTAAAGGGCTGTGATAGCCTCTTACTCAGATTTGAACCTTAGCGTTCATAAACTGAGAAGCTAACATGAAACCTCCAAGCTTAAATTACCAGCTTGGATCTGATCTCACTGCCACCAACCAGGATTCAGGGCTCCTGATCGCCCCCGGGTCACCCCAACCCTATCCCTGGGGGACCCCCAAGACCCAGAACTCTGTCTTCCCTATCTCAATCCCCAGCTTCCCCTCCCTGGGTAGCCTGAGCGATACTGTACTAAATCCTTGAGCAAACCATCGAGGCATTCACCTCTCCTGAGGCTATGCATTCAACCTGGTCAAGCTAAGACAAAGAATTTTCTCCCTCCTCCGGACCATAACTTTAACCAGGAAACAAAACCTCAACCAGGTTTTAAAAGAAAATTTATATAAAAAGAGAGAAATTACATAGAATATCAACTCTGCATTCAAGAATCAATACAGGGCTATTGCTTATAAGGAATAGGAATAAAACAGTCTGATTCAAAAAATAGCCAATTTAAACCAGTCCAGCAAAATACACACATGTAAATACAACTACAATATAAACCTATTGCTTTTCCTTTTGTACTTACAACTTGGTAACAGCAGGGTAGAAAGAAGCTTGGAGATAGAAAGAAAAGTTGTTCTCTCATAGCCAAAAGAAACCAAAAAGACACAGAATAAAGCCAAACCCCTCCAGAGGTTCCCTCCCCTGCTTTTAAAAATCCGGTTTCCTGATTGGTCCTCTGGTCAGGCGTTTGGTTCCCTTTGCAGGTAAAAGAAACATTAACCCTTAGCTATCTATTTATGACAAGGGCCAGGGGCTCTGCTGCTGCTTGGGTGCTCGGGGACTCAGGCAGCAGGGCTTGGGTGGCACTTTAACGGGCTGGGGCTCCCTGCAGTTACAGGAGCCCCTGGACATTTAAATCACCACTGGATCTCTGCCGCTGCTACCCCAGGGCTACAGCAGCTGGGCTCAGGTAGCCATTTAAAGGGCAGGAGCTTCCCACAGTGGCAGGAACCCCTGGCCCTTTAAATCACTGCCGGAGCCCTGCCAGTGGCAGGCAGCCCCTGGCCCTTTAAATCACGACCTGAACCCAGCTGCTGGAGCCCTGGGGTAGCAGCGACAGGCCTCTACTGGAAATTTAAGGGCCCACTGCAGTAGGGGCAGCCAGAGCCACAGGCCCTTTCAATCTCCCCTGAGTCCTGGGGCTCCCAGCTGCCTCTGCAGCTTGTAGTTCCAGAGGTGATTTCAAGGCCTTATGGCTCCCAGCCACAGCTGGAGCCCTGGGACCTTAAATCTTGACTTAAAGGCCCTACTTCTTCCAGTTGAGGCCCCGCCCCTGCCCAAGACTCTGGCGAATCGGTAAGTCCTTTAACTTACTTTCACCCCTGATGATCAGACAAGGAAAGAAGGAATACAGGTTCTGGCCTCTTTTGTCTGAATACTTTGAGCCTGAATTTTTTTTAAAATAACTTTTTAATGATTTCCTGACCCACAATTTTTGTGGATGCAATTTTGACCACAAAAATAAAATCATATAGACAGCTAACTGATTGTGCACACAAGTCATATAGTTAGCTATCTATACAAGGGCAGATTAAAAAATAAGTATTATAAATTTGTCTCTAGGGCCTCAGCTCCTGGAGTCATGTGATTATATTAGAATCTAAAATGTCATTGACAAAAAGTTTCTAGTGGTTATGGTTACAAAGTAAATGTATGTAATGAATGCATTGGTGTCTGCCTGCATCTGAAGAGAGCCTGAAATAATAGCTTTAAGATGTGAACATCTCTGTATATATCTATGGAGTCTTAACCCTAAGACCCATTGTTCTGGTTTGCCCTACCAACACCACTCCAGCAAAATGTTCTGCACATGCAGGAAAAGAAGATGGGAGTTTGACCAGCCCAGTCAGAAACACCCCAGCAGCTGAATTAAGTGTGGGGGAACCCTGCTGCAACCCTTGCCTTTATGAGGATCAGTGAGGATTGCTGCTGCTCTTGAGGAGAGGATTGCCCTGCTGTTAGGCAAAAAGCAGCCCTATGGTGCTGCATTTCCAGGAAGACAGGAACTCCACATGCTACTGTAACCCACATGCCTAATAGGGAGCTATCTCTTTAAGAGATATATAGGGAAGAGTGGGAAGGAATGAGTTGTAGCTGAGTCATTGTTTCTAGGCAGATGCATAATTAACACTCTATGCCCAGAAGTTTCTGGAATTGGGTGTGGCAGTGGTGGCCATGCTCAATAGGCTCCCTGTAATTGGACTCAGACTCCAGTAAGGGCAGCTGTTTTACAAAAGGCATGTGATCTAGATAGATTTGGAGAAGCTGAGTTCCAGAGGCAGGAAGCAGGATGGTTTCCCCCCCCCTACTGAAGTATTACATCAAGTTAGTGCTATTGTTAACCTTCCAGCAGGGAAGACCTGGCAGTGTTAGTTATAGAAAAGGGAAATTGAGAGGGAATTTTTTTTTTCCATTTTAACTGTATACTTTGAATGTTGTTTGATTGTAGCCAAACTGTTTTAGTTAAATGGTCTCAACTGTGGTTCACCAACTCATCTGTTTAAATGTGATTATGGCAAAAGGGTCATTTATTTTTTGCTATTCTCAGTTTTATATTTTTCTTGTAACTGAGTTTTTTATTTATATACTTAATCTGAGTGGTTGGTTAATAAGTTAGCCAATGAGCTAACCAGTTGATTTCAGAAGAGGAAGAGTCTGCCTGGATTCCAGCTGGAGGTTTCTGAAAACAAGTGGAAGAAAGATGTTGCAGAGCTTTAGACTCCCCAAACTGTATACATTTTTGGTGATCAAAGACTGTAACTGAGACTCAGGTGCACTCAACCTAAGCTTTAGGGCTCTCTGTTGCTTCTCATTGTTTCTCTGGGGACTGACCTTTTGAGATTTAGTTTATTTTCTTTATGTGTAACTGTAAAGATAATATATTGTGAATTTTAAAATATCCTTGTTCTGTTATAGAAATAAAGTTGTTGTTATAATAATTTTTCTTCAGAATTACAAGATTTTATAAAGTTGGTACTTAAGAATTAAGTTCATTCTTTTTGTTCTTTACCTGATTGCCAGGAGGTTGACCCTTTGCAATCCTTGCTGCAAATGCTCAGTGACTGAATTCTGGGTCTTCATGGGCTTTTCTATAGGAGTCGTTTTTAGGCACTGGGAGAAGGGAAGGGAAGTAAAATCTAGCCCAGCCAAGTTTACACTACCACCACTTCATGGAGGAGGCAGGGCTATGGCATAGGGAGGCACCTATGTTGTGATATGCCTAGGGCTCTAGATTGCCTTAATTTGGCTCTACCTCTACGTACTCTTATTTATATCTGCAGTTGTTTCAGAGGCAGAGCTAAAGAACCTTTAGGACTCAGGTCCATTCTCTCCATTGTTCTCTATTACAGTCTTTATAATTTTGTCCTTTGTTCAGTTAATATTATCATGGTATTCACAGTATGTCCTGTGCATGGAGTTCTGCAAATCTGTGGGTATCCACTTTATATCCATGGACCATTTTTTTGGATAGCAGCTTTGATGCGGATACAAATTTTGTATCCGCACAGGGCTCTGCAGCACAGACTCACCAGAATGGAGTGGCTATCACCTATCCTGCAGGCTCCAGCAGGTTCTCTGAATTACGCAGATAGCCCCCTGGGGATTCTAGGAGTTGTAGTTTACCTTCTCTGTCCAAGCAAGCTGGGACTACAACTCCCAGAAGGGTGTGAGCCAAGTGTCATTTGAAAGATGTGCGCTAATGTAATTTAAACTAGCAGGCAGTAAGGGTATGTGCTATACAGGGAGAGTAGTTGTCGCCACTCTCTGCCTGAGCCGGGTCTGCATGCATTAAAACCCCTGAAGCTGCATACAGGTGTCCGAAACCCCTGCTCTCCCCACTCCCATGGGAGGGCAGCCCTGCATAGGAATGCCCAGGATTGTGGCCTTTCTACCTGTAGCGGGGAGCGAGGTATGGTGGGGATGGAGCAGGCAATGGAGCAGGAGGTCTCTGGGGAGAAGTTGGGAGACGGGCTTGGCACAGCGCTGGGTCACTGCTGCACGGTGACCTGTGAAACTGTTTAGAGTCCTGCAAATTCACAGATATCCTAACACATATTAGGGTTGCCAGGTGTCCAGTTTTTGACTGGAATGCCCAGTCGAAAACGGACCCTGGTGGTGCTGATCAGGCCATTAAAAGTCTGGTCAGTGGTGCAGCAGGGCTCTCCATGCATGCCTTGGCTCTGTGCAGCTCCTGGAAGCAGCAGCATGCTCCCTCTGTAGCTCCCAGGTGTACAGGCAGCCAGGGGGCTCCGCATGCTGCCCCAGCCCCAAGCACTGGCTTCGCAGCTCCTATTGGCTGGGAACCACAGTCAATGGGAACTGCAAGGGCAGCACCTGTGGACATAGCAGCGCACAGAGCTGCCTGGCCATACCTCTGTGTAGGAGCCAAAGGGGGGACATGCTGCTGCTTCCAAAAGCTGCTTGAGGTAAGAGCCGCCTGGAGCCTGTACCCCTGACCCTCTCCTGTGCCCCTGCTCCAGCCCTAATGCCCCTCTCACCCTCCAATCCCCTCAATCCCAGTCCAGAGCACCCTCCTACACTTTAAACCCTCTATCATCAGACCTGCCCCAGAACCCATCCCCCAGCCAGAGCCCTCAAACCTCTCTCTGCACCCCAACCCCTGCCCCATCCCAGATCCCCCTCCTGCATCCCAAACCCTTCACCCCTGGCCCCACCACAGAGCCCACACCCCCAGCCAGAGACCTCACCACTTCCACACTCGAACCCTCTGAGCCGCCCAGTGAAAATGAGCGAGTGAGGGTGGTGAAAGGAAGTGGCTGGGGGGCAGGGAGAAGATGGAGTGAGCAAGGTCAGGGCCTCAGAAGGGGCAGGAACTCAAAGGAAGGGCAGTGCGAAACAAGGGCATTCAGTGTTGTGTGAATAGAAAACTGGCAATCTTACTTTGGATGTGGACATCCATTTTTGTACTGCATACTGTTGTTGCTTTTTATTTGTTTTTGCTTTTATTCTCTAGTGCATAGAGCAAGAGTCCAATATTAAGAAATGTAATTTTTTTTGTAAAAAAACCTACTGCTAAATATCTTAAGCACTAGACAAAAATAGTCACATCTGTTGAGCCAGATACAAGGTGAGAGATTCTAAATGTTTAAATTTGAACACTGTGACTGATGCTTCTAATTTAATGAGAAGATTAGTGACATACCAGTTGGATACAGTGTTTTAATTATCATAAATATGGTTGATTGTATAAAGTACATCCTTTCCTGAGACCGCACCTGAATGAAAATTAGGTGACTTGTCATGTGTTTTTACATGGAACTTTTAAATAAGAATCAAGTTGGAAGTATTTATTGGCTTCCTGAAATCTGTGCAGACTTGCAAAAGCCACTAAGATCCAATTAATACTAGATTGTGAGAATCTTGATGTTCAAATTGAGTCAAATGAGAGTTTCTGTACATACGTGAGAAAAGAAAGCAGTAACTCTATAGCTAAAGTTGTGAGCATTTCACCTAGAACAGGATGAAGATCCACTCACCTAGTAGTGATTGAAATTGGTCACCAGATTTACCACAGTTCAGGAGAAAATTGTGTTCAGTATGTGTGACATACTAAGATACAATCCCTACCAGTGAGGGGCTGTGTTACCCCGACCTTCAACCTGGGATGCCTTGCTGCTGTAGCTTCCAATCTGGACGGCTCACAAACAGCCACCAGCATGCAGCTCACTCCCTCACGTGTTTGCATGTAAATACAGCCTGTTAGTCCCACCCTGGCTCTCATGAGGCTTGGTTATGCTGCACTATGAACTCAACACACTCAGTCCCAGATTTTCCTCCAGAAATGTATGTTTTGTACTGCCCAGCCTTGTCCTGGACAGGACAAATATACTTTGTCCATTATTCCTTTAAGGGTCTAATGTACACTAGCCTCTTATCCTAAATTGAGTAATCTAAACACTTTAATTTAAAGGCATTAGATTAAACAAGTTTATTAACTACAAAGAAAGATTTTAAGCGAGTACAAGTAATAAGGCACAAAAGTCAGAAATGGTTACAAGAAAAAATAAAACTCTTCCTGGGGTCTAACTTAACAAACTACATTAGATTCAAGCAAAATTTCTCACCATATGCTTCAAGCATTGCTGACCACACTCTTCCTTTGTCTTTTTCTGCTGCAGATAATGAAGTGGGCAGGAGGGAGAGAGAGGGGGATGTCTTGGAGTGTTTACCTCTCCTTTGTATAGTTCTTCTTTGAAAAACATTTCCAGCTGAGAACCGGGAGGCAGCCCTTGCTGGGCTTTTTCACCTATGAGCTTCCTTTGTTTTTCCTGCTTTCCCCTTTCTGTTTGAAGATTTTGTTTACTGCTTAAATGCAAATTAAGATAAGTATATGCTTCTTTGTTTAAGACACACCTGTTTGATGACTTCTGCCTACGCAGGGCTATGGGGGTTTTGAACATGTATTTTAAAATGATACAGGGGAAATGTCATAATTTAAATACAGTGCTGCTACATAAATGTTACTATGACAATACTGACCAGCAAGTCATGAGTTTTCAAATGATTGCTCACAAGGCATATTTTGTACAAAGATTATTACAGTGGTATGTGAATACAGGTTTGCATTCTGTCACAGTATGATTGTTTGGGGATAAAGTTCAAGACAGCTCTTCAAGAGAAAGGAAAGTCCTCTAATCTGGTAATGTAGGCTGGACTATCATCTTCTTTGGCCTGTTATAGCTCACCAACCCCAGTCACTATAAACTTGAAATCTCTCACAGTCATACTTTTGCATAACATCCAAGACAAGTGTGTGAAATCTGAAGTTTTTAGTGACTAGGATTGTTTAGTGATCAGGGGTAAAGAAGGTTAGACAGTCAGAGCTAAATTTCAGAACTAGATGACTTTTGTTTCCCTGCAGACCAGAGCCGCTCATGAAATTTAGGTCTTAAACAGAACAAGCATTATTCCCCTTCTCCATCATAATTACTTGTGCTAAGAGAAGCTGATGAAGTTTTTCTCACATTCCCCCATTCCCTGACCCTAGTGCATCACCAGCCTTTTCCAGTTCCACTCCTCACTGAAATTATCACGTAGTTCTTGTCCTTGAATTATACCATCTTTTCAGGTCCCCCAGGGCTCGAACCATTGTCTTCATATTGTCACTGACAGAAATACTCACAGTCCATTTTAAAGCAGCTCTGGAATGATTCTCCCTCTTGTCTTTTCAATTGTTAAATTTTTGTCATGCCTAAATTATGCCACTCAGGATTCCACCTCAAGTTTATGTGCGCTCAGCCCATTAACCCATCACATCTAATCATGAAACCAGGCCTTGATTGAGATTCATTCCTGAAATTCTTGTCCTCACAATGCCTTGCACCACTCTCATAACTCTAAAAGGGGCTAGTATCTAGACCTATTTTTTTCTCTCTTCCAACTGAAAGGCCTGGTTTGCTTTGTGGAAATTGTGGGCTTGAATTCTCAATGTTTTTCCTGTAACATTCTTTTAGGGTACTCTGTGCGGTTTGCCAACCCAAACATGGTATAAAGTTGACTGCCTATGTGTTAATAGTCAATTTCTCTCTGCTGAACCTACCCACTCCTAGTTTCATGCTCAGCAACTTGTTCATCTTGGCCATTCCTTTGTAATGGCATTTCCTTCTCCAACAGGATCTTTGTCATATTTTATGTTACTCCATTCTATTCTGACCTCACCTTTTGTGCTCCCCTCTCTCTTTAAGAGTCAATGGTAATTTTGTTTTCCCCATAATCTTTAAAAAGGAAGTGCCAATTATTCCTTCAGTTCCAACACAGATCATCATATCAGTCTCCTGCTCACAGTAGTAGACCACACCTCTTTGTACCACAGATTTAATTCATGTGTGGTGTGATTTGTCAGTAGAGCCCATCGATATTTTGTAAATGTTAGTAAAATTGTTCTGTGAAAAATGTTCCTCCTTTTTTAATAGCTGTATTTGTCAGTTAATCAATGGTTCTCCATGCAAGCAGAAAACCAGTTGCAGGACTGGATTCTTAACTTTATTTACTGTGAATTGCTCTATTTAATAGTCTTAGCAATGGTGGGTGGCTGTACTGATAAATTGATAGTGGCAATCAGTGAACATTTTAATACTAATTATAGTAGAATGTATATTCACAAATATTTGAGAAGGCTTTGTTTGCTACAGGTTCAAATTTTGATGGTTATTTGACATCTCATAATATCATATTGTAATTTTATTAATCAAAGGTTGTTAGTCAAAGATCAGTGCAGCACAATTCAGAAAGGAAGGTTATATATACCAAACCATTCTAGATAAATGACTTTGCAACTCAGTTCATTCCTAATACCCCAAAACTTCCTCCTTATCTACCATGCATATTTACAGAAAAAGAGACAAAGAAAATGACCTGTTGAACCATGGAGCACTCATGATGGTATCTGGCTGATAAGCTAAAGACACCTGTAACCAAGTCATTATGACAGGAAAGATTTGTAATGAGCAGTTACTGATAATCTAAGAGCATCTCCCATTAGATCATTATCAATCACAGAAAACATCTGTGCCTCATCAATCACAAGTATTAAGCACAGCATACCTTTCCACAGTTGCAAGACCATCAGTTTCCTCAGTCATAGCGTAGAACATTGTCTCAGCCCCCTAGTGCTCAAAGTAGCTGTTTATATCTTCTGCTCTATTCCAAATTGACATTCCTGAACTAAATAAACCTGAAACAGAGCCAACAATTCCATCTCAACTCTAAAGTTGCTGATTTGAAAGATACCAGCCTGTGATGAATGTGTCTTTCCAGGTATGAGCACAGTTCTGATACAATACTGTCTCATCTACCAACAAAGAGGCAAAAAACAACACTATCCAAAATACACACTATCCAAATTCAGCCATATTGTAGTGAGAGAAATTTAAAACCAACATATGCATAAATTGTATAATAGTAAGGAAAGTTCCAAGTATTTAGGTATTTGTTAACCTGCTCATTGGTCCAGGTTCTACATCAGTGCATCTTGGAAGAGTAGAGGCAGTCATAATCTTGCATGGCATTGTAGTAGGCATGGGTCGTGCAATAGCTGGGGGGTCCTTCACCACCTCAGTGACAGATCGTATGTGTGACAGGAGTTACTTGACAGTCCAGTCTAGGAATTGCTAAGGTTACATTAAACCAGGGGTTGGCAACCTTTCAGAAGTGGTGTGCTGAGTCTTCATTTATTCACTCTCATATAAGGTTTTGCCTGCCAGTCATACATTATAATGTTTTTAGAAGGTCTCTTTCTATAGGTCTATAATATAGAACTAAAGTATTGTTTATATGTAAAGCAAATAAGGTTTTAAAAATGTTTAAGAAGCTTCATTTAAAATTAAATTAAAATGTAGAGCCCCCCCAGACCAGTGGCCAGGACCCGGGCAGTGTGAGTGCCATTGAAAATCAGCTCACGTGCCGCCTTTGGCATGTGTGCCATAGGTTGCCTACCCCTGCATAAAACAGTCTCCTATCTTCATGCATTAAGCTTTTAAGTAACAGAGGCATTATTTTCATATCTGACTACTTGTTCCAGATAATGGCTGCCTCGTTTTGTGTTATAGGCATTAGTCCATACTAAATTTGTCTCAAAAAAGTTGTTCCATCGCCATATTATTATGGGTAACCTATTCCCATCACTTATTACTGAAAGAAGAACATTGCCACCTCTGCTTCCTTCCAGCGGCTTGTGGGGAAGGTGGAACTATATACTGCTGGCCTCAAGCAATCCCACAGGTCAGGATGAGCAACAAGGGTCTTAAACAATGTTAGTTTCTGCAGAGGTAAGCGATTTTCCCTGATACAATCTGTGTTGGTTAGCATGATCAGTTTTATCCATATTTTTTTACTCCCTGTAACATGGCCTTCCTGCTCAGATTAACTTAACATATCCACAATTAACAGGGAACAAGCCATTTATAACATAAGTTATGCTCCAGTACCACATTTACCAGAAGCATGACCCAGTCTCTTACTTTCCATCATTCTCTCTTATTCCCTTGTCAAAGTATATTTTTGCCTTACAGGTTGTCTTCCTCAATTCTTAAACATGTACACCTATGTACAGCTTATGGTATTCTGGCAATTTTTGCATAAAAGTGTCCATTTTACCACAATAATGTGTAGATTGCTTGTGTGACATTGGCAGACCAGGTGCCAGCTCATATAATGGCCTCTAGCCTCAGCTGGACACTGACATATACCTAGTCGAATTAGTCTGGCTCACCTTAACATTCTTAAGTTTATAAGAATGTGTTTAAACTTTATGATATGCCCGTAGGATGCTGCACATATTAATATCACTTACAACATTGGTACCCCATGTTATAAGGTTATCGTACGGGTTTGTATTGTAATCCTCTGTGGTTGTGTAAGTCATCAAACAGGAAAGAAACATTAATTAATGTACAATGCTGGTTTCCTACAGTAGGTGTTAAGTCCTTCCCACCAAGAAGGCCTGTTAATGTTTCTCATTGGTTCATTTGGTTTCAGAGAACACAGACTTTGTTAATTGCATTTGCATTCTCTTTCCACACCCATGAAGAGGACTCATCCAATCAACTTGACCTCTGGGAGGTAGGGATTAAAAATTCCTTACAAGAGGAGACTATATTTCTATGCTGCCTGGGATTTGGGAGGGCACAATTTCTAAGCATAAGCAAGGGATCACCAGCCACTTTCCCAGGGATAGCCATAAAGGACATAAAGTGTGCTTATTATACAAGCTTCTGTCACCTTTTGAAACTTAAAACTGGAACTCCTTTGTCAATAACTCTTTTTTCCTAGTTAATAAATCTCCATTAGCTTAACATAGATTGGCTTACAAGTGTTGTCTTTGGTGTAGGATCTGTAGTGTAACGTACCTGGGATAAGTGATGGATCCTTCAGGGTTGGGAGTAATCAGAATATTGTTGTGATTTTTTTGGTGTAAGGGACCTTTGGTAACAAAGGCAAGCTTGCCTGAGTGGCAAGATAGACCCAAGTACCCAAAAGGACTGTCTCCCCCACTTGGTAAGGCAACTCTCATCTTTTCATGTGCTGTATATTTATACCTGCCTCTTTATTTTCTACTCCATGCATCTGATGAAGTGGATTTTAGCCCACAAAAGCTTATGCCCAAATAAATTTGTTAGTCTCTAAGGTACCACAAGAACTCTTTGTTGTTTTTACTGTCTTAGGGCTTATTTTCACATAAAACACTTTAGTGAAGATGCTACTACACCGATGGGAGAGCTTCTCCCGCCAGCATAGTTAATGCATCTCCCTGAGAGGCAGTAGCTGTTGACAGGAGAAGCTAGTCAATGGAAGAAGCTAACAGGCAGTTAAGTTGGTATAACTATTGTATGTTGCTGAGGGGTGTGGATTTTTCACACACTTCTGAGTGACTTACTTATACTGATATAGGTTTGTAGTGTAGACCTGGTGTTAGGACTTGAGGAGTTCACACTTGATACTTGGTTGGTAAAATCTAAATATAGAACTCACAACTAATTTGGGGTTTGTGCCCTGCTTCTTAATAGTGTGCCCTGAGGTTGGTACACATGCTCTTGAGCCACTGCAGAAGAGCTTGACAGCTTGTTTCCCACAACAGATGTACTGATAGTCTCATTCCTCTCCCTGTCATTACTTCAAATGGGGAATGCTGCATTGGATTAGCAGAAGTAGCCCTGATTACCATGAGGACTAATGGAATGGAACTCTCCCATTCATAGAGATAAATTTTCTCAGTTACAGTAGAGTTATAATCCAAATAATGAAAAGATCACCTCTTTTTTTTGTAAGTGTAAGCAGAGTCAGGATGAGCTCTACCCTGACATCTGCTGGTGAATTTCAGGGAGTGTGGAAAGAATTTCAGGGAGTGTGGAAAGGAATTTCAGGTATTTGCACTGGCACATCCATCTCACCTAGCATAGCCCACGGCAGCCTGGGATGGTTATTTTGACAGCTCTGGGATCCCCAATTTCTTTGTTATTGGGACAGGAGGAATAAAGTGTTGTCACTCTGATTATGTGAATGAGGAACTATGAGACTGCTTTGACAGAAATGACTCAACCTCAATTAAGTAGTACTTGCTAGACAAGGGACATGGGTTCCAAAACCCAGTGAACTGAGAGAGGTTGGGGACTGGTGTGTGTACCTGATGGTATGGGTCCCTTTTGAGGGCCTGAAACACCAATTGCACATCCTTTTCTCTCCACTGTTAAAGAGTAGAGCTAATTTTGATTCCATTAGGAGTCCATCTAAAGGCTGTTGAGCTGAATTCATGTGGGCCGATGGTGCACCAGCACCAGGGCTCCCCTACTACAAGCTGAAATTGCTAAGAGCTGAAATCACTAAAAGAGCTGAGCTGAGATCACTGAATGCTGTGTTAACCAGTGGGGGAGCCTGAAGACCTATCGCTAAGCGACTGGCAGAGCGGAGCAGTTTGCAGCATGTTGGAGCAGCCCATGGAACAGTGAGTGGAGTGGAGCGGTTTGCGGGGATGGCTGGAGTGGCTCACGGGGTCGGCTGGAGGAGCAGCACAGCTAGTGTAGTGGAGCTGGTCGTGGTGAAGGCTCCAGCAGAACTGCATGGAGAGGTGGAGCAGTTGGCCTTGGCCCATGTAAGGTGCCCCTTACCACCCTGTGTGGCCCCTCCCCCCCATTTCCACCCAGGCTGAGGGGGGTAAAACTCTGCAGATAAACTTTTGAACTCTGGGGTGGCACTGACCAGAGTCTTTTGGGTTGTTGGACTTTGGGGTGATTGGACTTAAGATCCTAACGGGGAAAGGACAGTGCCAAACGTACTTGGAGGTGGGTTTTTTGCTTATGATTTGTGTTATAATCCTGTTTGTGGTGTTTCTCCAATGTGATGCTGCATTCCCTCCTTTATTAAAAGGATTTTGCTACAGTCAGACTCCGTGCTTGTGAGAGGGGAAGTATTGCCTCCTAGAGGCGCCCGGGAGGGTGGTATGTAAGTGTCCCAGGTCACTGTGGGGGGGCTCAAGCCAGTTATGCATTGTGTTATTGAAACGGAACCCCTGGATACTAACCCGGCCCTTGCTGCTGCCAACTCAGAGGGGCAGAAGGGTTACATAAGAATTGTACAAACAAACTTATATACCTCCAAAAATGTTCTTTTCAACAACTCAAAGATTGGCAAAAGCCTGCATGTTCTCAAAGCAAAAGTTTCCTCTTACAGTTAAACAAAGCTTTCAGACTAAAACTCTGTGGGAATGAAAGATTGTTTAATGTCTTCCACTTTCTCAAGGGAAAAGGTAGTTTCCACATAGGTTTTGCTCAGCCTGTTTGAAGAATATTTAGCTTTAAGAAAGGGAAGGAAAAAAAAGACCTGAATCTTCTAGGGGAGAGACCACCTAGAGACAGCCATACTGCCTTCAGGTCTAATAAAACCTGGAGTCTGAATAAATCAGATGATAGCGAGATAGGGGATTGGGTGAGGAGGGGGCATATTGACATTGATTTTATCCATCATAGTAACAGGGCAGCACAAATCATGCATCCAGAGCTGATCAGCATTTGTTTGCATGAAGGAGGATGAAGTAGGGAAGCTTGAAATTCAGCTGTTACTGCTCTGGGAATCAAGAGGGATAGTAATGACCTAGCTCAAACAGAAATTAACAGGCTTGATGTAGGCCTGAGTTATAAAGTCAGTCAGACTAGATGGTCATAATGTATGGATTTTAAGGCAAAAAAGGAACCATTATGACCGTCTGGCTCGGCCTCCAGCATAAGACAGACAGGAGCCTGTGAGGCAGCCAGGCTCCCAGCAGGGAACTGCCAGCAAAGCTGAGAGACCAACCTCTCGGCTCCCCACACTGCCCCGCTTAGGTCGGTGGAAACGCTCCTAGTGAGGACACTCACTGCCAACCCAAGGAGGGTACTGTGGACATGCTTTAAATCAACCTAATATAGGTTGACTTGAGTTTTTAGTGTAGACATACCATTAGAAACTAATTCTCAACATGTGCAGCCCTACGCATGGTAACAACACCAATGAAAACTTCCCAGTGCTTGGCCCTGTACTGCTGTAGCTCCCAGCCTGGGATGCTCACAGTCAGTCTACAACCATGCAGGTCACACCCTGAGTACCTGTGTGCTAGGCAGCCCTGGTTCAGCAGCTCTTGACCCCAGCAGCCTAGCTGTAGCCCCACTCTGACTTCTACCACCCTGGGTTTCAACCAGCAAGATGACCCCAACAAAACTCCCAGTCCTGAATTTCCCCAAAATCTAGTGCCCTGAAGTGTCCAGCGCTCACTTTGATCATTCAGAGAAATAATAAAGTTTGTTGCTCCTTTGAAAAGTCACAAACATATTACAGCTTACTAACATAACTGGGACAAATCCACCCTTCCCTTCAAATACAACATTGAGTTGGTTTGTAGTAAAAAAAAAAACAAAAACCATTTTTATTAACTATAAGGCATACGTTAAGTAATGCCAAGTAAAAGGAATAAAGATAGAAATGGGTACAAGCAAATAAAAGTGAAAATGCACATCTAGAACTTAATCTAGCAATGTACAGGTTTTGTTCAAGATGGTTTCTCTCCAATCTTCCTTCTTCCTGCATGGCTAACTTTCCCTCAGTCTGACATTCTGCAGGCATACAGGATTCTGGCACTCTTTGTCTTTCTAAGTGAAAGATCTTTGCCTAAGCAGGTTTCTCATGTGTATTCAGTTTCCAGAGACTTCAACCTCCCGTTGATTGAAGCACCCATCTTTCCCAGCTTGCACAAGCTTTGTTCCCTTGTGTTTGTCTAGTGATTTTCATATATATATTCATTCATATATTTAATGAATGTAGTCAAACTACAGCTGGCTACACTTATGATGTAAGATTGCTATGATGTTAGAACTATAGTTCATAAAAAGTAAATATAGTCACCTGTGATGGGGTTTATAAATCAGGGTTAACAATCAGCTGTAGGCCCAGAAGGCCCCACCTAGCTACACCTGTTGGGCACGTTCACAGTGGAGACAGAGCTCAAAAGGGAGTGGCCTAATTCAGTTGATGGATGTCGAAGATGGCTTCTGTCTTGGCTTATATCTTTCAAAGTGTGATGACCTTTTTTTAAGAGGCAGGATGCCCTCATGTTGTTCTTCCCTTCCTGTGGGCTTCCAGCCCCCTGTATATAAATTATATATCCCTTGTTTTGATTCCACTATGCTTAATTTACATAGGAGACAGGTAAATAGCTATGACGTTCCCTCCTGTCTAGGGAAACCTGTTTCTCCCTTTGTTCAAATGCAAACTATAAAGCCTAATGTCAGTGAGTATCCATAATTCCTTATATAGTGTTAATACATACATTGTCTGATGACAATCACCCGTGTGTCAAAGTTTCATAAAACACCTCACACAATAAACTTATAATATGGAAATATTGTAGTTTGTAGGAGTGTAGCCTTGTTGGCCCTAGGATATTAGACAGAAAGTAGGTGAAGTAATATCTTTTATTGACTAACTTTTGTTGATGAGAGAGACACAAGCTTTCACGTTTACACAGGGCTTATTTTCACATCTGGAAAACATACTCAGAGTGCACAGCTAAATACATTCAATGTCTCTATTTACCCCATGATTTTTAATGTCTAGCAAAGTTATGATTTTAAGCTCTCAGACTTATCTTTTGAAGATTGTGTACATGAAATCTGCCCAACGTTATTGGGGTATTTAGTAGAGAAGATACACCAGATGTTTGCAGTTGATTTGTATGTGTAGGATAAATGGATCTTGAAAGATGTGTTGTGGGCGGCTGTTGATCACTGTGGGAATAGGTCCGCAAGTTTTGGATCTGTAGTTCTGGCAGGGTCTGGTGCTGCTTTGAGTTGGTGTGTCCCTGATCTGTGGGGAACATGCTTCTGATGAGATGAGGCCTCTGCAAGCTCATAATCAGAAGCAAGCACTCCACAGATCCAATAAGAGCTAGGTGTGTGAAACCAGACAATTACTATGCTATCAAATGAACTCACAGAGGAAAAATTATACAGACGCTCCCTGACTTACACAAGCGTTTCGTTTCGGAACCCCTTTAGTAATTCGAATTTAAGTCAGAAATGTATACCCAACCATTACACAAAAAACAAAAACAAAACCCTCCTATTTCTAGCTTATAAAACTTTTTCCGTATGTGCGGATTTGCGTAAGTCGGGTTTGTGTAGCCCGAGGGGCATCTGTAAAAGACAAGTATCACAGGGGTAGCCGTGTTAGTCTGGACACCATAATCTGTGGGTGAGTACTTTTCACAAAGTGATTACTCTGTATCTGACCTCTCAGTCCTCATTCTGAAAGGAAATCTAGGATGCTGTTAAGGTCACAGTAATTAGATTTTAATTATGTTATATAATGGTTATTGTAGCCGATTGCTATGACTGCATAGGCTACAAACAGGCTCATCTCAACAATTCAGCTAACTCGGAGGCGGGGGAAGATTATGACAGCAGATGTAACTCAACGAATTATCACCCTTCCTTTACACCAAATTTACATGCAACAATTCATTAGTTGTAATGAGTCAGTAGGGTTGCCAAGTCTCCAGGATTGTCCGGGAGTTTCCAGGAATTAAAGATTAATCTTTAATTAAATATCGTCATATGATGAAATCTCCAGGAATATGCCAGTTGGGTTTGGACAATCGTGTGAGTCAGTGATATGACAGAGACTTAATACAGATGTCCAGAGTTCTGACAGGTAGATGGCATGCCCCATACCAGCTAGTACATCAGTGCTTACTATGACCCTGCTGTCTCAGCTTCATTGAGCATTAAGGCAGCATGGCAGGGGAACTGATTCTAGAGGACAGGGTGCCCTTAAACATAGAAAGTATGCTCACACTGTATAGTAAATGCAAATGCTGATTCACATTGAATGCCAAGCACTCCCCTCAGTCACACATGTAGGCTGTCTTCCGGTACATGCCAGAACCTTCTCAGAACAAGTATGGGGCCGAGCATGTAGCGTGGGTCCCAGAGAGGATGTAGCCAAAGCCTTTGTGGCCAGGCTTGTGTTTGGAGAATCTGCCAATGTCAGCCCCGAATCCCCTTTGTGGTCTGGATTTCTCTCCCCAAATTCCCACTCTATTCCCAGGAACCAGAAGCATTTTTTCAGCTACATCTGCTTGATGTTTAACTCTTCCATTCCACACAGACTACTCAATTGTAAGCACAGTCATCTATCCTGTTGAAAAACAGATAAGATGCCCCCCCACCTGGCATACTACCAGCAGGCCAGAAGAATACATCAGTAAGGCTGCAATTGGTCACGGAAGTCATGGATTCTGTGACTTCCCACGACCTCTGTGACTTCTGCGGCGGCCAATGTGGCTGACCCCAGCCCAGGGCTGTCCAAGCAGCTGGCCCCACAACCAGCCTCACGAGCCCCTGCTGGAGTGGCCTCAGGACCAGCCGCACTGGCTGATGCTTGGGTGGCCCTAGGGGACTGCCTGAGCAACAGCAGTCCTAAGGGCATCTGGAGCAGCAGAACAGGAAAGTGCCCAAGCACTGGTCCTGTGGGCAGCCCCAGTGGCTGCCCAAGCAGCAGTGGTCCTGGGGTTGGATGGAGTGACGGCCTTGAAGGCCATAGAAAGAGCAGTCTGGGGGCCTCGGAGCAACAGGCCACTGGGAGCAGTCAGCCCCCACTGCTGGAACAGAGGCCAGCTGTTGGCCCCGGGTCCGTCTCTAAAGCAGCAGGGCTCAAGAACAGATATTTAGTAATGGGTATTTATAGTAAAAGTCATGGACAGGTCACTGACTATGAGTTTTTGTTTAGTCCCTGTGACCTGTCCATGACTTTTACTAAAAATACCTGTAACTAAATCTTAGCTGGGGAGGTCTTGATGTGTAAAGCTACCTGCTCATAGTCTGAGGAATTCAACTGGGTGCTGGGAATTGTGCCAGGCACAGAGCCCTTGGTGCTGCAAGACAATCACCTGAGCAAGGATGGTATGGTTTCTCTAGCCACTATAGCAGAGACAGTATTAAAGGCATGCCTGAAGTTGCTGGAACACACCCACAAATAGACTGTTTTGCTTTTGCTGGGCCCGTACCAGGCTGTGCAGTCAAGCCAGCTACTGCACATCCTGGGAGCTGTCTGAGGATGGTCCAGGCAACCATCACACAGAAGAAGCAGCAGCATCAAATGTACTAGAGCTGTGACCACCATCTTTTTTTTGTTGTTGTTGTAAGAATTGGAGGGATTTCTGTGTTATGCCCTGTAAAATTATTACTCCAGATGGGGGAGGGGGTGGAAGTCACACCAGCTCCTTCCCTTCCTTCCCCCACCCCCCAGCTGACAACATGTAGTTGCCAAACTGGATACCAGAACATGGAAAAAGGAAAAATAAGTTAGCATTGACTTTTTACTAGGTACATGCTGATTTTTGAAAGAAGAGTTAGTTTCATATTTCTACATGTACACGCTGAGCCACCCGCTCCACATAGCTGAAGTGTTCCAGGCTGCCTGCACTACCAGTTCAAATGGCAGCAGTGAATGTATGAGCCTCTGTTCAGTCTGTGAAGGAATGCAGGGTGGTTGTAAGGGGGGCTATAATGTGTCTCTATCCTAGTCTTTTATTGATTTTGCAATGACTTTTCATCCATTCCTGGTTGGTAATCCATGCAAATGTCTCATACAATAGGAAATCAAGATGGTTGATTTAAATTCCAGGGCAGGGCAGGGCATACTTATTAAGGCCTCCTCTGAAGCTCATGAGTCTGCTTCATTTGTAGATGGGCTGCCAATCAACAGATGCTGAAAAATCTTCTCAGTAGGGTGGATGGTACTTCTTCATGGGTCTGGAATAGGCGTTTTTGTTCCACTCAGGCACTTATAGCACATGAATATCTTCCAGAGCATGCCCTACCTGAAGGGATGGTAAAACCAAAGCTATTAACCTTCATAGGTCCTCCCTGCCCAGAATAGGGGAAAATGAGATTTATACATGATTTTAATTGATTTTATTTGTTAATCTTACATGAGATTCGAGACTTGGGCTGTGTCTTAGTGGAGCTTCTGAACAGGCCAGTGAGTAAAGGCTGAAGAAAATAAAACCAAATAATGAAAACTATCAACAGTGACTTTTCTGTGATGTTGTCCCTTAAAAGGGTAGAAAGCTCTATTGTCTGACCCTAAGAAAAAAATGTGCTCTTCTATTTTCCTTGGCAGGCCCTTCCACCTCTGCTGGGCAGAGGCAAGAAACCAGGTGTCTGGACACTCAACATATGTGGGAGGAGGAAGAGAATCAGGGATGAAATGCTGCAGGCAGTAAACAAAGAAAGTGTAAAACTACCAAACTATATTTACTGCCTTTTGGCTCTTGCTGACAGCTGGTCTGCCTATAAGGGTTTTTAGTTATTTAAGTAAAGTACTTTGTTTGCAAACAAGAACTAGTCTCAGGGTTACATGAACGCGTTTTAGTAAATTGATAAGTGGCGTTCTCCCCAGAAATTGTGGGATAAGTGTGGTGTAACTGCACTACTTCATTTCCCCTCATCTATGGTACCTTCCAAACCCATCACATGGGTGCACAAGGCAGCCCTGATTTCCCTTGCACATAGGGATCCTGCCCCAGTAATGATGGATGCACTTTCAACCTAGCAATCATACATTTACCTGCAATCCTACAGCTACAGACTATGTAATTCAATTTTCTTTTACTAGGCCCTCTGAAGTCAGGGTGTGGTTTCTTAGGCAGGGCAGAAGAGGGTACATGAGTCCTCTAGAAGAACAGTGGGGATGGAGAATCCACTTTATAACAATCTCATTTGGAGGGAATATGGTCCCTGCCTGTCCATGAAAGTAAAGTCGTGATCTCCAGAAAATGCTGACATCGTGCACTCCTTTCAGGCTGGTGTCCGTGAATCTGCCTCTGAGGGCCACCAAGACTTGTATAACAACGGAATAGTACCCTTTGCATTTTATGTACATTTAGGGGCTTTGTGTAGGACAAATTAGGGGCACATGAATCCCATCGATAGCCCCTGTGCACTTTGGGAAGCTGTGACAATTGCTGCCTGCTGGACTTATACTGCTGCCAAAATGTCCACCAGCATCTTGCAAATGCTCTGTCTGAATTCAGAAATAGCAGGGAAATTGCAAGCAGGAAAAGGTCTTCCGCCAGTGCTGGCTGCACAATAGGCACCAGCTTTCTCTGGGCCTGGGGTTGCTCATTCCCCTGCTCCAGCCCCTCCCATTCGTTCTCTAAAGCCTCCACCTCCATCCCTCTACTTCACCCCAAGCCCACCCGGCCTCTTCCCCACCACTTTCCACCCTCTCCCATGAGCATGCCCAGTTCCCACTCCTCCCCCTTCCTCCAGAGCCTCCTGCACATTCCAAAATAGCTGATCACACTAGGTGGTAGGCTCTGGGTCGGGGGGAAGTTGATCAGTGAGGCACTGGCGGGCGGGAATAGGGAGATATGGGGAAGATGACAGCCAGTGGCTCAGCACCCAATAATTTCTCTGCGGGTGCTCCAGGGCTGGAGCACTGATGGAGTCGGCGCCTATGGGCTCCATGCTAGCATGGAGCATGCAGCCATGAAATGGCTCAGCTGGCTTTGCTGACAAGCTAAGGGCACTTCTGGTCAAGGATGGAGAGAGAGGTCCTCCTATCCTACACCATGAACCAAGCTCTATAGCTAGCAAAGGCACTAAAAAGCCTGGGCTTCCCTCCCAAAAGCCAGAGTGTCTGACATATCAGCTCCCACAGTATGATCATGCTAGCATGAGTATGAGGCATGCACACCAATGCAGTGTGGCTGCTCACTGAACAGAACAGGTTTATAAGTGTAGGTCACATGGCAGTGGGTTTACTATGGCATGTAGGCATACCCAGAGACACTGGGACTCAGGGAGTTGGCTCTCCCCGCTCTTCTGCAAATATCACTGGTCTCACTGTTAGCCCTCCAAACTAACTGGTAAATGACAAATTAAGGGCCATATTCACCAGACTGCACCGTCAGTTTTGTGTTGCCTTGCTAGACTACTGACTCTGCGTCTAAACTTTATAAACTAAGTTCTTTCACATTGATACTGCCCATGTTAGTAATTGAGAAATAGCTCAGTAGCATTCTCTTTGGGCTTTTTGTTTCATGTTTGAAAAAAATTAATTTAAACTCTAAGGAACTTCCCAGACAAAAAAAAAAAATCCCACCGTGTAAATATGGTGTTAAGGGTGAGCACCTGAATCAATAAAGGCAATAAAAATTACAGGTCTGGTGTAATTGTTTAAAAATATATAAACTCAAGAAATGGTCTGCCCAGCAGTGATATGACAGGTTTAGGTGGCTATTAGGGTGGTTATCAAGGTGTTTTGGTGTTTGCAGGAGTTGATTAAATTAAACTGATCTTCATCAGTCGAACATGAGTGGGGGAGAAGACCCAGATGGGGGCCCTTGCCTCCCATACGCAGCATGAGGCAGCTTGGCAGGTTGGTGCTGCCCAGTTGCAAGCTGGGAGCACAGGCACTCCTGGTCAAGGGGAAAGTCTAGACAAGCCATAGTGTGCCTGCTGTGGTTCCAAAGATGTATAATGAACTGCTTAGTCAGTACTGGCACTGCTTCTTATTGCAAAAGGTCCAGTTCCACACCCTCTCCCAACCCCACTGGGAGCTAGGATGCTGGAGGACTAGAGGGACCTGGACATAATAGAGCTGATGGGGCTCTTGAGGTAGGTAGATGAATAGGAGGGAAGATAGAGAAGCTGGCAATGAGGGGCCTGTTGGGTGGTTAAAATCAAAGCCTCATGTAATACTTTACATTTCAAATGCATTAACCTACTCTTTCCCCCCACCTCATATCAATAAATGGTTAAAAGAATGTATAATGGTTTGTTTGCAATGATTACAGATGTCCTGAGGTCTCTGTATACAAAATCTTGCATCTAGTTTAACACTGTTTAATGTTCAACAGTGACTGGGTTATGTTAACACCATTAGCCCATTTCTTCCATCTCAATTAAAACAACTGAACCCAGTGGGAACTGGGGATTCTGGAAGGATAGAGGAGGCTGGAGCTCAGGGGACTGCTGAGGGAAGGAGGTTACAGAGAGTTGCTGGGAGTTTTGGGACACATAGAAAGATGCATGCTGGCTGGGGCAGAGGGAGCTGAAGGTCAGGGAGCTGATGTGGTGGGGATAAGAGAATGCTGGGAAGGTATAAGTGGTGCCGAAAGGGTTGAGAGACTCGTGTGGGGAGGGGAGGGGAGAAGGTTGGTGCTCTGGAGTTAGAATGCTGCTGAGGGGATAGATGGTGTAGGGTAGGGGGCTCATTGGCGAGAGAAGAGTTTAGTGGGGTAAGTAGAGCATTTGGGAGTTGTAGGCATTTTGTTATGCAGAGGTATTGGAATGGTTAGGGAGCTGCTGGGGTGGGGTAGGTGAATGCTGAGGAGGATCTGGGGTAGAGAGTGCTGTGGGGAAGAGGTTGTGGGGTTGCTGGGAGGCAATGGGGCTCCTGGGAGTATGGTAGGAGGGTGCAACTACTACTGCAACCACTTGCAGTATCTCTGAGGACCATACTATATTAAGTTTATACATAACTGTGGGACAGGTATTGTATGCAGCTCCAGGAAGGCGAATAATAACAGCTCCTCCAGGAACCAAAAGCAGTGGGGGTGGTTAAGGTGAATCACTCACATTATCAACACCTCCAGAGAGATTCCTCTTGTTGGGGAAGTTTGTATGTACTGGTTCAAACTGGATTTTCCAGAGTCCCAACAGACAAAAAAAGGGCTTTGGTTATAAAGTGGCTGGGTTTAAACTGACTCAGGGTCTTCTTTCTGATCCAGCAAATGGACAGGACCGTCTATCAGATGTGGCAGGGGAACACTTATGTAACCTTCTGCCAGGTGGAGCCTGCAGCAACCAGGACTTGGTTCAGTATTTAGGGGGTCCTTTTCAACAATACAACATAGAACTGCTTCTTGGAGCAGCTAGTCCTGGAACCCACAAAGGGAGAGGCAATTATTGATTTAGTCCTACGTGGAGCACAGGATCTGATCCGAGAGGTGAATATTGTTGAATGGTTGGTAATAGCAACCATAATATAATTAAATTTAACACCCTGGGGGCAAGGGAGGGGAGAGAACACCAAAAAAGCCCATCACAGTAGCATTTAACTTCAGAAAGGGGAACTACACAAAAATGAGGAAGCTGCATGGAAACACCATAACAGAGGTTCAAATTAAATGTATGCCCCAAATTAAAAAAAAAACGTAGTAACGTTATCCAGGGTTCTTTCAACTCAAACTCTTGGTAACTTTTACTCTGTGCGAGGTGGTGTCAGGAAATAAACAAAGGGAGACATGGCCATCCGACTGACAGATGGCTGGCACAAACAGGACAACGCAAGAATGCTTTCACTTAAAGCTAAACTTTACTTAGTGTCAAGCACTTACACACATCTGCCACAGGTTAGTAAAACACTCCCAACCCTCGATAATTACCAAAGCTGAGCATGGCTTTCGAGTGGCACAGCGATAGGCTTCCATTGGCCAAACTTCTGTTTGCCAGTGAGGACCCCAAGATGCCTCCAGAAGAAGAGTCCCTGAAGAAACCCTCCTGAAGAGTCCAGCTACCTCAAACTTTTTCACCTTATTTATACATTAGTAATACAATGACATATCACTTAAAGAAAACTTGCTAAGCAAGCAGTTTTTAAAGGTCAAGCAAGAGGTTTCCATCTTGTTATCAATTAACCAGATATGTTGTTTTTTTTCCAGAGTGTGCATGCCTTGAGACCCTGGACAGACATTCCCGATGGCACATATAGACCAGCTTCCTATTTTTCTAAAACACATGTATCAGCAATTTCAACATTCTTAGCAGGAAGGATGCAGGGTCAAGCTGCCCTTTCTGTGCTACCCAAACCCCCCTCCCTTCTTGCCTTGGTTAAGCTAAAGCCACTGCATGGCCAATTTACAGCCTGCTGACTTGGCTACTTTTAGCAATAAGCAATAGTGATTTCAAGCACTTCACTGGTTTGCCAGTCTCCCCATACAGTAAGAGGACCAAAAAAGTGCCACCATGGCTAAATAACAAAGTAAAAGAAGTGGTTAGAAGGAGATTCCCATATCTAAGGTATTCTTCTTAGGTGACAAATCTAAGGAACTGTTGCAACTTGAGGTGTCAATGGCAGAGGTTTTGGAACAAATTATTAAATTAAACAGTAATAAATCAGTAACAGTAATAACAAGACCAGATGGTATTCACTCAAGAGTTCTGAACGTTTTCAAATATGAAATTACAGCAGTACTAAGTGTGGTATGTAATCTATCATTTAAATCAAGTGCTGTAGCAGATCACTGGAGAATAGCTAATGCGACACACATTTAAAAAAAAAAAAAAAAAAGACTCCAGAGACAATCCTGGCAATTACAGGCTGGTAAGCCTAACTTCAGTATCAGGCAAATGGGTTGAAACTATAGTAAAGAACAGAATTATCCTTGAAGGCAGTCATCAAATGTGTGGACAAGGATGATCCAGTGGATATAGTGTACTTGGACTTTCAGGAAGCCTTTGACAAGGTCCCTCAACCAAAGGCTCTTAAGCAAAGTAAGAAGTCATGGGATAAGAGGGAAGGTTGTCTCATGAATCAGTAACTGGTTAAAAGACAGGAAACAGAGGTTGGGAATAAATTATCAGTTTTCAGATAGAGAGAGGTAAACAGCGGTGTCTCACAGGGATCTGTACTGGCAGTAGAACAGTTCAACATATTCATACTTGGTCTGGAAAAAGGGTAAACAGTGAGATGGCAAAATTTGTAGATGATACAAAATTATTTAAGATAGGTAAGTCGGAAGCAGACTGCGAAGAGTTAAAAAGAGCTCCCCGACATTGACTGGGCAACAAAATGGCAAATGAAATTCAATGTTATGCAAAGTAGTACACATTGGAAAACATAATCCTAACTATACATACAAAATGATGGGGTCTAAATTAGCTGTTACAACTCAAGAAAGAGATCTTAGAGTCATTGTGGATAGTTCTCTGAAAATATCCTCTCGTGCAACAGCAGTCAAAAAAGCTAACACTAGGAACCATTTAGAAACGGATTGATAATAAAGACAGAAAGTTTCATAATGTCACTATATAAATCCATGGCACACCTGCACCTTGAATACTGCATGCAGCTCTATTTGCACCAGCTCAAAAAAGATATACAAAAATTGGAAAAGGTACAGAGAAGGGCAAGAGAAGTTTTTAAGGCTATTGAACAGTTTCCATATGAAGTGACATTAGAAACACTGGGACTTATCAATTTAGAAAAGAGATGACTAAGAGAGGGTATGATAGAGGTCAATAAAATTGTGAATGGTGTTATCATTAGTATGGCAACACACATTTTTTTTCATGTTCTCTGTGTGTGTATATATATATATCTATATATCTATATCTATCTTCGTACTGTATTTTCCATTGCATGAATCTGATGAAGTGGGTTTTAGGCCACAAAAGCTTATGCTCAAATAAAGTTGTTAGTCTCCAAAGTGCCACAAGTACTTCTCATTCTTTTTGCTGAATAAGAAAGTGTTATTTACTCCTTCACATAACACAGGAACTAGGGATCACCCAATGAAATGAACAGGCAGCAGGTTTAAAACAAACAAAAGGAAGTACTTCTCATAAGACACAGTCAACCTCTGGAACTTGCTGCCACGGGATATTGTGATGGCCAAAACTATAACTGGTTTCAAAAAAGAACTAGAAAAGTTTATGGACGATAGGTCAATCAATGGCTATTATCCAAGGTGGTCAGGGATTCAACCCCATTCCCTTGGTGTCAGCCTCTGCATGACATGCATGACAGGGGATGGATCACTTGATGATTACTTGTTCTGTTCATTTCCACTGAAGCACCTGGCATTGACCACTGTTGGAAGATAGGATATTGGGATAGATGATCATTGGTCTGACCCAGTGTGGCCATTCTTATGGCCTTACATTGTTGGACAGAGTATGCTCTGGTCCACAATGGTAGGGAGTGGGTATAATTAAGGGATTCCTGCCCATCACATGGCTGGGCAGGATATATGAAGAAGCATAAGTGTGAGGGGAGATTGTCATCCTTATAATCTTAGGGGAATGGGGTCTGTGATTTTTCCCCTGGCAATGGAGGCAGAGAAAAGCTTCTGGGGTTTCTAACCAGCATTCGTCAATTGAGTTATTTGTTTTGGTGTTAAGTCCTTTGTTTCAGACAATAAGTTGTGCCTTAAGCCAAGGGCTTTTAAAGGACTTTCGTTTGACTGTCTGGAGAAATGTTCTACAGCTGGATGGGCTAGGGTGTCTCCTGAAGGGAGAGGAATGGAGGGGAGGGTTCTTGTTTGGGGGGAGATTAGGGGTTTTTTAGGAGGATAGAAGGTGTTGGGGGTAGTGTGCTCTTTGGGAGGTGTAGAGAGATGCTGCTGCAGGGGGCAGGTTCATGATGGAAAATCAGGAGGATGGAGGGTAGAGGGTGCCAGGTTGCAGGGAGAGGGATGAGAGGCTCTTGTGAAGCTAGAAAATTACTGTTGGGTAGTAGGTGAGTGTCCCGGGGAACCTAGGGGGCTTTTCAAGAGGTAGAGGGTCCTGGGGAAGATCGAACTAGAACTGATAATTCTATAGTCAGATTAAAATTTGAATAATGGGAAGTAAATATGGCCTGTGCAAACAAAGAAAAAACAAAATATTGAACAGCTCCTCTTTTCAGTGAACATCATCTATCCTGTGCACTGTATGAGGCACAATGGGGCCAAATTAGTGTTGTACAAGCAACCTTAATTCTGGCATTTCCTACGAGTTCTTGATTTAGAATCCTTAGTAGGTTTTAATGACTTTTTTATGGGATTTCCTTTTTTAAAAAAGCAAATGGAAAGAACAGATATTCCATTAAGTGGAGCCATATTCACCTTCAAATGGTTCATCAGTGGGATTAGACATTAGATTCACAACAGAGATTTTTATTCCTTGAGCTATTGGATCAACTGTTAGCAGTATGACCGCTATGCCTACCTTCATGCCTCCATCTTCCATCCTGGGCACATCACACGATCCATTGTCTACAGCCAAGCACTGAGGTACAACCGCATCTGCTCTAACCCCTCAGACAGAGACCAACACCTACAAAATCTCCACCAAGCATTCTCAAAACTACAATCCCGCACGAGGAAATAAGGAAACAGATCAACAGAGCCAGATGTGTACCAGAAGGCTCCTACTATAAGACAAACCAAGAAAGAAACCAACAGGACTCCACTGGCCATCACACACAGTCCCCAGCTAAGACACCTCCAATGCATCATCAGGGATCTACAACCCATCTGGACAATGATCCCACACTTTCACAGGCCTTGGGGTGCAGGCCAGTCCTCGCCCACAGACAACCTGCCAACCTGAAACATATTCTCACCAGTAACTGCGCACTGCACCATAGTAACTCCAGCTCAGGAACCAATCCATGCAACAAACCTCGATGCCAACTCTGCCCACATATCTACACCTGTGACACCATCACAGGACCTAACCAGATCAGCCACACCATCACCGGTTCATTTACCTGCACGTCCACCAATGCAATAGATGCCATCATATGCCAGCAATGCCCCTCTGCTATGTACATTGGCCAAACTGGACAGTCTCTACGGAAAAGGATAAATGGTCACAAATCAGATATTAGGAATGGCAATTACAAAAACCTGTGGGAGAACACTTCAACCTCCCTGCCACACTATAGCAGACCTTAAGGTCGCCATCCTGCAGCAAAAAAACTTCAGGACCAGACTCAAAGAGAAACTGCTGAGCTTCAGTTCATTGCAAATTTGACACCATCAGCTCAGGATTAAACAAAGACTGTTAATGGCTTGCCAACTACAAAACCAGTTTCTCCTCCCTTACTTTTCACACCTCAACTGCTAGAAGAAGGGCCTCATCCTCCCTGATTGAACTAACCTCGTTATCTCTAGCTTGCTTGCCTATATATACCTGCCCCTGGAAATTTCCACTACATGCATCTGATGAAGTGGCTATTCACTGACGAAAGCTCATGCTCCAAAATGTCTGTTAGTCTATAAGGTGCCACAGGATTCTTTGCTGCTTTTACAGATCCATACTAACACGGCTAGCCCTCTGATATTTGTATTCTGGGTTTCACAGATATTGATTGTGAACAGAGGAACACTGAGATTCTGTATCCTGGGTTTTATTTCAGGTTTTGAGGAGAATGTGTCTATTGATTACAAACCTTTCTGCCTCTGTCCCATTCAGCTGGCACTTGTCTCATTCTTCCAGAACTCCATCCTAATCTCCCACTGCTCAGCTGCATATCTGATTTCCAGACCCCTGACTCCAGCCAGCCTTCACTCTTCATCACAATCCCCTCCCCCTAGAGCTCTCTGTCCCTGTCTCCCCCTTGCCATTTTCTGACATGTGGTTCTTCACCCCTCTGCTTTCCAGGCAGGCTGCTTCCTCCTTCTCCACTAACTGAGGAACAACAGGGGAAACACTGAGATCAGAAGGGAGACAGTTTCCATCCTCTCAGGTCCTGTGCCCAAATCCACAGTGGCCCCTGGTTTCTGAGAAGTGCATAAGGCAGCAGGCCTGGACTAGAGCATGCTTGTTGCACATAGAACCCGAGACTGATCCTGCAAACTTCAGTGGAACTACTCACACAAGTAAAAACTGTCCATTTTGTCTATATAGATTGTAAGCTATAATGGGCAGGGACCGCTTCTGCATGTATCCTATAACGCTGCACAGAAAGGAGTCCTAGCCCTATATTAATGATGAATATATTTGATTGAAAACATAGATATTGGTTTTATTAAGACTGGGCAAATTTATCTTGTTTGATTTCTGATCTTGAGTAATCCATCCTTTGAGAGTGAATTTGAACTCGTACCTTATTGGGTTTATAGTCTGCTTCAGATGGACTGTGAAAACAGGACTGAGGAGGAAAAATTCTTATGAAAAGCAGTGTGAAAATGGCACAGAAACTGCACAGAGTGAAAACAATTACAAAGGGGGTGGAAATAAGGAGAAGAGAAGGGGAAAAGAAATTCTAAAGGAAAAATAAATATAGTTGGCCTAATTCTCCTTTCACACTAATTTAAGCTAATGTAATTCCAATCAATTTACACTGCTGCTGGTGAGAGGAGGCTCAGGCTTGGGGATTGACCATGCATGGACCTGCTGGGGATCAGAGTGGAGAGAACTTGCAAAGATCTCCCCCGCCACCCCACACACCTCTTTGCATCCCTCTGCATAGGTCAGGCACATGCTTTTAGGGAACATAAGGAATGCTGGCAGCTTTGCAAAAATGGAGCTGGAAAGAAAATATTTTAGGGATAGAATTTTGTTTAAAATGACTAGTGAGTGATATACTAAGAAATGGGAGAATAGTGCTGCTGACTGGCTACATAAATATTTGCTAATATTACCTCAGTTTAGAATAGACAGACACAAATGAAAATCAGGACTAACTATTAAGTCAGTAGAGTTACACTGGTTTAAAAATTGATATGGAGAGAAGCAGACTCAAAGGGGTTGGTCTTTGTTTGTATTCTGTTAGCCTGAATGTGATAACAGTGCTGATGCCCGAGAGTTTCTGGCTCCTTTATACTTTGAAAAAAAAAATATTCTTAAAATGTTATATTTTGTTTTATGAGTTTTTGGTTGGGCTGAAATAATTGTGAGGTTGGGCCATATCTCCTACCTGCAACTGTTGCTGATGATTTTACAGTATGGTATTCAGAGCCTACCTTTCCACAGGTGTTTCTAACATTTTTTTAGTACTTTGCTTTTTTAACTTCTGGACCCTTTTTTGGCTTTTTAATTTTTTACTGTGAACTTGACTGGTCTATTTCCAACTTATACTAAGCTGCAGCAGTTTCTTTTAGATAATGGCACAATGACTTACTATCTGCATCACCTAGCACTCACGTTTTATTCTCTCTCTTCTTTTCTTCCTTCCCTGAAATGGAAGCAATGCAAAAGGTGGATGCTAGTTACTTCTGTGTGAAATGGTACCCAGACAAAAAAAATATTACAGTGAAGCTAAAATGTAAGACTTTTTATTAGTCAAAATAAACCAACTCTTGAAATTTGCCTTCTCTCTGGGTAACAGCTAGTCAAGTAGATTGGCAAACGGAGCCAGGGAATTGGAGGCTTTGATAAAGAGAAAATGGGACTCAAAGTGAAAGGGGAAGAGAAGTATGTGATCCTGTAAGTAAATGACTGTATCATAACACATATGCACCAGGGGCTGAATTAAGGTTGCACAGGAAACTTTAAACTTTAAATATGGCATTTCTCAACATTTGAATGCTTGGTTTGCAAACTTAATGTTCTTTAATATAATATTTTTATATACACAGTGAAGAAAGTATTAATATTATTCAAAGACTCTCATTCAAACAATGTTATTTGATCAGATCTATAGTGCAAACAAGCATTCATCAATAAAGGACGCATGTCATGGATACTTTATTTGATGCTCATTGACAAGATCTAATTTAAAAAGTCGAAGAAGCTGAGAATTCTGCAGTTTCAGGGCCAAATTCTTTCATCCTTACTATATATAGTAGTACAGTTCACATCTGTCAATCTGGAGAGGAGGAAGAGACCTCCCTTTATCCTGGATTTAGGCTTCTAATTTACTTTAAGGGGAGAGGTTTATGCTCCACCCCTTTCCTTGATATTTCCCACTGGCTAGCTTAGGCAGCCTCTCTCTCAACTTGCTGGCTTCTGCAAATCCCTTTTTAAGCACCTAAATGTTTCATGCATTGTATGGCCTAACTCAGGGTTGTGAAGTCCCCTGCTAGGCGGGGTGACTGAAACTTAGGGGTTGCCATGCCTAAGGTCCCCTATGTAGTTTTCTTTTAACATAATTTAGGTTTGATGAAATTAATACACATTAATCCTACAGCAGACTATGTTATTTTATTATTAATAGTAAAGTATGAATATATTATGAAAGATTATTCTGTGTTTATGGATGACTGCCAGAGCAAGCTTGAATTTTATAATAATTCATGAGAAATTAATAGGCATTCATAATGAATAAATTTAAGGACAGTTTAATAACTATTCATCAGCAGTTCATGCACAACAAATCCAAATGTTTATCAAAGATGTTCATAAACAAGCATTTTAATGAACTGATAAGGAACATTAAATGAACATTCATTATGAATTTTCTTTAGCCTAGAGTGGCATCCTCAGAGGAGATCTTACACTCCAAGTTCCTGGCCAGACAAAAGAAGCATGGATGCTTCAAGAAAGTCTGGCACCTGGGATGAATGGTGCAAAGATAATGCAGATAAAGATGTTTGTATTAACTCTGTTTTAGGGAGAAGCTGTGGTGAAATCGATGATAGATGCCTCTGTCACTAGATTTTAATACGAGTGCTACTTTGACAGAAGTTAGTCAGGTGTTAATAGACTTATGAACTCCTTCTAATCAAATCTTTGTTATGATTAGTTTTTGAAAATTCATAATGAGTGGAGTTGTGTGAATAATCAATTTCTTGATTAGTTGGTTGAACAGAAAATTTTTTTTTGTATCAACCAGAAATATTTTTTTTCCTCAGCTAAACAAAAAAAAACAAAACAAAACAAAAACAAAAATTTGTTTCAAGTCAAATGTTTTCAAATGATTTAAAGCATTTTTATGAAAAGCAAAGGAACTCTGGAAACACCATTCATAATACTAAGGAGGGGGAGGCAGAAACAACTTGCTTATACACTTGAGCCCTCTGGTTAGTGCACTTGCTTAAGATGTAGGAGTCCTGTGTTCAAGTCCCTAGTCTGGCTGATCTGAGCTAGGGATTTGCACATTGGTCTCCCATGATACAGGTAAGTGTGCCCTACTCACTGGGCTACGAGTAATCTGGAGTAGGGCTTTTTCAATCTCATTTCAAAATTCATGATTAATAGTAGTTGCCCTGTAGGGAGGGATAGCTTAGTGGTTTGAACATTGGCCTGCTAAACCCAGGGTTGTGTGTTCAATCCTTGAGGGGGCTACTTAGGGATCTGGGGCAAAAATTGGTCCTGCTAGTGAAGGCAGGGGGCTGGACTCAATGACCTCTCATGGTCCCTTCCAGTTCTAGGAGATGAGTATATCTCCAATTATTATTATGAAACTGCATTTTTTGGCAACTATTTTTCCAAAAAGGTTTGCCCAGCTCTAGTAGTGAGACAAAGCAGTTCATTAAGATAACTGAGATACCCACTCAAAAATACCTTACTTTAATAAAATACCTTTTGTTGCTTTACCTTTATACTGCATCTGTTGCTTCAGTTAATCAGAACCTGAAGAAATGGAAATAAAAATCAGTGAATTTCATCAGATGGTCACTAATAAGATTAATAGAGGACATCTCTATTTTATGTGTGAAAGAAGAATTTCTGAGTTATGTGTTTCCCAGAAGATTCAGTATTTTAGAACCAAGCTAGCAGAGTTTTAACTGCAGCCTATAAGTGGGAGGGAATGCCAGTGGAAAAAATATATTCCTCCTTGCCCATCACAAAAATGAATGTTAAGTAGAAGAACTTCAAAGCAGGAAATTGAAATCACAATTTCATGAAACACGCTAATCACCTTCTCCTCATATTATGATTTTGGTTATGGATATATCTTAAATTAAAAGCAAAAATAAATAAATAAAATCCTTGCAGTTAGAAATTATATATTATTCACACTGATTATCATTTCACTGTTGTAAAACTGCCATAGACAAGTAATATTTTATTCAAATTACTGAACTAGAAAGTATATAAAGTATTTATTATTTAGCACGAGTTCATTTTCATTGGTGGTGCAGTGAAAAACATACTAATACAGCTCACGTTCATAAAACAGAATTACAGGTTCCATGTTATACGTAGTACCAACTTAGGGATCATCAATGCAGCAATGAAAGAGCAGGTGGAAGACTGCTTAACTACACCCTGGTTGCTTTTCACTGCAATTTGAAGTGATATGCGAAATATATGAATCACAATTTTATAGCAAAAACACTGGAAGTCAATGGAATAACATCATATTCATCTGCAGAGAAACTGGAGAACCAAGGCATTTTACCTTCAACTGAGATATGTTTTCTATACCTCTAATTCATAGTAACTGGAATGAGGTAAAGAAATATTAATCACTGCACAGAATTTACTTTGTATGCAGAATGACGAGGTTGCCTGCAGTTTTCCTCCTACTTAACCCTCATATTGTGTTTTCCATGTTCATAAAACTGTACAGACCTTTTCTAATTTAGCCTCACTCCGGGCTCAGTTCTGCAAGGTATTGAACACAAGTAGCCCCAGTGAGGACAACACATTGTTGTTAACATTAACCCTCTACATCCTAACACCTTCCACTTCTCCTTCTTGTCCCCCTCATCTATCTCTTCACCATCCTAACTTCCTTTCCACTCCATCCTCTTGTTTTCCTGCATGTTCTTCCACCTCCTCTGCCTACCACATTAAAATATACCAAAAAATATATTTTCCTTATAAAAACATGCAAATCATAAAATATTATAAGGAAGTTCTTTTTAATCAAACCAATAAGATAAATATACAAAACACCCAAACAACCGCATCATCTTAACCCGGTTCTTCCCCTTCCAAGCCTCTTTGTAACATCATTTATGGTATATATCTAAATTCCCTGTCTCCACTGACATCAATAGGAGTTTTACTGCTAAGATTGGATGTAAGTCAAGACTGGATATTTTTTTCTAAAAAATATGCTCTAGTTCAAACAGGAATAAATTCAGGGAAGTCCTACCTCCTCTGTTATATATGAGGTCAGACCATACAATTACAGTGGTCCCTTTTAGCCTTATAATTTATCAATCTATTAGTTTAAAAAACAACAGGGTGCAGCACTGGGAGCAAATGACTGTTTTTTTTTAATATGTTCACGGCAAGCACTTTGGCCCTGGTCTATACCCCATTGAAGACAATGGAAGTCCTTTCATTGGCCTCAGTTGGCTTTGGAAAGTCTGTAAAGTGCCCTGCACGCTCATAACATTGTAACAATAAGAAAATGTTAATAAAATTCTAAGAGAGGGAGTAACGGGATAGGTATGAGTCACAGTGATAAGAGTTTTCCTCTTCCCAAATTGCAACATAAGTCTTAGGGTTTAGTTGAGTTTATTAGCCTTTATAGTAGATCAACCTTTCTCCTGAATGGATCAGCATATTAGAAAACATTCATAGCCTTCTCCTGGCTGTGGACTCTGTGACACCCTTCTGCAGTATAATAGGTTAGGGCTTGACTTAGAGGCTCATCCACTAGATCTGCAGAAAACAGATAATACATCCTTTTAGGAAAATACATGGGGGATCAACTAATTTTATAAAGTATAAGTCCCAAATTCAGAGCACTCAAATCAATATCGTAATTGCTCCTCTGTGAGCTTGTCTACACTACCGCTAAAGTCTATGTAAGCTACTTTGCTCAGGGGTTGAAAAGTCACACAGCAACTTAAAGCAGTGTCCACACCACGCTATGTCGGTGGGAGATGCTCTTTCACCAATAGCTTCCGCCTCTTATTGACGTGGAGTAATTATGCTGATGGGAGAGCGCTCTCCCGTTGGCATAGTGTGTCTTCACCAGACCAGCTGCATCAGTGCAACTTAGACCAGCTTTTGTTGGTGAGAGAGACAAGCTTTCAAAGCTACACAGAGCTGTTCCTCGGGTCTGGGAAAGGTACTGAGTATCACAGCTAAATATGAGACCAAACAAGGTTTATCATAACTGGCACACTAAGGGAATAATCCAAGTGAAGTGGCCCATTAACACCCCTGTAGTCATAGGACAAAAAAAAGGGGTGGGGGGCCATTAATGGATTACAGAGTGTCATAATGAGCCATAAATCCAGTGTCTTTATTTAAGACCACGATTTTTAGTGTCTGGCAAAGTTATTAATTTAAGCTCCCAGGCTCATCTTTTGAAAACGTTGTCCAGGTTTCTTCTGAGGAGGAGGAGGACTGATGGGTCAAATATATTCCGGAACTGACATGACTACAACACCACTGCTAAACTGTCTATTTAATCTCGTATTTAGCTGTGACGCTCTTAGTACCCTTCCGATCTGAAGAAGAGCTTTGTGTAGCTTGTATCTCTTACCAGGAGAGGTTGCTTCAATAAAAGATATTACCTCATCCACCTTGTTTTTGTATATGGCAGAGTGCCTCAAATATTTTATGTCAAGAAGATTTTTTCTCCAAGTTATAGAATAAATCATAAGTAGACAGGTGTTTAAAAACAGATTTGATTTGCTGTCTTTTGCAGGCTCTGTGAGACAAAGCAACAAGCCATAGCAGTTGATGACAGGCTCCATTGCCCAAAATATGTTCTATCAACCCGCACCATGCAATACACTCCATGCGGGGGGAGGGGAGAAGATAACGTGAAATTGAAAACAAGAAAAACAACAGAAATGCTGAATCATGAACCTGTGAGTCTAGAAAAACTTTTATACATTTAAAAAATTAATCCCACATTTAAAGATTCCTACTCTACATGTTATTTTTTCCCTGGATGTGTATCTTTGTCATGCATTTAAAAGACCAGTGCCAGACAGCTGAGTTCTAGTAGGTTGAGTATTATGCATGAATTCTTTTTTTGGAAAAACTCTACTATTGCTCCACCCACACCATCAAAACTGAAGCCTTAGTTTGAGGCTTTTCAAATACATTATGCTTTTTTCCCTTCAGATCCATACATTCGTCATAATTCAACAAAACTTATTTTTTCCTCATCAAGGGAAAGATTGGAAGTGAAAAGTAGGTGTAGGTCTTGTTGGACTTGACTTATGATGAACAGATGAGATTGAGAAGAAAAGTATATTGGAAAATGACTTTTATAGTTTTTTAAGAAAAAAGTTTCCAAAGCATAGCACTCAGCCTCCCAGGAACCAGATGTCCAAAAGTGACCTTTAAATTTTGTGGCAGACACAAATTGAGTGACACAATGAAACCATGCAGAATAGGAATCCTAATATAACATGAGATTAATTACCTAGATGTGCAAAATTTTCTAAACCATCAGATACAAATTCCCTCATTGCTTATATTAATAATTTACAGTAAGAAAAAGTGAGCCCAAGTCTGCATGGATTGAATGTAACTGGGGGCTGAAATGGTGACACTACCTCATAATCAGGTAAAACTGAGAGGTATCCTTCTCGGGATGATGAAGATTCATTTCTTAAATAAGAACGTTTGTCTCCCAGGACTGAAAAATGTATGCAGCACAATATAATTAAAATCAAAGAAGCCCTTTACATTTCTCAGGATGGAAGCAAATATATTAATTATACTAATTAATGAGATGAAGTAATACATTTAAAACAGCCTTTCTCAGGGAGGATAGAAACAAATAAAAAAGGTAAAGAATCTCCTCTCTCTGGGGGTTGAAGAAATTACAGGAAGTTAAAAAAGCCTCCAGGGCTGAATAAAATGAATTAAAGTAAGCCCTTCTCAGCTCAAAATATGATTAGCAGTCCGCACTTATGGGTTAGAGAAAACATGTTAAAACGCTTATAAAGAATAAATCCCCACACAACCCTTCATAGGGCAGGCTATGTTCTTTGGCACCCAGCTCAGTGGGAGCTTAGAAGAAAATCCCCTTGTGCTGAAGAAATTAGGCCTTCTCAAGGCAGATGTGAACGAAGAATTAAGAGAGTGAGAGAGAAATGCCCATCTGAAAGAGAAAGAAAAGAAAGGTTAAAATAAAACACTGTCGTCTAGAGATAAAAGATGTCTTTTCAAGTCTGAAGAAAATAAATTAAAAATAAAAATGATGCCCCTCTAGGCCAAAGAAAATAAATTAAAAAGCTTTCAATCTTAAAGATTACTCATTAAAAAAAATAAGAAAGGCTTCTCAGGGTAGTATTGATTTCTAAGTCCCATCACAATATAATTTTCCTAAGCTTCAAATAGGAAAAATCAACTGCTCTTGGATTTTGTGAGTCTTCATAACAACCTCTTGTTCTTCACCATTCACTTGTTAAAAACAAATGCATTTTGTTCATATTTTATATTTAATTTAGTATTTATTTATTATCAATTGAATTTCCTTTACATTCTTGGAGCTAGTTGTTTATAATATAATTCACCCTTGCTTGCATATTTGTGATTGTATTGGTAAGTCACAATGAGTTTAATGTTGTTCAATTGAGATACAAAAACAATGTCCTGACCCCCTATAAGTGTGGCCATATCTGAAGATCCCACAACACATTTCACAAAGAGGTAGATTGTGATTTAAGAATTTGTATATTTTAGCCCCTTACTGTCATAATGGGGGTCGTGTACCTGAGCATCTTTAGTATATTTATCCTCCCTATACCCCTATCAGATAGATTAGTACTATTAGCCCCAATTTACAGATGGGGAACAGCGACAGAGAGACTGAGGGCTAGATTGACAAAGGGACTTTAAATCCTAGGTGCCTTGGCATGCAGTGGAATTTACAGCCCCAAGGCAGGTGTCCAGGCTTCTCCTACATAGTATGGGGAGAGTGAGGCACCTAAGGGAGGGATTCACAGAAGCCAGTAAAATGAACAGGGAGCTGCCTAAACAAGCCAGGAATGAAATTTAGTGGAAAAGAGCCAGATTTAAGGCCCAAATCAATGGGAGTTAAAGCTCTTATCTCCCCTCAAGTTTCTCATCTGTGAGCCCTTCCTTGGAGTTAAACACCTAAGCCAAGTCAAACACTTTCTTGTGACAAGGCAGAGAGACCAACCCTATTATAGCCAATGGCCAGGGAACTCACTAGAGATATAGGATATTTCTTTTTAAACCCTTGCTTTATCTTATTTGGAGCAGGGTCTTGAACTTAAGTCTCTTACATCCTCGGTGAGTGTCCTAATCACTGAGCTGTGGGGTATTCTGGGCATACATACACATCTTAAACATGCCCAACCTGCTCATTTCCAGCTGTTTTTTTGTGCACATTAGATATGCTTAGAGCATGCTTAATGAATCAGGTTCCACAGTCAAGATAGGCAGGGGAACACCAAGTTTTAGAATCATGCCAGGGCTTAGGTGTGAGTGAAGGTTACAAGTATCATATTACCTCAGTTGGCATTAGGATTTAAGTTGCTTCACACATGCCCACTGGTGGAAACTTAAGCACCTACAGAGTTAAGCAGCAGCTGAGTGGTAATGTTCAGAATGACAGTAGCACCAAAGTCCCTTTGTGAATCAAGTCCTAAATGACTCACCTAAAGTTATAGAGGAACTCAAATGCAGGTCTCTCAAATTCCAAGCTAGTACCCAAGCCACTAGTTAATAAACATTATGTAGTTCTGCTGCCCCAGAGGCCGCCAAGGTTACACACTGTGACTCTGACTCATCTTTTGTTCCTCTCTTGCTCCAGAGAGGAAGTAAGGTGCTGGAGAGATGGTAGAATCACATCTCCCCTTTGTAGCTGCTCAGGTCAAAGAGCCAGCACCCTGGGGAGAGGAGATGGAGGCATTCCTACCACAAGGACCTGGATCCACAAAGTGACACAGATACCCATTGCAATGCTCAGCATTGCAGTAACTTTTAGGCACCTTGAAAATCACTGGAAACCTTGCTGAGGCACCTAAGCTTTCTATACAATGCCTGGGGAGAAATAGGCAGTATGCCTAGGCAGGGAGCTGTCTAAGCTAGCCAGTAGCAGATGATGAGAAGAGAGGTGTGTCTTAAACTCTGTCACTCCCAAAGTGAGGAGCCCAAGTCTGCACTAGAAGGAGGTGCTGATCTCTACTTGTGATCCATAGCCAGGAACTTGGAGTTAGTTATGTCTTACCAGAACAGTAACAGCACATGTCTAACTCCACACAAAAACAGTAAGAGGCAGGGAAGGCCTTCCTTATAACCTTTAGTTTAGTGAACTTATCCAGGATGTGGTTCTATTCCTCAATCTGTTTGATGAAGAGAAGGGATTTAAACAGTGGTTTTCTAACTCTCAGGCAAGTGCCCAAACCATGGGACTAGAGAGTCATTCTCACTTTTTGGCCCAATCCTTAGAGTTGCTTTCAAAAAAATAATGTGGTGTTTCTATCTGACTGATGATAATGAGGAAACTGAAGTCTTCTATCTACAGAAAAGACCCAGCAGGAGCACAGAAGTTCCAGCTTCCCCACACTCCCTTACTAATGTGTCTCAGTACTATTTTTTGGAGACCAATTCTAGAATTAAAGGTAGTTTGTTTCTTATGCACATTTAATCTTTGCCCTCTCTGCTGCGCCTGGCAACAAGGGTACCAATTTATGCTAATTTTGATGATCTTTTTTAGATACAGACATCTGTACACTAAAAAGCGGTCTGACCGTCAGCTTATTTCACATAGGTCCCCAAACAGCTACCAGATGGTAATGACTCAGTCACTACTGACCTGGAAGCAACCTTGAAAGCAGTAAGAATATTCATACAAAAAGCAATATTACTTAGCCAATCATTTTCTCTGTTCTCTCTGCTACTATTTATAGCATTTGTGTTTTATAATAGGGATACTCATTCACCAGCTAACTTTTCTTTGAGTCAATTCATAATTGTGCATTTGTGCCAAAACCTGGGCTTCCAAAATATAACACACAAAATTTTAACTCCAGAAGCACATTGCCTATTATTTGAATCTTGTTCATATTATAGCAGTAGATTGTGCAAGGTCTATCCAAACTTTAGACCTTTATTATGTGAATAATCCCACAGGCTTCCATTGAACTACTCACACCCATTTTAGCATTTTATTCTGCTGCCCATCACTTTAATATCTGAGCACTTTCCATATAAAATTGATTACCAATAGCTACATCCTTAGGAGATTCCAGGGACCACTTTTCTCCTTTCTGGGGGTATAAAATCTCTGCTTGAGCTATGGATTTTATGGTTGCTTGATCAGTTAGTTTTGGGAGTTGCTTTTATTTATTTTAATGGGGGGAAAGGTTGAAGGCAGTATAAGCATTGTGAGGTTACGTCTTCATTGAGAGCTAGCAGTGTAATATGTAGGTCAGATAGATGGACCCATGTTAGCTTTGACTGAGCAAATGTTAAAAAAAATGTAACCACAGTATTATAGGTGGTGGGACAAGCTTGCTGCCTCACGTATAATCCCACCTGGGACCCTATGTATTTACTCAGGCAGCTAGATAACCTCTGGACTCACATTACCATGGTTGCATCTCTGTTGTTAGTGCACTAACTCAACCAAAGCTACCTGAGCCAGAAATTAAACTTCCAGTTCAAAGTGTAGATGCAACTTTAATGTCAATGGAATAAATGAGCCTCAAAAGGCATTAACATGACCTTGTTACTGTCCAACATTAAACAATGTTAAAGTTCAGGGTCTGGTATATAGACACCTCAGCCTCTTTAGTACCATGGCAAAAACACCATTAAACATTCTTCTAAACTTTTATTAAAGATGCAGATGGGAAGGGGGAAAGAAAGGAAAAAAGGTTACAGCATTTGAAATGTAAAGTATTAAGCGAGACTTTTATTTTAACATTTCTTGTTCCCTTCCTCTCTAGCTGAAGAGAGATTTTAAACACATACGCACGCACCCACCCACCGCCACAGTCTTTTAGACTGTATCAAACATGGTAATAACTGTCATTCTTTGTGGAAAAGAAAAGAAGCTAGTTAAGATGGGCTGGTGCTGTTGGTATTGCTGTTGTTTTTAAAGTCCATGTTTGTTCACTAGAAGACAAAGCAAAACAGTCACAGAAGGGAGAAAAAAGAACAGCAACAACAGAAAATTCAACTTCTGTCTCTGGCTTTTACTTGTACCCTTACTGGCACAACACATGGTCTTATCAGTCACTCCAAGACCAGGAAACTTTGTACTACCATTGGGTTATTGAGGGCATTGTTTTTAGCTGTCTTTTTGGTTACAAGCTTACTGCACTGATACAAAATATTATAAGCCTGACTTATTAGACAGTGACCCTGTCAGCAGGTAGGGGATCTTGGGGGACAACTACTGCACTGGTGGGGTGCAAATAAACTTTATTAAGACAATGCAAAAACAGGGAAAATTCAATAGTGAAGGGTATAGGGTTTGTTAAGGTAGACAATTGGGGAGGTGTTTCTTTTAGTAAATAGTATAGGGGGTTTCAATAGTGGGGTACAATACAGTGGGGTA